>NC_136068.1:743591584-743959084 GCF_964261635.1 Lissotriton helveticus
GTTTTACGATTTTAACATGTTCCACTATCGAGGAGCGGGAAGATGGATGTGAGATGATCGTGCATAATGTTTATAATGAAGTGTTTCTAAAATGTTTGTTTTTCACTGTGTTTTCAAAGAAAGGGATTCTCTTTAATGAATTTGTTCATGTTATTTGTGCATTGAGACACACTTATTTAAGGGCGTGAAAGTGACACACTTGTAAGATTGGCACCATCTCACCGGTATCTGTACCCCCTTGCTTACAAAAATTGGACCCCTCCCCCATTTCCAAGTAAACCCCATAAGCTGTGCAGGCAGCCTTGAACCTTGATGAGAGTGAATGTCTGTTCCCGCACAGTACAGCCCTTGCCATCGTTATATAGTCGGCATGACTAAAGTGAACTAACTCTTCAGAGGGGTGAGAGTTACAGTTGAGAAGGAATACGGTACCACCGTATCATTTTTCCAAATCGGTGCCGCTGTCCGTGTGCCCGACTTGTAGATGACATCAACCCTAGCTGCAGAATAGCGGCGTCTGCTGGGATTTGCGGTTCTTTCATCCCCTCGGAAAATAGATTTAGCAAACGTTTTTTGCACCTTGGATAGTCATCCGTATTTTCTCACGCCCAGATGTTTATAAACCGGTTTGGGGTTTGTGGAAGGATCAACAATGTTGTAACTAACACAGTAGGCACTGCTTGTGCTCATAAGTATAGAAAAATCAATTTCCTTCACAGTTATTTAAGCGTACACAATTGCGTTTTTATGACAATCGGGGTATACGTCAGTCTGAGCCTTATAATAATCTGCCTTCATCACTGAGTATGTTCCAGGGTGTCAAAGACTGCTGTGTAGGTTAGATGGCACTTGTCAACTTTGTAAGGAGTTCTACTATGGAAACCTGTATGCTGTTTGATTCTTTTGGGTGGCAAGTTCTGAATTTTATTGTGCTTTTGCCTGTACGGGGCGAATACATGGAGAGAGTAATAAGGAAATGACTCGACCAGTAATAAAAAAAAAAAAAAGTATCCACAATAATCCTACGGTTGCAAGCCTCATAACTGGTTCGTTTTTTTGGCCTCACTCCTTAATTTACATTTACGATTACAATATTAGTTGAAATGCAGCTTGGAGTTAGCAGCAGTGGTCCAGTTAATACGTCACACTAGTGAGTGGTAAAGTGAAAAGACATGTGTTCAGGCATATTGGAAAGTGTTAAATAGATCACTGCCTTACAACTTCATATGTGTTAGTGGCTGACAAGGCTTACTGTTGAAGAAAAGCCTGCAGGCAATCAAGACTGTTAATCGGTGTGCAAACATAGGGTGTTATCTTTGAATACTTTTTTTAAAAATTCTTTCTAATTATTTTGCGTTCTAAGATGGGTCACTCATGGCTCCATAACACGTTGGTCATCTTGGGAAGGGTAAAGAATGGTTAAGTTAGCAAAGTATTCAGAGCATGCTGTCTGTATGTACATATGCAGGATTGGTCTTTTTTTAATGGTTTTCCTAATGTTTTTTCCCCCGTACTTTAATTATTTTACTGTTCCTAGATGGCCGACGTGTTGAAAAAATTCTTTGGCTTACCTAGTTAGAAAACTGATAAAGTGCTATCAAACAAAACCATCATTGCAAAAGCCAAAAGCGCTAAGGCCGGATAATAAAGCCAGACTCTTTGGCTTTGCCAGTGCTCGTTATTGGTTTAGGTACAGTTCTCAGTGGCAGTAGAGTAGCGTTTTAACTTACTCTTTTCCGAAATTCTTCATGCACAAACTGATATACAGTACCTGTTGCTGATGCCTACAATTCTCCATACCTTTGTAATTCTTGTGAGAAATGTACTCATTTTAATTGAATTAACAAAGGTTATAATATTGTGTGGGATGGTCAAAATACAAACCGATTCTCTACTTTTCAGACCACAATTGTTGAAATAGTTTGCATGCTGATTTTCAGGTTAGTGGGCCTGCACCTAGTTAAAACTAGTAACTTCGGACCAGTCAATAAAGTGGACATCATGAAAATCTAGGCTTAAAATGAGAATGGAGAGTGACTAGGGAGTGGAGAGTGACTAGGGAGTGGAGAGTGACTAGGGAGTGGAGAGTGACTAGGGAGTGGAGAGTGGCTAGGGAGTGGAGAGTGACTAGGGAGTGGAGAGTGGCTAGGGAGTGGAGAGTGGCTAGGGAGTGGAGAGTGGCTAGGGAGTGGAGAGTGGCTAGGGAGTGGAGAGTGGCTAGGGAGTGGAGAGTGGCTAGGGAGTGGAGAGTGGCTAGGGAGTGGAGAGTGGCTAGGGAGTGGAGAGTGGCTAGGGAGTGGAGAGTGGCTAGGGAGTGGAGAGTGGCTAGGGAGTGGAGAGTGGCTAGGGAGTGGAGAGTGGCTAGGGAGTGGAGAGTGGCTAGGGAGTGGAGAGTGGCTAGGGAGTGGAGAGTGGCTAGGGAGTGGAGAGTGGCTAGGGAGTGGAGAGTGGCTAGGGAGTGGAGAGTGGCTAGGGAGTGGAGAGTGGCTAGGGAGTGGAGAGTGGCTAGGGAGTGGAGAGTGGCTAGGGAGTGGAGAGTGGCTAGGGAGTGAAGAGTGACTAGGGAGTGACCAGGGAGTGCAGAGTGGTGACTGCAGAGATTAAGCTAATGGCAATGTAAATGACAATGCCATTTATTTATCTGTTTTCAAAACCAACACATAAATACAAATTTTGTCATTTACAATGCCAATAACTCTAACTTTTCCAAAGGCGAAACCATTGCATTGTAAATGCTTGTTTTCTTTTGTACTGGTCCATTCCGATATGTAAATAATTTTTTTTTTTTTAAAGTGCCCTCGTCATTTAGTAGACATATGCACACGTCGACAAAGTGACATGGGCGGCTGTAGCGTAGGCTTTTTTTCAAATTCATATTTTTACTAAGCTGTGCAGCATTGGGGATGCTGTACAGCATTGCTAAAAACCACTGGGAAATCCAATAAGTCCCGTAGCCGATGCCTGTTAGATTTTCGAGTGCCTGTTTATTCCGCTACTACTTCTTTGAATCGTTCACTATGTCAGTCTGTCATATTTAATTTGTTTGATGATCAGATTTATGCTTTAATTCAATTCCTGCTGCCCCTTTTTCATACTCCTTTAAACATTGTGTTAATGAATGTCAATGTTAGTTGCTTATTGCCTGATATTGCATTCTTTTTTTGTTTGCAGCTTTTATCTTCTACCATGCTTTTTCCCTATCTAAATACTATGCCCATCACTCTTAATCTGAATTAATATTACAGTTTGAGTCTGTACTGGTACTGAATTTCTCAATTTATAAACACATTTTCTTGTATTTTGAACAAAGTGCAAGAGTGGTGTAGTTCTAATTACAGCATGTCCATATATAACATTCTCCAAAATGATGTCCCCGGCAACAGTTAGTCAGATCCATGTTTTACTGCTTTTAAATATCATGGGCGTCATTGGATAACATGTACACCACAAAATGCCACGTTAGTTCTGGTATTCAGTCATTGCTTACAACCAGTCTTGACATTGCTTATAGCTAGCTATGACACTTTAATTACGAGCCATGACTAATCACTATACCACTAGACAGTAGCTATATATTAAAAGGGCTGCCCCCTTTTACCTATTAACTATAGACCCATCAGCCTAATTGATAACACCCAAAAGCTGATGGGGAAATGTGCTATTGGTTCGCATTCAGGGGTGGATAGAGGAGCAGGGAATTTTGAGCCCCTACCAGGCAGGTTTCAGATCACGTATAACGACCGTGGACCAGATATTCAGACTCCAGCTACTTTTCTGGAAAACTGTGAAGATGGAGGGTGGCAGCCGCTATCTCATATTCGTTGATCTGAAGTCGGCCTTCGATCCTATGCCTAGGAAGAAGTTATGGGTGGTGCTTGGGGATCTTGGAATCCCTCCATACCTCCTGAACGTGCTGATAAGGTTACATACAGACATCTATGCACAGGTTAGATGTGGGAAACACAGGAACTCTCCTCGCGCTTTCCCTGTCAGAAAGGGAGTGAGACAGGGATGCGTACTAGCCCCCACATTATTTTGCCTATACATCAATGGGCTTGTCACCTACTTAAATAACTTAGGACACTGATGCCCCTAAGCTTGCTACCGGGAGGATACCTGCGTTAATGTTTGCAGACGATACCTTGTTATTGTCTAAGTCCCCCCCCTAGGTATCCAACGTATCCTGGATGGGTTTGCACAGTTCTGCACTATAAGAGGCTTAGAGATCAATCTATCTAAGACCAAATTTATGGTATTTAATCCCCCAAAAACTTCACATCCAAACCCCTCACTTAATGGCATCCCCCTTGATAAAGTTAGGACCTTTGATTATTTGGGCATCACATTATCTGAACAATTTGACTGGGGCCCTCCGATGACTAAAGCACGGCTTAGGCTTACCGAAACAGTAGGGGGATAATGAAAATGTTGAGAACATCCGTTTTCAAGCCCACAGCCCCTGTAGTGGAGATGTATAAAGCCCAAGCAAGAGGGGCAACATTATATGGGGCGGAGCTTTGGGACCATAGCTCTTCTATGGATCTCGTGAAGTTAGAAAATAACTTCATGAGACAGCTCATAGGTCTACCACGCAGCACACCTTTAGTTCCCCTCCGCATGGACCTGGGTATGAGGCCAATCGACCAGGAAATTTCCCTCATGCCGTTGATATTCTGGCGGAGGCTATGGACAACCCCCGAGCTAAACCCGTACAAGGAGGAGCTGAAGGAGCTCCTCCCTAAACTTAATCCCAGCAAAATAACATGGTTGGCCAATATTAGGAGCCTTTTCGAACAGGCTAGGGAGGTCGGAGATATGGTTGTCCCCTGAGCTATCTAGGGCGGATCTCGTAGAACATTTTAGGCAAATCAATCTGCTGTCCCTAAACGAGTGCTAAAGTGGGCAGGCTGAAAATGGAGTTCTTACAAGTGAGAGGTGTACATGATGGAACCCTTTTTAGATGCACTTCAGCCACCCATGGCTAGGAAACTGTACATGCAGTTTAGAATGGGTAACTTGCCCTTGGCTGCGTGCACCAGTTCATGGCTCCAGAGAACTCAAGCATGTGTCCCAGTTGTAAAACAACGGTTGAAACTGATTTGCATGTATTGTTCTTTTGCCCGGCCTATGCGTCATCCCGCAAACGTTGGATAATCCAAATATGCAAAAATCTAGGGTTTACACGTTGTACAGAGGCTTTTAGAGTTTTAAAATACGATACTGACCCTCAAATAGTATTTGCAGTATCTCGGTTTTTAAATGCCATGTGGCACATCAGGCGAGGTCCTTTAAATTAATACCAAGGGAGGAATTATTTGATGTAACTCTGTTTATTTTAGAGCAGAGTGAAATGATTCTTTTGCTCCTTTTTAGGAAATTGAATTTATATATATATATATATATATATATATATATATATATATATATATATATATATATATATATATATATATATATATATATATATATATATATATATATATGTGTAATTTTTAAAGAGTGTATATATTATGGAAGTGTAAATACTTGTAAATTTTATGTAAAACTAGCGTACCCGGCGCGCGTTGCTGCGATCTCAGAAGAATGGAAATTCAAGGAAACTTGTTATGATAACATTCAATTTACAGTGTCATTTTTATTGAAACTTATTCATTTTAATATGGAAAACATTTCAAAGTGTTGTTTTTAATTCTATTTATTTATTCGAGTGCTTGTGGTTGCACGATATTTTTTGTTTTTCTGTCTGGTGCGTACATGAATAAATCTGAAGGTTTTCCGACGCGTGAGCTGGCAACATACAGTTGTCCATGTAAGAAGCACGGATTCTCCAAACTGAGTCCACACACTTGCTGGGATTGTCCTTGTGCTTTGTTGATGGTCATTGCAAAAGCGAGTCGCACTGTAAACGTTTGAATTCAAATTGCATATCTGTTGGGATCATTGGAATACGTGGAAACCGTACATCTTTCCCCTTGAATTTCCCATTCAAAATTGTAGCTTCGATTACATTGTTAATCAACTTTTCCCCCGAAAGTCTTGTACCATTACAAAGTCGTGGTGGATTGATGTTTCGGAGAAGAATGATAGGCACGCCAATTTTCAATGTCAAAATGTGCGGTGGCATACCGGGCAAATCCAGTGAATTCAAGAATTCCGTTGAGTAATTGACAACTTCGTCTTGATTCATCACAGTATTGATGGACTTGTACGTTGTCGCTTCGCCTGGTATTCCGTTTTGAATGCTGAAATTGATGGCATTTACATTGTTGTTCGTAGCTGCTAATATAGCACGTGCACTGAGCCACTGATGATTTTTGTAATTCTGTGCGATATTCGAAAGATTGAGAGCCCTGGGGGGCCGATATTTAAAAAATGTTATGCCAGAAACCTTTGCGGGAGTGTACTCCACAACTTCCCAAAGTTTCATGGCGATTGGATGAATGGTGTAGTAATGCATAAAGGACAAACAGACAGACATACATTCGTTTTCATATATATATAGATTGTGGGTATTCTACTCTATGCACTTTTATGGCCTAAATGACCGAAATAAAGTTTTACAACAACTATACCACTAGTGGATTTCAAAACGGAATATAATGAGAGCAGAAGCAGAACCAGAACAGTGGGTACGAATGGGAAGTCCTCATGGTAGCACAGAACCTCATTGCATGTGTAGTGTACAGTGGCAATTATTTTGCCCATGGGCTCTCCTACCTCATATATCCAAAGTGAAACAAGCATTGGCATAGCCAATAGGTCTCGCCTTTGTTTTTTGGGTGAGCAGTAAATAAAGATGCCTTTAACTTCTGTGTTTATCATTCATAATTGTTGCTTCAAAGACCGAGGATATATGACAACCTGTATGTCTTCTGACAAATTTCTGCTTTAGGATTTTTTTTATTTATTAATAATTATTTTTATTTTCTGCTTTAGGATTGTTTACTTTTCACTAACTACAAATTAACAGGAGTATATAAAGTGAATTATGTGTCAATCGTGCTGGCGTATAGGAAAATTATATATTTATTTTGCAAAAATTCCGGTCTCTAAGCAATTGCAGAACAGGGGGGTTAAATAGCAGGACCAAAACTCTAGATCGTACCTGAACAGTGCATTTGGTAGACCGTTTGGGCCGGGTGCCCCATCTGATCTCATATGTTTGATTGTATGTAAGGTCTGCTTTTGTTTTATCTGTACAGGTTCTTCTCTTTGCGCATGTTTGATAAAATCGCTGCTTTCTTTCTGTTTCTCTGATTTCAATATGAAGTTTGGCTTTAGATAAGTTCTTTAAGAAGGTCGCCGATACCTCCACTGGTGTCCATTTTTCCGTACTCTTACTCCTCACTGATTGTATTTCCAGACTGGAGCACGTTTTGATTACGTTTGTATTGTCACCGGTGCTGACCGTTGTCTGTACAGTTGTGCAATTATAGGCATCTTCAATATGAGTGCTCCAAGATTGTTCTGTTATGTCCGAGATGAATTGGCGATGTTTGCCATTTAGCAGTAAGTTGATTTTTGCCCATAACTGTTTCGAGTTTCTCGGCTTGCTTGCATGGAACAAGTTTATCTCAAATTTTTACTTGTATGTTCGTTTGGCCACCTTTAGTTCGTGTTTTAGGTCCTTTTTCGTCTTTTCTATAATTTGTGAGTCTGTTGCGAAGGTTGGGGACCCTTAGTTCGAATTAACCTTAGTTGTTTGTTCAGTCACGTTTTAATTGCCCGTATTTTTAGCATATACCGTGGCCCTCCTCCAGTTCTTGGATTTTTATGACCTCTGTAAGTGGTTTGAAATTTTTTATTGATGTTGATTCTGAAAGACTTCCAGACCTCCGTAATTTCTCCAGCGTGGTCTGCATCTGTAGGTGTTAATCATGACCGGCATCTCTCCATTATTTTGTTTGTCCTTTTCACCCAGATAAACCGTTTTAGGTTGTAGAGTTGTGTTAATGTGAGAGGATTAGCCAGCTCTGACCCAGTTGGAGTGATTGTTAATGTGAAGGTTTGAGGGTAATGATCGCTTTCGACTCTGTCCTGTATTTGAAAATCTGTTCTATAAGGAAATAGATCGGAGTCCGCTATCGTGAAATTGATTGTTGATCCTGTTTTACTTGTAACCCTCGTAAACGCTGCTGAACCGCCCAAGTGGCCTCTACTATTTAACGTGTGTAGGAAAAGGCCGTCAAATTTTGCTGAACATTTCTTACCCATAGGGTCTTGTCTGCTTCGGTTGCCCTGTCTTGGCTGTATGAAACTCTGTAGATTGCACTCTTGGCCTTGGATTAAGTTAATGTTAAAATCCCCTGTTATTATGTTGGCACTTGGGTAAGTACTTTTCAGCGTTTTGATTGCCGCTATTAGTTGCTTTATTCTTTGGCCCTTCTGCTTTCCTACTGGATGAATATAGAGATTCATGATTAGCCCATTGAGGGTGAGAGGTCTACTTTGGTACATTGCATCCATGTGGAGTCTAGGTTGATGCTTGTGTCTCGCCAAGAGAGGTCCATAGATAAATAGGTCGATAAGCCCCCTTTAGCCCTTCCATACTGTGCCTCGTTTTTTGCTGGAATAAAAATTTCTTTGTAGCCCACTAATGGCGAGTTATTTATCTGCAGGTTTCTTGAAAAAGTATGTCATGTTGTTGGATAAACTCCACAAAATCTTCTTCTTCTAACTTAGCACGTTAAACCATTAACATTCCAGGAGCACATCCTGGTGCCCCTTGTTTTCCTTGGATGTTGGCTTTGTCTAGTTCACACTTGTCAATGCTGCTTAGGTCCCAATGTTTTTTGGGGAAGCGCCTCAAGATCCACTGCTTCTCTTTGTGCAATTGTGATGGTAATTTTTCTAAGTGCATGACCCTCTTCTACCTTGGGGCAGGTCTGATCCGGCCTTTTGCACCTTTTAACCCTGCGGTGCGGGTGATTTATGGCGTGGGCGTGGTTCGGACGGCCCCTGGCCGTCCTCCGCACACGCCCACCGTGACGTCGGGCGGCCGTCCGCACGCAAAGGGTTAAAAGGCTCCGTTTCTTGTTTGTTGTTGTAATGGACTAGGGTACCGCAAGGGCGCCACCTTTTTTTAAATTCGATGTCCCAATTAGAGAATTCTTCCCTGTGCTGCAGTTCTGTGAGGCTGTAGTCGGTCCTTGTTAGGATTGTAGAGTCTGGACCTGTTTGATAAGGGTTTGGTTTAAACTCTATACTTTCCAAGTCACTAGATTTTATGACTCATAGATGGTAATTCTTCTAGTAGTTTTAGTATTGATCCCCTATTCAAGATTTCATGTGGTCCCCTTGAACTATATTGCGGGACAAGCTCTACTTTTTGCTTGTGGTTAGCCGTAATAAGTCTGTATGGTGTTTTTTTGCCCTGTTACTTGATTTAACAATTGCAGCCTGGATTAGGTCGGGGGTGGGGGGGGGGGGGGCGGGGGGCTGGACTTTGTTGGTTGTGGGAGCAGTAACTTGCAATGCCACTAGGGTTCAAGGCTGGGGCAGCATGGATTCCACCCGTCGCCTGCTCCCATTTCCCCCCTCCTTTGCACGTGCTGCTCTCCACTATTTCCATTTGTCTGCTGAATGCTGTCTCTTCTGTGGTGACGGTCCACCCAGTGAAATATTTTTGGCGATTTAATATATTCTTTCCATGCCTGAGGATAGAATATGCTATACATTTTCATTGCTTGTTTGCTATTGCTGATGCGTTGTGTTGCGCATTCTGTAGTTTTGTCCTCATCTGGGGTGTGGTTATAGGGTATCTTTGCCCCAGTCATGGGCCTAATATTACTTTCAGAGTTTCCTCTCTCTGGCGGACCCTTGTCTTTTGTATCGGGCTTAATTTTTTGAGGGGATAATTCAATCGACCCTCGGTTTTTACATTTTTTAATTTACTTTCTCGCTTTTCTCAGGTGTTTTCTTTCCCTCTTCGTGTGAGGAATTGACAAGATGGATTGTTTGGGGCTTGATTTTTCAGACAAGATGGATTGTTTGGGGCTTGCGTTTTCGGACATTTCTAATGCTCGGTTGAATGACGCCGCCTCTTGTACTCCAAGGTGCGCTAGTTTGTTAGGATCATCTAGCGTCTTTGAGTCATATATACCGGGGACACTTAAGAGCATTGGGGTTGGCGGTCCCTCTTCTTTGCTGAGGACTCCGTCAGTGCTTCCATTTCCCTGCTGGTGTGTTCGTATGATGCCTGCTTAGGGGTTTTGTTAGGCCCTTTAGGGGATTGCTTAACGGCCATTCGTATCTACGACATCAATATAGTACTGTTGCCAATTTGTCGATTATCTGGGAGCAGTTGCACATATGGTATGTACTATCCCTGTCTTGTTGTACCTTCTTAATCGTTGAGTTCAGGTCTTGCAGATTTGCTTCTATCCCTTGTACATGGATAGCTAGGAGATTTAACAGTTCAACTTGAATATCAAGTTTGCCTGCATGGTGTGTAATTGCGTTCCTGATCGTGTCCATTGTGTTTAATATTTGGGGCCATTCGGAAATCATTGGCGGGTTCATCAGTGCTTCCTGGTATGTTTGATTTAATTGAGGTGAGTACTCGAGGTTCTCCATATGTTCATTGTGCTCGCTCAGTTGTTCGTTTCTTTGTGGGGTTTTAAGTGGCGTAACCCTGCCTTTATGATACTTGACTCAATTGTATTTTGAGTCTGGCACCTGCGTTGTTTCAATTGTACAGTTTCTTAGGTTTCTCTTGAGGAGGGTTGTGGGATTTATTGAGCCTGATGGCAAGAAAGTTGTATTTTTCCGCCCGACCCTCTTGTTCCAATGGATATTGTTCTGTCATTAGCGAAGAGAAATGGACCATTGCCAACAGGCCTGGGGTTTGATCCTGTTGATCTTGATAATGATGGTTATTGTACCGAGAGCCTCCTTCTGTTTCTTTATTTATTATTTATTCAAATGTTTGTGACTATAATTTCGTCATTTACATGAATTTAAATTAGAAATAGAAAAATGTATCAGTAAAAAGTTTAAATTGACCTTTTATGTCATTCTACCACAAAACAACCTTTACCGTAATAGCCAGCACCATCTCTTGGCCAATGACCCCATCCTTTACCCATATTAAAACTCAATCTCTGCACAACCTGGTCCTAAAGGTCACCCTAACCTCATCCCTCTTCATCACCCTTTTCATTACTCTAACCCCAGTCTCCGCTAGCTCTAGTTTATTCATAATATTTAATGGTTTATTAAAATTTTTATTTTCAATGTTCAGAAGCACATGAGGAAATCAATTTTGTATTTAATATGACCATTTTGCAAACTATATCAATAGTAAAGTTAATTTAAGAGGCATCAATTATGTACCACTTTTTATTGTCACTAAAAACTGGCACCCAGGTAGGCTAAGAGTGAGAAGACTTGAATCTGTGAATCGCACAACTTTTCTCTGGGCGAGTTCAGGCTCTAGAATCATTCATCCATTGATCTTTTGGCAGATGCCAGCCACCCCCAAAACAGCACCCCTTGGTACCTAGCTATGAGGTGATTAAGTGATTGGGTCCACAGGTTGCTGGTGAATGCGCTTGTCTGCATGTTACCGAGCGGTTGTCATCGCAGGGCTTTGTGGCTTATGACCTCGTCTGTATTCAGAGTGGAGACCAAGGCTCAGAAAGCTCTTTAGTACAAACGATGTGCCAATCTCCTATGAGGTATGCCATCGAGTTGGAATCATGGTGACAGCACCATGCAACGTGTCGAATGCACTATGAGGTTACAAGGTGACAGCACTGTGCAATGCGCCAATGTACCATGCCTCGCTCACTCTGGGAGGGTACAGAGTGATTACCCTGTACAATGTGCCAATGTCCCATGAGCTGTGCACTCTGGGGTTCGGGGATCACTGAGACAGCACTGCACAATGTGCCGTAACACCCAGAGCCAATTTCTGATGACAGCACTCTGGAATGTGTCAGTGTCCAATGAGCTGTTAACTCTGGGAGGGATCAGGTGACGGCACCGTGAAATGTGCCAGTATCTCCTGAGCCTTGCACTCCGAGGGGGATCAGGGTGACAGCAGGGTGCAGTGTGTGCATGTTCTATGAGCTTTGCGATCTGGGGGGGAGCATTGTGACAGCACCGTGCTATGTGCCAGTGCCCAAGGAGCTATGCGTTCTGGGAGGGTACAGGATGACAGCATGGTGCAATGTGTCAGAAGGAACCTGATTGACAGACCACACGGTGCAATGTACCAATGTCCTTAAGACATGTTCTCTAGAAGGGACAATGTGACAGCATGTGCAGTTTGCCAATGCACCCAAAGCCATGTACTCTCCGTGTACATACAGCAGGGTTGACAGGACCGTGCATGCTGCAGCAGCACTCGGATACAGAGTCGCTCAGTTTACCACTACCCCCAAATCGTGCTCTCGCACAGGGAAGCGCAGCTGACAGCAGTTTGACAGCAGTTTGACAGCACTTTACTAGAGACTATTTCAGAATGCAGACTTCCATGAGAGGTCCAGGCCCCATAGTGCAGGGACCACTGGGCGCTGCCTGACCTGGGTAGATTTTAAAGAGGTCACGGGACTGCCTGTGTATGGAAGATGCCCCGCTTGGATGATGGTTTCCTGTGCTTAGATGACCTGCCTATTAATAGTTTGTGTGCTAGGTTACTTGCCTGTGGGACCTTTGAAAGAAAAGTATTACTTACTGTATACTAGTATAGCACCGAACACTTCATGTTTGTGGCCACTAGGCACTAGCGAGGCGGCATATATTTATTTATTTGGGCATGCTGTCTAGTGTTGTGTAGTCCCATCCCCACATAAGGCCCAGGATGACAGAGGGTCTCTGCTTGTGCCAGAATACCCTTATCTTTGGTCAACTGATGACCTTGCACAGGTCTTTCCCATTCAGGCCTGTGTGTGCCTGAGAAATACTGCAGGTTCGTGAATATGGACCTGAAGTAGGGGATACAAAGAGGGATGTGACGTCGAGAGAGTCACAGCTGTTCACGGTAATCAATGCCCATTGGTCAATGGCACTCTCCATTCCTGCTGCAGCTGCATGACTGAAAATCCACTTGTCTCTTTTGTGGCATGTAATGCAGCAACAAATCATGGCAGCAATCTCATTGTTGGAGGGAGGATCAGAAATGAAAGCTAGGAGGCCGTATAGGGTGAGCAATCGTGACCAGATATTTATTGAAGTATTCGGTATAGGCGGATGGAAAATGAGGAACGGTTAATGGGCTGTTGGGGTCTTGATCTCTGGGTACAGTTCGTCAATGATTAGGAAATGGCTGATCCGTCGCGAGTAGAAAACTTCTGCCTTTGGGTCTTGGATTCTTCCTCACCGGTGGTGGTTCCCCAGGATACTCTGAGGGTAGACGAGAAATAAGTGGCTGTAAGTTCTCTGGTTTATAATCTTTTTGTACTACCCTTCACCTTCCCTGGTGTTGACAGTGCAAGGAATAAAATGAAAGGAAAACAGTCCGGACTACTGTGCTCTTAGCAGGAACGAGGGTATGTCAGGGTTGTCACGAAAGGGAAAAAGGCTTGGATTGAAGGCTTATGTTGCTCCAATGCTAGCGAGGAATCTTATAGCAAAATAAAGCAAAATGAGCAATCGGCCTGCAAGGTTCCCAAGACACGACGAAAGACTCACTTTAATTAAATACACACGGAGCTATTCAGTCACATGTCCGATAGTAACCACCCGGGGCTGTTCGGTTACGAACCGACGTCTACCCTGAATGAAATGCCCGTCCCCTTCCTCCCCCTTAGGTTCCCCGGTGATCGTCTACTCACCGCCAGTGCCGTAACTCTCCTGAGTTACGGCGGCAAGCTTGTGTCTCCCGGGGGTGTTCACCAGTCCCCGCTCCACATCTCCTGTTCTTCTGTGGCGGTGTGGTCGGTCCTTGGGGTTTCCTTCTCCAGCTCTGCAGGGAGTCTCTGCTTTCTGAAGTCTTCTGCTTTGACATCCTCGGTTCCTCGGTCTCCTCTGACTTCTCCCGAGAGGTCCCTTTTCCACACCTCTTGCAGCATGATTGGTCATCTCCATTGACGCTCTACGCGTCATCCTGCAGAGGAGAGGGTGTGAGGAGTTTATTAACCCCGCAGTGGCTGGACCCTTTTTCCTCCTCAGGTGAGTGCCAAGCCCCTGGGTATGCGGCACTTGGCCCCCATCTGGACTCTCCCCGACACTCATTCTATAAGAGCTCTGATATAGCCTCTCTGATTATGCCAGGGATCATACCATAGTAGGGTTTGATTACTAGCAATGCCCTAATTTTGCCACGTTTCCGCAGATCTACATACTGGGGCTGAAGGTAGTGGTAAGCAATAGTTTCAGGGTTAGAATGCCCTTTTGAGCCTGTGCAAACCTACTAACTTGCATGTTTTAAGGGTTTTTAACAACTCTTCTCTAATTTTTCATTATACTTCGAAATGTTGGAAATTTACTCCTGACAATGGCAGACGTAAATCTTCCAGAGTTGGAGAAAAAGTGGTTGGAGGGAAAGTGAACTTGCAAACACTCAGATTTTCACATGAGCAAATCTACACATGCATATTTGCTCATGCTAAAATGCAGTTCAGATATTTGTGAAAACTGGTTAAACTGATATTCCATCATGAATATTTTTGGGAAATACTAGCATGCATCAACACGTTACTAAATGATGCTGCAAAGTAATGGTACCTGTAATTTTACAGTAGTTTAGCTAAATGTTTGTTTTCCTGCTTTCGTTTTTTTAATGAACATTTTATTTTGAAAGCAAAGAATCCTCAATCTTGCTTTCAAGCATCTGCAAATATTTGCATCAAATTGGAGAGCATTCAGGGAGCATTATACATAGCCTCATATTTCTACACAAACTTGTGTACACATTTTTATACTTGAACCACTGTCAGTAGTGCAGTCAAAGCTTACAACATTTACTTAGAGCGCTCACCCTAATAATTAAGGCTTTGCATTAATGAACCATAAATACAAGTTTGAAGAGCATTAACATTTGGACAATAATATTGCCCTCACTCCAAGGACAAAATACACATGACAACTTGTTGCCCTTGACCCAAAACATTATGTCCTGGGCGTCGGGCTATAGGAATTCCACATCCCTGGAAAAGTGTCCTCCCCCAAGTTACCTCTGGCCATTTGGAAAGACTCATCTGTCAAGGACTATTCACTTTAAGCAATTGCCTCAAAACCGGGTCTACATTGTTTTGTTGTTAAAACAAGAATTGACATAGCCATTAGGTCTCTTCTTTGAGAGAGTTTTTAAACTTTTTTTTTGCTTTACATTAAACAGAGATTTTGACATTTTTTTTGCAAAGCAGTGTGTTTGGGAAGTTCATAAGCTTGTTGGGGGGGGGGGGGTGGGTCGGGCAGTGCATAACCCATTACTTTACCTCTCTTAAGTAGAGGCGCTGTCAACTAAAACACTTTTTGTCTCGCAGACCTATCGCTGGAGCGCGCATGCGCTCCTCGCTCTGCAAGGCTTATTGTCATCAAGAACATCTCAGAAGGGGCCTTGAAGCCCCGCCCATCAATCTTATTGGCTGGCGTCCTCATTTATGCTAAACACTGGCTTCCCATTGAAACCGAGGCTCTTTTGTTACCGCCCTGTCTCCTTTTGGCCCCACCCACCCAAACTGGATCGTTTACTTGAGGCTTACACAGTGGGCTTTATCTGGTGAGTGAGCACTATTTTGAAACTGGACACCCACTGATGGGAACAATGGCGGCTGCAGCGCTATACGCTCTAAAGTGTATGTTTTTGATGTCCCAAACACCATCAAGCAGCTCCACTCCATGTACCTTGAGGGGGGCCCACAACTTTCGTTACGCCACTCCTTGCTACTCTACTTCCATCTACATATTATATGGACAATCATTGATATGCAAATTTACTTTGTAGATGTTCACGTTAAATCTCGAATAATAACGTGTTCTTAAAGGAACAAAACCGCGCGTTCTACCCCAAGTCTCTGGCAGTAAGCACTGTAAATCACAGGTGTTACCACTGCCCACTTTAAGGTTGTTAAAATATCAGCCTCGGAAAGATAGAGAGCGCTGTGGTGAGCTCTTGAATTCCACTCAGATCAGCACAAAGGCCAACGGTTAATCTAAAGAGTTTTAGCTTCCTAGTACATGGTTACAAATAGGACGCGGGGAGTACAGTGAAGGTGTGCTTTTACCAAAGGGCACAGCTGTGAGCTTGTTTTTGTTCAATTGAACTTGCTAAACACACAGTTAACTTGTAATTTCTCAAGGCAGCACAACGCGGAAATGGAAGCCACTGTTTAGGGGGAGGTCACAGATTATCTTGCAGAATCTCTGTGCTGCTTCATAATGTACAACTGTATAAAAAGCGGCGCAAAGCTGTGCAGTATAGCAATATGCGCGCTCACGATGCGGTCACTGGTCCCTCCCCGCGTCTTTAGATATTGCTGGGCAGCACGAGTGTTCTGAAACAATTCGAAAACTGCGTTCTATTCCAGTCGCTCTTGCTTCTGTGTGGTTATTCTAGGCGTATAAACAATGTATTTTGGGGGGATGAGGGGTTGATAACTAGCTACGGAGCGCACAGCAAGTGAAATGAGTTGCTATCTGAAGCGCCTCGATGATTACTAAGTAAGTTTGAATTACTTACGCTGCATGGAATCACAAATTATGCGGTATGTTATCCGATGAAATAAGATTTGGCTTTATTACGTAGCTACATTTACATTTAAATGTCCTAATTCGGGAGAGAGCGGAGTGCTATACAGAATACACACGCTCCTTAACAAATAACACTGCACTAGAAGCAGATCCTCACAAACATATGCTATTTACTAAAAGTTTATAGTAGTGTCTTGCATGATAGCACGGGAACATACCCTTATTATCAACGACCCTCACCCGTCCCCCCCCCCCCCACCACCACCACCACCACCATCCAGAACAAGCATTGGCATAGGCAATAGGTCTCGCATTTGGGACCTTATAGGTGTTTAACCATGCAACAGTTGGTGTTGTTGCACCAAGGATATTCTGCTGCATAACTAAATACTTATAGGGTCCAAAAAGAGAGACCTATTGGCTATGCCAGTGCTTGTTGGTAGGGGTGTGGTGCTGTGTAGACGGTGCTTCCTGCCCTGTACTCATGTCCAGGGTGCTTGCTGCTTGTGTGGGTGGTTCGACTCCTGCTGATTGGTTTCCATTCTCTGCCAGGTTTCAGGCTAGGCAAAGAGGTCTGAGTAATTCATGTGAATTATATGAATAAAATAATAAGAAATGTCATAAATTGGGCAAACACAGTACTGAATGAAAGATTAATCTTAGAAACAGAAGGTGCCTTATTAGACTGGAGGGTGTGTGTGTAGAATGCTTGAGTGTAATGTTAGTACCTGTGTTTTCATGCCACATATAATAAAACGAAAGAGCGGACGCCCTACAGCAGTAGTGCTAAAAAGAGTAAAATGAATTCAGAGGGGGCTTAACCAAACTAAAGAACATAGTGATATTAACTACGCCGTTGTGCTACAGGAGAGTGTGTTGACTTGTTGCAGGCACGTAGTTGCAGCAATGGCGGGCCTGGCAAAACTTGCCTGCCGCCAATTCCACGTTTCTACGTAAAGTAGGTAAGTTGGTTGATTCACTTTTAAAGGAGGTCTTCGTGTACTGCGCAGCTAACGGTACTACATCGCAGACGCAACCCTTGTACTCCCATTGTTGCTAAAACGACTAATACTAATTGTAGTAGCAGCTGGTATTTGCAGAGCTTGAATTCCCTGGTGACATTTAGCTGCCATATGTTAAAACAATGATTTATTTCCGTGGATGATGGGTTTCTCAAAGGGATGGAGAATAACTCTGAGACAGGAAACAAGGCTGCAATGGTGGCTATGCGAAGGAGCTACAAAGTTTATAACTGCAGTGCTGAATGCATCAAGATGAAAGGCCGTCTGCGGTACTCCCGGACAGAGCCTTTATCCTGACTGAGTTGCGTTTAGCAGTTGTCAGAATTCTCAATAAAAACATAAGTTCCCCCTGGAAAAATAAAAGCGCTCGAGTAAAACTGAGCTGTGCTGCAGACATTGTAGATAGGCTGAGGAGCAGGATGCTCCTTGGGGTGGAATAAAATGATGGGTCATCATATATCCAGTTTTGCGAACAGCCAGGGCACAGAACCTAAAACAAGCATTGGCCGTGTGGCCGTAAAAGTCATCGCGATCACGGTGAAAGCATAAGGGATCGCGATGACGCCCTCTGTGCTTGCAAAAATGAAATTAAAACGCGAGTGGTGACGTGAGTGGTGCGCACGCGTGACGGGGAAAAAGTGCTGTGCACGTCGCGCGCTCTTGTGCTTGTAATAACAAGCTGGTGGCCGGCAAGGTAGCACATTTGAAGCTGCTACTAAATGTCTCGCCAGAGCAGCGCATGTGCTGGCTCAGGCAAGACCTAAAAACGGCCTTTGTAAAGCATGCAAAGTGTTTCACACAGCTGGCACGAAGCGCAGGTTTACACACCACTTGTGATAAAACTGTTTTATTTGCTCTTCGAGGTATAGTTATGTGGTGGTGGTTATGTTATGTTAATTTGATCTTGATATAGCGCAACGACTCGACCCTGAAGGGACATATTGGCACTCTGACACATAAGAGATGAAAGAAGCATATAGTTAAACAGCCTCGTTTTAAGGTGTATTTATAACCAGAAACAGGGTGCATGCACAAATCAACAGTTGCTTTCAATCGCCGATCAATGCATTTTGAATCAAAAACTTTTTTTCTCCAAAATCTGCAGTCGGTGGCGTATTTTTGTATCCAGATCTGCAAATGACCCTTTGCAGAATAAGCCTCCTTTAATAGGCATGACTATTGCTTAATGAGGTGTTTAATCTGGCTTTTCGAACTGCTACTAGTTGAATTGTTGAAAGCGCTCCAAGTAACTTGTTATTTTTACCCAATCTAATGGGTCTGAATTTATCAACCTGGGAAGGCTGGAAGGCTAAGTAAGCTTGGACAAGATTCGAGCTTCCAACCTGTAGGTCACTCCTTGTTTCAAAAGTGAACATTCACCCCACTCGGCCATCCTGCAAGCCCTACCAAGTTTAAACCAGGACCAGTTCTGTTCACTTCAGAAGGATGAGAGCCCAGTCAGCTCCGTCAGTGTTTGAACCCAAGACTTTGAGGTGCCTGCAAGAGGAACACCGACACGTGGGCATCTCACTTCCTTGCTATTAGTAGACACATTTACAGGAGCTGTAAGTAGCCAATTCCCAGGATCAAAGCAAGTGTATTCTTCCGTAATTGGTATTTCAACCAGGTACTCAACAGCCTCGAGATGGCTGCAATGTCTTGACTGGTAATTTAATAGCATACTCTCGATCCTGCCATGGCTGATGTCGAAGGACCCCTATTTTACAGGCTAATTCTAGTCCTTTTGCAACTGATGTGTAATAATGCATATTCCAACTTGGTACACTTAGCCTGTCATGCATGATGTATACAAGCTAATATTTTAACATCTGGATAGAAGTATATTTTAACAGTGGGGCCAGTATATGCTGCTATATAGGTGGTACACACTGAAATAATCACAAAAGTCTGTTACACACTGTTTTTAGGGGGTGGGAAGGGCTTGTTTTTTTGCGCAAACTTGACCCTAAGGTATCGGAGCGCTTGACATTAGCACCAGTTGCGATACAGACTGACACGTTCATTTTTGTTGGGGCACGGGGAGATTAAGTGTTTTGCCCACAATAACAGGATGTTGGGCGTCCCTGCTGAGACTCGCACCCGGTTCCCCAGCTTCGAGGTAGACCGCTCTAGCCGTAATGCCATATCCTCTCCCACTGTTGAGATAGAAGGTGCTGTTTTCCTTTCTTGAGCCAACCATGTGCCATGAAGAAGCCCTTTGCTAGCATGAAACATGTTAGTTTGTTATGTTATGAATCCTTGCTCGCCAAATAATAGCATGACCGAATACATGGGGCTCAGCCTTTTTTCTGAACTTTTGAATCCTCTCTGGTCTCGTTTGAACCACATCAGCTCGGCTCCAGCAGTGAAATATACCCCCCCTGTGAGGTCGAGGAGGCAAACTAACAAGACAAGGTGCGAATGAGGCACTCGTTGAGCTGTCCTTGAACTGATAGTTTACATTTATGCATTGGTGTCCAATACAGGTTCAGGATGTCACGACCATAGTTTGATTACAAGGATATCCAGGTACAGTAAGTCCACATACAGTGAATCTAAATAGAACTCATGTACATATCGAGTCGTTCTGCTGCATGCAAAGCTTGCATTGGCTGAAACTCTTGGATACACCACGAAATCGCAAACGCACATGATACGGCGTAATGACCAGGTTCTGTGTAAAAACAGGGTTCTGTATCTGACATGTGAGAAATTGTATGTTTACAGGATTATGGTGTGCTGTCATAGAGAAGGGAATATTAAAAGCGGTTTAAAATGTGTTTATTAAAGAGTTAAGCCAAGGACCGCCATTGGCTTCTCGTAGATGCCTCTGTCTGTTGTCGGAGAGATGCCACAGGGTTAACAGTATTTCAGAAAGTACAGAGGGTACTCCAGGTGCTGGCATAAATGACATGCTTGAAACTATTTTTCCAAAGATGTTGTGGACACCATGACTGAGACATCCTAATTCCCTTTCTGTCTGAAAGTTATTTTTTAAAAGCGTTATCACGCAGCAGTTTTCTGCGTCACAGCATTTTTTGCTCACCGGCTGCTGTACAACATGGCTGAAATAAAACTAGCATTTGTAATGCAATAAGTCTTGCATTTGCGCGATTTTAAGCTCTTGGCATTGTAAATGACAATGCCTTTCATGTTTTTAAAAACGAAAACAAAAATCAAAGGCATTATTGGCAATGTCAATACCTCAAACCTGCGTAAATGCGAGGCCTATTGCATTGCAAAAGCTTGTTTATTTTCGGGCCCCAGAAAAGGCAAGCAACAAACGCCAAGTTGGCTGTCTCATGGGGGTGAACAGTGAAAGTAACCGGCAGAAGAGTGTCCATCCCACACTCGTGCCACATGGAAAGCATTAGCCGACAGCCACTGGAAAGCCTCCCCGACCCGCGCCGCTAAGCCCGGCAACTGAACAGGAAGCTGTTCCCTCCAACACACGGCTCAAATGCACAATGCACGTGTTGCGACAGAAGCGATCCTCCGTGTGTAGCACCCTGCTGGCCCCATGCCGATCAAGTCCTGCTGCCGGCATGGCCCACTCATTCATTACTATTTCTTTCACCAGGCTCCGTCCGTACAGCAGGGAGAGGCTGGTGGCCGGCACACCAGGGGCCATGGGGATGGCCCAGCACCATCGAGCAAGGTCGTAAGGAGCAGAAGTGGTAGAGCCTCGGAGGGAGGGGGAACCATCCCAGTACACCCACCTCGTAACTGATTTCCTTTGCTTGTGTCCAATGACAGTAGCATTGCTCTAACTGTATTCCTCCAACGGTGTTTGTAGCGCCCTCAAATTAAAGTGCTGTTGCAAGCCTATTCTGTAGCGCGCAGCCGATGCCACCTTCCAGTGTGTGCGCTGTGGTTTGCTGCTCATCTATGAAGATGCTAGTGCTGTTTGTAATTATACCCAACGGACCCCTTCCCTCCGCCACAGATTATGGAGTACACTGTGAGGGTGCTCAGGGAAACGAAATGGAGGAAGGAGTTAAGGGTGGGTGCAATGGGAAATGGAAACAAAAATCAAATGTGGATTGTTTCAGAGCAGATGTGGTGCAACATCCAGAGCTGCCGACTTTGGAACTGGAAACAGGGTTCAAGTCTCTGTGTCGGCACTCCCCTACGTCTACAAAAAATGCAGACATGTGCAGATCTGTACGTTAGGAACAGTCTATAGCTAAGTGACAGGAACGAGCAAAAAATTACGTGGTTACATATAATTGATAGTAACCCTCTATCTAGTATCATCCATCTGTATAAAGGTCAAACAGAAATAGATACTTCAAATATAGTTTTATTTGTATTTAATGTACGTATCCATTGTTTTTTTAATAAATAAACCAGTACAAATATATCCTTTTTTTTTTTTTCTTTTTGTTTTCTGATATTTAGATACTTTTTATATAGAAATGTTTAACTTCTTTTCAACCATATATTAAAATCGTGCTAAAAACACACAAACAAACAAATATCAGAGTGTACAAATATTGAAGGCAAAGAGGTAGTAGGTGACACCTACCGCTTTGCCTTCAATATTTGTACACTCTGATATTTGGTTGAAAAGAAGTTAAAAATATTTCTATATAAATATTATCTAAATATCAGAAAACAAAAGAAAAAAGGATATATTTGTACTGGTTTATTTATTAAAAAAACGTGTATATTGCAAGTGAAAGAGAAGTATATAGGGGTCCCCTTTTTTCTAATGACATGTGCAGATCTGAACATTTTAAATAAAACCATGGCAAAAGCCAACGAAATGCTTTGTGTAAAATACGAACGGAATGAAAATGAGTTGCAGATCCGTAGGTTTATTAGCACTATGGCAATCGGGACAGCTGAATGCGTTCAGGAAGAGGAGTATACATTCCATGACTTCATTTAGGGGCGTGGTACACAAACTGTTTAAAGGACAAGTAGAATTTTTAACAACTGTAGTGAAATCTTAAGTTCAGTGCATACTCTCTCTACAAATGTGGCTGCCTTATAACAGAGTAATTTGTGGAAAGCGATGTTCGACAGCTGAGACCCTTGATCAGTGGCAGGCCTAATATGCAGCTGTGGTCTTGAAGCCACACTAACACTCACCAAGCACACGCCTATGCACACACCCATTCACAGTATGCGAGCACAAACATTCAAACCTACTCACAGCATGCACCCAACATAAAAAAAGATGACCGAGCTGCAGCAGGGCTCTATGTTGGTGGGAGGGAAGCCTCTGTGGTTTCTGGAGGATTAGGATTGCCGCTTCTTCTCATTGGCTGACCACTATATGGTCAGCCAATGAGAGGAGGCAACCAGTCCCTTACTCATATAGTGGGACGAAGATAGTGAGACTGCTGACCCCACCCTGACGAGCATCACTGTTACTCTGCCCTGATCTTAAAACTGAAGCGGCCAAGCTAAGTGTCCGTGATGCTTCACCTCGTCATGAGAGTAATGCCCATAGAAGACTTTGCCTGGCTGAGGTCATGCCCCCGGGCTGTCACATCTTCAGCCCGTCAGATTTCAGTTTAGGCAGCCAGATTGCTGCGCATATAGTGCACGTGCAGCGCTTGGCTGACTAACCCGACCATGAAAGGTCTGTCAGGCTGAGCTGAGCCTGACCGCAATTCTTCCTGCTTGGAAAAAGGTGGAGGGGGTGGCTCCCAATATGATTAATCTCCTTCGTAGTAGAGTAGTGTTAAACTAAATACTTCT
This sequence comes from Lissotriton helveticus, assembly GCF_964261635.1. Lineage (NCBI taxonomy): Eukaryota > Metazoa > Chordata > Amphibia > Caudata > Salamandridae > Lissotriton > Lissotriton helveticus. The sequence goes on from NC_136068.1 coordinate 743,614,957, forward strand.
CTGAAACGACGTGCTTATTTTTTTAAGTTGGTCCTGTGGGAGGTGTCTTTACGGATTTGTTACTTATTGACACAGTGTAATTGCAGTATGAACAATTTGTTTCTGGCCTGCTGTGCGAGCTGCTTTTTTTTTTTTTTTTTTTTGTTGCTGTCCATAAAGCTCTCCAGTTCAACCCTTCCCTACAGTTGTAAAGTCAAGAGAACAGGGTCATATTATACAAATAGCCTGGGAGTGCAATAGGCAAGTGCATCTGTTTGCACCCCATAGCAGACCATCCAGCATTTAGTGAATTGCAAAATAATCGCGAAATCCGCTGCGGAGTGCGATGGTCGCAATATTTATCTTTTTGTTCAAAAACACCGTACAGCCATAATAGCTGCCTGCTTCCTCCTGTCTCATTGGGAATTACAAATGTGATCCTGTGTGTGGGCCCTGCAGGACATCACGTTCACAGCTTGCAGCCTCTTGTGCGTGGAGCCAGAGCTGCATGCGCGCCTCACAGAACGAAAGGGAAAGCTGTTGAAAGAAAGACCAGAAAACAAAAGTAGCACTTCACTGGCATACTCTGTACAGTAGCCCTAATGTGTTTTGAGTGTCAAACAATGCCATCCTGGCCACTTTATCTCCAAAATCCATCAAAATAATTAAAAGACAAAGTCTACTTTTTTAGGCCGAGCCTGGGCAGCACATGCTCTGCCCTGCAAGGCATGCTTGGTATTGGAGTATGCACTTGAAGCCCCGGCCGCTCTCCAATCATACTTGTAATTGGCTTGTGTCATAGTCCTTTGAAATGCTGGCCTCTGATTTACAAATGGGTTGGTTAGTCCTGCCTTAGTACCGCCTTGTTTTTAGGTGGGGGTGGGGGGGTTTGGGGAAAAAAAGTGCGGCAGAAGAAAGCGTCACCTGCAAACGGTATCATCAAAGGCTTTGCTGTGCTGCAATATCCATCATCCCAACTTTCAGGAACCGGCAGACTTGTCAGAAAACCAAAACTTTCTACAGATTTAGCATTTTACTGGGACCTAGCCTATTTTGTTGGTGCATTCAACCTCCTGACAGTTGGTGGTTTAAATGGGTGTGAAACTGGATCCCGGAAAGCTATACATTTCTGAACAGTAGACAAAATACTGAATTAAGCATGAGGTCATTTGTGTAGATACCTCAAGGTTTTCCTATAGAAAGTAACAGTTTAAATAAAAAATAAAAAATTGAATTGAAACCGGCCATTTGTGCCTACATTTTAACCTGTAACTTCTAACTATGGCAGATTTTTTAAAGCAATATACCGCTACGGCAGCTGGCCCCTTCTGGTTGAAGGGATGTATAGGGCTTGTAGGTTCACTAAGAACCCGAGAAACCCAGCGCCAATAACTGAGCTGCGCCTAGCAATGGTTTTTCGTTGTGTACTGGGTATGCAGTAATTAATTTGGCAAAATATAAAGAGTGAAAAATAGGTATCCAGGAAACCTGTTTTTCTGAAATGGGAACACGATATGGAGTTTAGCAGCAGTTATTTGCACATCTCTGAATTTGTGGGTACCCATACCAAACGCTTTCTTACTCAGAATCCCCCGCAAACCTCATATATAGCTATAAAAAAAATCACATTTCCCTCACACTTGTGTGGGATCACCGCATCAGCACACATTTCCTACCACCCAACGTGCCCCTCTGTTTCCTGTGTTAAATGATACCTCACCTTTGTTGGAGCCCAAAGCAATAAGCCTAAAAACTTCTAAAAATAAATTGTTCTTATCAACTTGCTGTGATATTCCCTCAATCTCTAAACATTTTTGGCTCTTCCCTGTCACAAGCATTTGGCCCACGTACACAAGTGAGGTACTGAGTGTATACAGTGGTGTTTGGCTATCAATGTGTGTAGTGAGCAGCAGCATGTCTCTACTCGCACACCACCAGCCGAGCACCAGTCCACGCACACCACCAAGCGGGCGCCAGTTCATTTTCACGCCAGTCCAAGTACACCGCCAACCAAGTGCCAGTCAAAGCACACCACCAACCAAGTGCCAGTCCAAGCATACCACCAGTCCACGCACAGTTCCAGCTAAGCGCCAGTCCACGCACACCATTATCACATTTTATTATACAAAAAAACAAACACAAACCAATTGGCCGTAGATAAACTATAACTACAAACCCAACCGCTCTAACTAAATACATCACACTAATGCCAACCGTGAAATCTAAAAATATAAAACGATACAGACCAGTCAGTTTACTTTTACTCTCTTGGTTGCAGCCCAAAAGCACTGTTGCGTTTTGTTACAATTTAACACGTGGGAGCACACAGTCCAGGCTTAGGACAATCTGGGACGGTACATACAACTCACCTTCCGGAAACCTTAGGGCTCTACATTTCTTAGCGGAAACATTTTTTTTGACCGTGGGAGGAATGTGATCAGGAAAGTGAAGTTTTTTCAGTCTAACCACATACTCCAACACTTCTTCTCTAGGAACTTTTGCCTGTTCCACTACAACAAGTCTGCCTAGCAGAGACTGCTGAAACTAAACAAATGTCATCTTTGACTCTGGAGAAGCAATGCATTGAAGGTTGCTAAATAGAATAAATGGATAGCCAACTTCTTATGCCAAATGTACACCTTACGAACATCAGTGTAGGGTTCCTACCTCTGATCTACTCTTGTCTACACTACCCATGTTCTTACTGTAGTCTAAAATGCACACAAGTTTGCGCACTACAGCAACCTGACCCCAAACAGTTACAGGTTCATTACTTTCATCAGAGATGGTTGTCCGCATGTAGACACATCTCATGTCAGGAAGTTTCGCAGCTATAAGTTCATTGCCATGCAGGGCACTTCATTGTCCCTTCTCGAGTTTTTTTTCACAAAGACGTTTTTTTGGGTAACTTTTACGGTTAGAGTGGATTGTGCCACAAGTAGCAGTGTCCACTTTGAATTATTCCCTGAACTATTGCACACCAGTGTAAAAGTTATCTATGTATACATGGTGACCTTTGTTAAAAAGTTCTCTATCAAGTTATTTATTTATTTATTTATTTTTGGCATTTATTAAGCGCGAACAACTGCCCGCAGGCATCTCGGCGCTGTACTGTGTTACCCTCCTATTTGATCTATACAAGTTACCACACAATTTTCTCATTAACTCCGAAACTAGACAGACAACCAGGAAGTCAATACTGAAATCCCTTCCAGTGTACACCCTGAAATTATAGACCTATCTAGGACCAGGGACGGCTCCTCCATTGAAGCGGAGGAGCATCACCCCACTTAGAATTCCACCACCCCCCCACCCCCCACACCAGAAAAATAAAGTGGTAATTTATTTCCATTTTAGTTTTCTTCCCCGTCCCGAACAGAGTCAGGACGGGGCCGCGGCTGAATGACAGCAGCATGTCACCCAGCAGGGAGGAGGATGGGCTGTTCTTTTGGCCATCCGTCTCGAGACTGCCAGCTACACATGCACACTTTAAACTGCTCCAACCCAGCTGTCTAAGACAGCTGGGTTAGAGCAAACTAAAACCTCAGGAGCGCTGAGTGAGGCTGCTTCCTCCAATCAAGGCGCTGCTGTCATGCTGCATGAGAGTAGCGCCCTGATTGGTCAAGGAAGTTGCTGCTTCCAGTTCCGGTGGCGAGTAGAGGACCGGAGCGGAGGACGTCTCGTTCAGGTAAATTAAAAAATATATTTATTATGTACATGTACACTCTCCCGGCCCTCCCTTCCCGGTAGATGCCAGCCGCCACTGTCCAGTACTTCTCTAAGACAGCATATACATCTTAATTCCATACACGTGCCCTTTTGCTTGGAATGTACTGCCTAAAATCCAATCGGCCCTTGAAGAGGACCAAAGACTCATCCACTGTCAGTCGGTGTTCTTGTGGCAACCCTAAAGCATTATTAACAGAATGCAGCTTCCTAAGAAACAAATACAAATTATGACTCAAGGTTGCAGGAAATATTGTTGTTGCCATCACGGGACTAGTAGACCAATATGAAGACAGCGACCGCTTCCTTATGAGGCCCAACAAAAAAGTTAAATCCAAAGAAGTCTTCAACTCTTACAGATTTGTGGAAGTCCACCGGGTCGTTTTAGAGTGGGGCTTAAGTCTGGCACTGTTGTCCCTCAAATACTGTTCAGCATACGACTTAGTCTGCTGAACAATCTTTCAAAAATATATTGTCCATAAAAAAACTGAAAAACAATTATAGGTAAAAAGTTTGTAGTATTCGCTCTACACCCTGCATCACCACTAAAGGCAAGCAACACTGGCTGCACCATGTTTGGGGCAACCAAGAGTACAGAAATTCCAATAGGAAGCCTTTCAGCCCTTGGCTGAAATCCAGAAGCCTCTTGCTGCACTATTGGCACATCAGTGTCTTCCTCTAAAAGCGGCATTTTATCTGCATAGTGTGTGGCTTCATCATCGAATGATTCCTCTTGGACAGAAACATTTCTGCCAGAATCCTGACCTTCCTCCTCTGCCTCAAATGCGGAGTCAGTCTCATAATCATGGTCAGAGGAAGACTCCGGCATATCATCAACCTGCTGAGTGGTCATCCTGCGGCTAGCCATAATTCTTAGTAAAACAAGTAACTTAACAAACAAGTAAACCATACCCAACACTGTGTAAAATTAGTAACATGTGTCTTGATCAAACAAAAAGTAAAACTACTGGCATATAGCAATTGCTAGGTAAAGTCAATAAATTAAAGCGCACAAATACCTATACACTGTAAATGCCACCCACTTGCCAGAGACGGGTAGACTTACCAGCACCTACTCTGACCAAACACAGCAAGCGAAGCACGGAAAAACATGTTGCCCCCAGGGCAGCGACCCATGCCTAAGAGGTCGCTCCCAAAAAATATACCAAAATTAAATCCCTGTGGCCTAGTGGGTTGCGACCCCCCTTTCTAAGGATCTGGGCAGATTGGCCAAAACGAATGTAAAGAAGTGCCCTCAGGGAGCAACCTTTGCCTAAAGGGTTGCTCCCGACACACACAAGGGGAAATCCCTGGTGGTACAGTGAATGGATTTCTGCTCCACGATTGAGGAGCAGGTATCCATTCAAAAGGGGCACTGTCGGAAAGGAAAAGCTTTCCTTTCCCCCACTGTCTGTTTTTCCCCTCATCAACCACCCCAGAATGACATACCTTGCAAATGTCCTTTCTTGGGACGCGCTGGAAGCAAATGGCTTTAATATTTTTTGTCTACTGATGTCACACAGTGACACATTGTCACGAAACGACTCCTCTGCTGTAGAAGGTGAGCCGTACCTGCAGAAAATGAACTTACCTGCCTAGATAATCTATAACCTTTCAGGTGCTTCAGAAAATGTATCTACCTGCTCAACGTCTCTTTGCCACATCATCGGAAGGTCACTGAATGGCAGAATCCAGAGGTGGAGTGGTGTGGCTCACTGGTTAGAGGCGGCAGACCTGGAAGCAGAGGACGGCCCGGGACCAGGGTTCTATTCCCGACGCGGCAGGGTCAAGGACCAGGGTCAGCGGACTAGATAATTCTCGCCTCGGTGCCTACTCTAACCAGGGATCACACTCGGCAACTCTGGGCATTAGCTTGCCTCATCTCCACAACGGCCCCCTACATACGCCGGGGATGCCTGGTTTCACTTTGGAGATACCCAGTAGGGACCATCTCACAGGGAAAGCCAGGACTGGTTCCCCAGCGGTCTACAGCGCAGAGATACTCCTTCGGGAGTCGATTCTAGCGCTTTAGAAACCCTTAATTAATTAATTAATTAATTAGTCTGGGACTCAGATGGGATATCATAGGAGCAGCAGAATATTTGGGCTCTTCAACTTTTTGTGGTCCGCCATGTATTTTTACCATTGGCGAGTCAGGTTTTCCTTGAAACACATTTCCTATCAGAGCAACAGGCTCTGCTTGCAGAAAGGTGGGTCCAAACTGAACCAGTAACCGCAGATGAGGGTGACTACTGCACTCTCATTCACATTATATGGAAACCAGGGCCGGACTGGGACAGAAAATAGGCCAGGGCACCAAATTAAAGTGGCCCCTCTAAGTGCACTAGGATAGCTAAAAAAGTGGCCCACATCAGCAAATAGGGCCGTTTTGAGCCTTTGAAGACACTAGGTATTTTGTAAGGTTGGGTGCATTTATTTTTGTTACAAGCAATGTTAGTGGTAATATCAGTAAAGTCAACCGTATAAACCTGCCCACCAGACCATAAAACAGGCTCACAGACCTCCAAAAAACCGTCCCACAGACAATCCTATTAAAACAACCCTCGGGCACTGCATGATGGCCAGTAGGCCAGCTTAACCCTAGTGGATACTGATATTCACTCGAACTTAAGTATAGGTGCACAAACACTTTTTCCTCTACCACTAGTGAGAAGGTTTATGCCACCCTAAAGTCTTCAAAGACCTCTTAAATTGGTTATTTTATGTAACATCTTTAGGTGTTGTGTGTTTGGGTATATGTCTGTCTGTTCATGGTAACTGGATGTTAAATGTCTTTCATATTGTTCCTGGTTTTTGCACACAGCACAAATACGATAATAATCCAGTAGATGGGAGTGTTTCTTTTAAACATTCATGAAATACACTACTTACTCACTGAACACAGCAACAGAATGTGTACACAGAATGTTGTCAGCATTGTTGGTGCTATATAATTTATAACACACCCCTTCATAAGCCTGAACAGGTATTGTCTGTCTGTGTGTGTGTGTGTGTATATATATATTTATATATATATGTTTGTATATATGTATGTATGTGTGTGTGTGTGTGTGTGTGTGTATGTATGTATATATATATGTGTATTTTAACAATATATAATTATATAATATTTTTACAATAAAATGCATTTTGAATGTTACTTCTATAGAGGTTCATTACAATGAGATGCAAATGTTATTCTAATTGTGTTGTAATGTACCACTATATAAGTGTTTTCGTTGAAACGCCTGGTATCTGTCCTTTATTTTATCAGTGTGTCTCTTATGCTGCTGATCTGTTTTTTCAGGCTCTAGCAAGATTCCCAGGTTGATTCATTCTCAGAATGTTAAAGTTACTGGCTATCGCAAAACAAGGTTTAGATTCTGTTTAGGTAACATAAGGAGTCAAGGGTTTATCAGCGCTTTGCAGAAAACAGCATCTCAACCCAAAAGAGTACTTTTTTCTATAAGAATAAAACACACGATTTTCCCTGATCAATCTGTTTTGAAACTGATACTACACACTTTAGGTGTTTTCTTGTTGTTTTTTGTTTTAATAAAACTTAAACCGTGGCTCACTCTGACCACCCACCCCATGCCTCCCAACACACATTTTCAACAATATTTATTCCGACTTACTGTCCATAGCCCACTGTTGCTGAAGCAGATAAACTCTGCTTAGGATATAGAGGACTCCTAAAGGTCATTTTCCTCAGTATCATGCAAAATCTTATCTCTTAACTTGAACGATACAAAAAGGAATCATACCCTTCTAGTCTCATATTTGGAGCTAAATTGATTTAACTCCCTCTGAGGGTGATTGTCTACCTGAAGATGCCAAAACGAATCCGTAAATTGGTGTTGATTTAAAAAAAAAAAAAAGTGACCCCTGCTGTCTGCTGGGTCTAGAGTTCTTTAATAACGTCACCAATTGCTGCATGTTACACGTGACATCCCAGTTCTTTCATATGGGCCCTCGCTGTTGATGGAGACATACACATATTGTCCCGGGTGTTAAATCAACGTTTCGAGACCAATAATTCTTGCCATCACTAGGTTGACAATGTCTCCTAACCGTGCCGGGTCCCACGGCAGGGACGGTAGTGAATAAGGGAGTTGGCATGCTTACCAGAGCTGGTGCATGCTACAACCTCCTCCTAAACATATTGCATGGGACACCATTTTCACATTTTATGCAGACCAGGAGAGAGGGATGGTGGAAACACTTTTTAGGTCTCGCTGAGTGAACGCGCATGCGTTCTCAGCGAGACTTAAGTAAGGGCTCTCAAAAAATGCACCCAAAGGCGGATTGCCTACAGTGCATGTGTGCGGGCGCGTGCACATCATTTCCCTCTCTCCTCACTCATGCTGGTTTGCTTGCAGCCGGCATCAGACTTCAAAGGAATCCCCCGCCATTTCTGGCTTTGTTCGCTGAAGGTCACACCCGATTAAACAGCCGAGGTAATGCGCCCATATATTATATTGTTGCTTCCTGCTACTTTGGTGTCCCCTCCGCTTTCATAATTGGATCCCAGTCTTTTGCTATCTAGATGTTGTAAAATAGACATGAAAGGTTTAGTTATGTCCTGATTAGGGTCACTTTCGGAAAGTCTTACAGAAACTACAATATACGCATTCCTACCCATTCTGGTCTCGTTTCATAGAGGTTTATGGTGCTGTTCATTCACACTTGCCAGAGATGCCGAAAGAGCTCTTTTGAGCTTCTTATTTAATTATGTGCTAAGAAATGTTTTATTGTGTACTATACCGTGATGCCAAATTCTGTGTGAAGTCCGTGCATTGCAACAAACGCCTAGAGGCGCTGCTGAATTTTGCACAGCCTGCTGGCAGACTCCTTCAGGATTACCACCACCACCACCACCTTGTCCACCACCACCTTGTCCACCACCACCTTGTCCACCTTGTCCACCACCACCTTGTCCACCACCACCACCACCACCACCTTGTCCACCACCTTGTCCACAACCACGTTCACCACCACCACGTTCACCACCACCTTGTCCACCACCACCACTACGTCCATGTCCACCACCACCACTACGTCCATGTCCACCACCACCACCACGTCCATGTCCACCACCACCACGTCCACCACCACGTCCACCACCACGTCCACCACCACGTCCACCACCACGTCCACCACCACGTCCACCACCACGTCCACCACCACGTCCACCACCACCACCACGTCCACCACCACCACCACGTCCACCACCACCACCACGTCCACCACCACCACCACGTCCACCACCACCACCACCACCACCACGTCCACCACCACCACTACGTCCATGTCCACCACTACGTCCACCACTACGTCCACCACTACGTCCACCACTACGTCCACCACCACGTCCACGTCCACCACTACGTCCACGTCCACCACTACGTCCACGTCCACCACTACGTCCACGTCCACCACTACGTCCACGTCCACCACTACGTCCACGTCCACCACTACGTCCACGTCCACCACTACGTCCACGTCCACCACTACGTCCACGTCCACCACTACGTCCACCACCACTACGTCCACCACCACCACTACGTCCACCACCACCACCACTACGTCCACCACCACCACTACGTCCACCACCACCACCACCACTACGTCCACCACCACCACCACCACTACGTCCACCACCACCACCACCACTACGTCCACCACCACCACCACCACTACGTCCACCACCACCACCACTACGTCCACCACCACCACTACTACGTCCACCACCACCACTACTACGTCCACCACCACCACTACTACGTCCACCACCACCACCACTACTACGTCCACCACCACTACTACGTCCACCACCACTACTACGTCCACCACCACTACTACGTCCACCACCACCACTACGTCCACCACCACCACTACGTCCACCACCACCACTACGTCCACCACCACCACTACGTCCACCACCACCACTACGTCCACCACCACCACTACGTCCACCACCACTATGTCCACCACCACTATGTCCACCACCACTATGTCCACCACCACTATGTCCACCACCACTACGTCCACCACCACTACGTCCACCACCACTACGTCCACCACCACCACTACGTCCACCACCACCACTACGTCCACCACTACGTCCACCACCACCACTACGTCCACCACCACCACCTTGTCCACCACCACCACCTTGTCCACCACCACCACCTTGTCCACCACCACCACCTTGTCCACCACCTTGTCCACCACCACGTCCACCACCACCACCTTGTCCACCACCACCTTGTCCACCGCCACCTTGTCCACCGCCACCTTGTCCACCGCCACTACGTCCACCGCCACCACGTCCACCGCCACCACGTCCACCGCCACCACGTCCACCGCCACCACGTTCACCGCCACCACGTTCACCGCGTTCACCGCCACCACGTCCACCGCCACCACGTCCACCGCCACCACGTCCACCGCCACCACGTCCACCGCCACCACGTCCACCGCCACCACGTCCACCGCCACCACGTCCACCGCCACCACGTCCACCGCCACCACGTCCACCGCCACCACGTCCACCGCCACCACGTCCACCGCCACCACGTCCACCGCCACCACGTCCACCGCCACCACGTCCTCCACCACCACTACGTCCTCCACCACCACTACGTCCTCCACCACCACTACGTCCTCCACCACCACTACGTCCTCCACCACCACCCCTACGTCCACCACCACCACTACGTCCTCCACCACCACCCCTACGTCCACCACCACCACTACGTCCACCACGTCCTCCACCACCACCACTACGTCCTCCACCACCCCAAATACCACTCAATGCCACATTATTACAAGCCACATAATTACACTCTACTGAATGCAACACACACTCCACACAATAACACTCAGTGCCACATAATTCTATCTATTGCCCTCGCTCTGTCTGTGGCCCTCGCTCTGTCTGTGGCCCTCGCTCTGTCTGTGGCCCTCGCTCTGTCTGTGGCCCTCGCTCTGTCTGTGGCCCTCGCTCTGTCTGTGGCCCTCGCTCTGTCTGTGGCCCTCGCTCTGTCTGTGGCCCTCGCTCTGTCTGTGGCCACCACAGCATCAATCGCTCGTCGCCACCACAGCATCAATCGGTCGTCGCCACCACAGCATCAATCGCTCGTCGCCACCACAGCATCAATCGGTCGTCGCCACCACAGCATCAATCGCTCGTCGCCACCACAGCATCACTCTGCAACTATTCAACAACAACTGGTTCAAATATGTTCTCTCAATGTTTCAAGCTTTATTACAAATGTCACAAAAAGATGTTAATATTTCACTTCTGTTCTTGGATTTTCGTCACAATAAAATACACTGAACATAATCTTCACAAAAGTTATTTACAAAGTTTAAGCTATTGCCATTATCAATTACAATAACTTTAATTTAAGTATTCATTATTAAAAAATAAAAGCCATTATTTGTAATATCAATACATCTAAGTCATGTAAATACAACACATATCGCATTACAAATGCTATAGGGGTCACATTTGCGAAAGTTATAACTATTTTTATTGTAAATGACAAAGCTATTAATTTCGTAATTATCAAAACCAATACATAAATGAAAAATGTGTCATTTACAATACCAATAGCTCAAACTTTTCTAATGCGAGACCTATTGCATTGCAAAAGCTTGTTTAAGTGAGCAGGCAAATAGTTTGCTTATTAACAGGGCATAATCTGTGTGGGTCTATCACTCTTTTATTTGTTTGACGGAGCCAGATGAGGGGCGGAGGAGATTCCCTTAGAAACCAAATCCCAATTGTACATTTAAAATCGAAAAGTCAGTTGGGAGGATTGAAGGTATATAACAACACTGTCACAGCCCTACAAAGTAGTTGTGATATTATGGGAAGAATGTCTAGCGACTGAGCCCATATTAATCTTGATAGAAGAACTGGAACAGACTGGGGGAACAAGGGCTCTGTAAGAAACAAACATTGGCAAATCCATTGCAAGATGAATTGGTTTGTCAACGTTTTTTTTGTATTTTTTTTGTTTCACCATATAGCGAAGCAGCACAAGCTGCTGTAAAAAAAAGGCTTAAATAAAAAGCCATCTTTATGTAAGTCTGCCATGCCATAGATCAAAATGTTTTTTTTGTTTTGTTTTTTTACTTTAAACCATGTTACACAACAGCTTGTTCTGCTGTGCAACATGTAACAAAATTGATTGACAAACCCATAAGACCATGGCATAGGTGAAGCCTATTGGGTTTGCCAATGCAGGGGTGAGAGCACAGACATTCACTCGACAATAGGTTTTATTGTCCAGTGGGTGGTGGTGGTGGAACCATGCCAAACACGGGGCAAAAAATAACAAACGAATTGCAAAAGGAATTGATGTTCAAGTGAAATGGCTCTACACTGTGCATGTTTACGCTCCTCTGTTGGTGCAGCAGGTGCAGTTTCATCTGGACCCAGAACCCTAGGCAGCCTACTGAGCCATATTACATTTTGTCAGTCGAACAGCACTCTGGGAGTGCTGGGGGTGATATTCTTTCTTTCACTAGGGCCCTAGACACACTGACTAAGCTACTGGGTGGAGGTCTCACCTTTTACATTCAGTGTGCACATACTCTTTATTAAAATAAAAAAAAAAAAAAAAAATATATATATATATATATATATATATATATATATATATATATATATATATATATATATATATATATTTTTATTAACACAAGGCATCAAAAATAATGACATGACATGGAGGAGACACTCTCCCATATTGCACATCACCTAGCAGGAGAGGGATGGGGGAAGTGGGAAACAAGGTACACAGTTATAAACGTTCACGGAGAGGTAGGTATATCAATGGACGCATCAACAGGCGGCACACACATGTCTCCCCTGTAATGGATCCACAGCCCCCACACAGGTGCCCACTTACGAGGACGGCCCCTTGCCATATAAACAGTTTTTTCGCGGAACATACGCCAATCCATATTTTCTGTCCATTCTTCAATGGTCGGTAACCTCTCGGACCCCCATCGCTGTTATATTCCTTTTTGCTATCGTGTACTCTTTTTAAAAACTTTTTTATTTTTATTTTTTTATTTTTTTTGACAGATGGAGGATATTGTGCTCAAGTTTTTCAACTTTTTTTAACCAGACTTTGCATTAAAAGCTTTAGAAAGTATACATAACTTTCTTATGGCCTCGTGACAATATGAGCAACAGTTGATCTATTGTCTGAATATGTTGTTGAACGTAAGCCTTCCTCATGGCACACACTGTGATATGTAAAACTCTTACTGTTTAACACTGCATTAACCAGGATACTCTCCGTTCTATGATTTCTTGGTATCGTACTTACCCTGCATCAGGACTGAAGTCCATTTGAGTTTGACGTTTGGACAGTAAAACAGCAACTCGCTGAGGAGGCTGCGGCCATAGATTGCGGAGATGTGGTTCAGACAAGGAATAGATCCCTTTTTCGTATGATTGTGCCCTGAGGAAGCTTCTGTTTAGGCGAAACGCGCTGCCCGCGCTTATTGAAAAGAAATAGAATAAAGAAAGAGAACTACAAGAGGTGACTGCCTTGTCTTGTCTGCTATAGTCCTGTGTTCAAATTATTGTCTACAAAAAAATTCTGTTGACTCTGTCTGTTTTAAAAAGTTCACATAACCAACAACCTACTTCTTTACAACAAACAGAAGAAATTATACTGCTTGGTGGGTTAATGCACCTGCTGGAGCACCCATAGAGCGAGTGCATCTATAGACAAGGTCCGTCTCAGAGTGCAGCCATTGGCGGTTTTGGGTGGAAAAGAAAGGAGGGGGGGGGGAAGCTTTTTAAAAAAAATTTTTTCAAAGTATTTTATTAATTTTTATAAACCAGTACATTATCATTTATTTTACGAGGTTCTAGACAGACATAACTTGTATTGCAGTAGTTACCGGTACTTTGGTATACATGTTTAGCTAATCCCCTCTACATTGACTTGCTGGGAAATTAGGCAAAGGATTTAAGCAGGTTTTACAAAAGTACAAAGGTGGTCTCGGACAATGAATTTTTGGGACCAGTTTGAATTTTAACAACACAAAACTGATATTTTAAGACTAGTAGAATGTTTTACGGTCTTGAAAATCAAAATGGGTTGAGTGCATTTTGAGACCACTTGTGTCAGACCATCTAAACGAGCGACAAGTCAGTGTGTTAATGTGCTACCACATCAATATGTATGTTCATGGAATTAGTGGATTTATACAGCATTAACCTTTGGGTCACTTGAGAGCGCATTTAAAGAGGACGTATCTGGAAAAACGAGAGTGCAAGAGATGGAGGCATATTCAGGTCGTCCTCAATGTGGACTTCTGCTGGATTGCAAGGCTGGCACTTGGCGTTGTCTTTAAAACCCCTGGTATCTGACCAACACAAAAATTTATATATTCAAATGCTCGATTTCTCAGGTGCCTCTTGTTGGAGGAAATTCCAGTTGACTGGTTATATATGGATTCCACTGGACCCCTCCCCTATAGTCCGGCCCCAACATGGACAACATGCTGAGGCAGCACCTAGAGGTCTCTGAGGATCACAATAAGAACGTATAAAGGGTGATACTAGATTTTAGTTATACTATGAATCGTGTTGATGGTACTATACACATTTTAGGAATTGTGTTTTCTAAGGTGATTTTACCCTGTGTAAAAGCCTTCTGCTGGGATTTCATGAATCATGTTTGAGAGAATTGTTTTCCCATGATTTTCCCATGTGCCCCAGAAGCTAAAATTAGAGCATATTTTCTTTAAATTCACGCACTTTCTCAGCCATATGAGAATAAAGTTTGCCATTCGCAGTAATTCCTGGACTTCCAACAGGAGCAATCTGTCCGTTGATTCCCTTGTGTTTATACTGCAGCCTTACAGAGTGTTCTAAAGAACAACTATAGCGCGAAGTGTCTTGTGTATGACAAAAGTGGCACACCTGAAGCCATTTTGATTGAATCAAACTGTTAAAACTTAATAAATTTAATTTAGTAAGGAACAAAATGAGGGGGTTCATTTTGTCATAGAAATTATGGTTGGTGCTGTAGAAAGAACAATTAGGACACATTTAAAAAAAATATACATATATTTCTTTTTATTAAACAATTCGACTAAAACACATCATTAGTTACAGGCAGGTGACTTCAGCACTTTCCTGGCAATTTCTTATACATTAGTTATCACATCACTTTGTTTAAAGGGTAACAGTCTCATCATCAACTTGTTGACTGGGCGGGGAACAGACATCACCTCTGTACCATTTCCAGGCTCCCCAAACCTTGCTCAACTTTAATTAGGACACATTTTAAGTGAGTAACCTCCTTTTCTATTTCATTAAAACATGCAGACTGAAAAAATGCATTTTCAACACGAGCGACAGACTGCCAGTTATCTTCCTGGTGATCAGCTGGTTTATTGCGGTGTTCTTATGAGCAACTACAGTGCTAACATTTTGAGTTCATGCCACAAGTGTGGAAAATCTGAATGCCATCTCGATGGAATTGAAGTCTAGACTAGATGGTCCGTCTAGTAGAGTATTCACAATGATCCTTGGTGGTGGTGATAGTGTAGCCCGGGTATTCACCCCAAAATAAAGATCAGTCAAGTCCCAGGTCCTCCGTGTTCCCTGGATATGGCCTATATTTGCCAGATACGAAGTCTTCGTATCTGGCGAATTGCCGAAACCAGAGAACACGAAGGGCCTGACCAAGCCCCTATGAAGTTCCTATGCAAAAGGAATGAAACGTGTTGGCTGGCTGATTTTATGTCAATTATAAATAAAGAAGGATGATGGACTAAACTGGGTATCCCAACTTCATTTCTTGTGCACCTTCTATTCCAAAGTATCTTTCTGGATTCAAGTGGCTCTCAACGGCGGCGAGTGCCAGAAGTAGATGCACAGGACAATACATTTAATACAACAGGGGTTGATGTGCTGAACCTGTGGTAAGCCGTTTGCAGTATTGTCTACAACAAGTTGACCATGCTGGTCGGCTGGATAGGGAGGGGTAGTGGCAGCAAAACGGACCATGAAGGGCAGGGAAAAAGGGGGCAGGGAAAACCAACCAACCATGCATACAGGCGAGGCAGTGGCAGAACAACCATACATGCCAACAGAGGCAGGAGACTCCCATGGTTTTTAAGCCCAAAAGGACTTTTTCAATGGGAAAAATCAATTCCAAAAGATTCCCCCCCACCCTTTTACCAACTTCAAAATGTTTGCAAGTGTGGTATATTGGATCACGGAGGTCAGGAGAAATGGGTTAGCGACATGGCCTCTGATAACAGGGAGCAGGAGGGAGATGGGTAGGGGCTCCAATATGAACTTACATGGCAGACGTCTGGTTGCAGCAGCACACTACACCATACGGCAAGCGGGATGGCTGTGTAGCACAACAGACTATAGAAAGCAATAGGGAGGGAGCAGGGCCATGCACATGGACAAAGGAGAGCAGAAAGGAAAGAGGTAAGCGCAGCAAGCTGACCATACCAGACATAGGAGAACCAGTTTTAGCAAAACTGACCATGAAGGGCAGGAGGGATTGTAGGGGATTGACATCGGACCAGACAAGGAAGGAGGGAGGGGGATAGGGGCCTGCACATGGAAAATAGGGGGCAAGGGGGCAGGGCAGGAGCAGCAAGCTGACCATGGAGGGCACGCGGGATGGGCACTGGAAGCACAACACACCATGGAGGGCTACAGTCAGACTATAATGGCATACGCACAGACAACAGACAAGGTGCGGGTCAGCAGCAAGCTAACACAGAGCAGGCAGGAGGGGATCTGTTAGCGCAAACTACCATGTATGGCAACCTGGATGGCTAGTGGCAGCACAATGCCAATGGTGTCAATAGGGAGGGGACAGGTGCAAGCGCAAAGGACCATGGAGGACAGAAAGTAGGGGTAGGGGCTGGACACAGACGAGAGAGGGCAGGGGAAAGGGCTTCACAACAGACCAGGCAGCAGGAGCAGTTGCAGCACAACAGAGCATGGAAGTCTGAAGGGAGTGCCAGCAAAATGGACCATGGAGGACAGGAGGGAGGGGATGGGGCATGGAACTTGGACAGACAGGGTGGAGGTGGCAGGGACAGGCGGCAGCCATCTACCCATGCAAGGCAGGTGGTAGAGACAGTCCCTGTTCAACATAACACTCAAAGTCGATCGAAGGGGCGGTGGCAGGTCCATGGAACATGGTGGGCCAAAATTAGGGAGCAGGGGCATGCACAGACATCGAAGGGCAGGGTGTAGGGTGGGGGCAGCAAGCTAAGCACAGAAGAGAAGCATGAGGGCAATGATGAGGCAAAGAATTGGGCAACGGAGGGCGTGAGGAGTGGGCAGGGACAGAGGGTAGTGGCAGAACATTAGACCATGCAGGACAGGAGGGAGGGGGCTAATGCAAGGACTCACAACAAAGGGTAGGGAGGAGGTGGATGGGGCAGCAAGCTAACTGTTCAGGGCAGGCGTGACGGGCAGTGGCAGAACATCGGCGACAGCTGTAATGAGGGAGCGGGGACATTGACTTGGACAATAGATGGCAAAGAAGGGGGGGCAGTAGCAGCAAGCTTGGGTACTGGCAGCACAATGCCAGGCCGTTCATCCAAACACCCCCCCTCTCCCTCGCCCCCCCCCCACTGTGCGTTGCTTAACGTTAAAAATAACCTAGAAATTCAATATAAAGGCAAAGGTTACAGGGACGTTATAGTTAAATAGAATTTTTAAACAATCTTAGAAATTCACTATTAAAAAAAGGTTAATGGGACATTATTGTTGGGTTCAGATTTTACACGCACAAGAACATTGAAATTCAGCTTTATAGTTGGAGTAATTTCACATAAGTATAATTCGCGCCTCGTCATGCTTTGCTAATTACCACAGATATTACATCACGCTTGACATCTTGTATGACATCATTGATAATATCACTAACATTTGCAGTAAATTTATTGACGAGCAAACTGCATGGCGAGGGCGTGAGTTATAGTTACCTTAGGGCATGAGTTATAATTACTTGAAATAGCTCCAACTATAAAAGCTGTATTTCTATGGTTTTATGCGTTTAAAATCTGAAGCTAACTAGAACGTCCCTATTACCTTTTGGTTTTTAGTGAATTTCTGTGATAAAAAAAAAATCCTTTGCCAAGCTATAACAGGTAAATAAGAGCTGGTCTGGGAAGACTGCTGAGAGACCTAACCTGTATTCCTCTGGTTTGCGATCTAATGGCAAGATTCCAAAGTACTTTAATTCATGCACCTTAATATAAGAGAGACTAATTGGAATGATTATTGTGCCCTTTTTAAAAGAGAAGAGAAAAGGGATTATTTTACATAAAAAGGTGATCACTGAAGCAACAGTATTTTGTGAAGGCCTGCAAGGATCCTCTATTGTTGACCCTGGGGTTACCTTCAAGTTCTGTACCAAGAATGTTACAATCTGTTTTACCCCAGGGTCTTCAAGTTTATTAGCGGCTATTAGATAACGGGCGTGGATTGGATGGTCCTGTAAACTTAGAGACCACTCCCACCTCCTCTGCAGGGTATGATTTTGGTCTATTTTGTTTTTAAAATAGTCCTCTTGTGTCCTGACAGAAGCCCCTCACAGTGGAGCAGTGATGTAATATCTGGTCTTGTAAATGTTTATCGGCTGCTGTGGTTTTGGCAGTTAAGTAAGAGGAGCATAATCATCGCCTCTGTGTCCTTAATAGAATCAAATTCTTGTTGTGAAAGCGAGGAAATTTCTTTTTCCCAAGTCACAAAAGATTGTTTGAGACCCCTGTAGACCATTTCCATTTATTGGGTGACAAATACCAACAGTGCTCACCAGGCCGGAGTACATACACGTTTTATATCATGCGTCCAAACTAAATTATTAGTCACATTTTAAAGGCGATGAATGTGGCTAGAAAGTTATGCTAACAAGTGTTAATTTCTTTTCAGGTGCCCAGTTTGGAAAGCAAAGACTAACCAGGAAGAAGCATGTTTGTCGCACCGCAGTTCTTTCAGAAAGCGTTTGTCGTGGTGATGATCACTGGTAAGAATATTGCTTGTTTTTTGTTAGCATGGTTTAAGGAAATCATTTGATTTAGGTTATTTCAAATCCGTTCAGGGTTTGTTATGTAACCTAATAAATATATCCTTGAATTTCCCACTTTCATCTGGTACTCAAACTGTGGGATAATCTAGTGCTTCATTACTTGGCTTTGTAGTCCTAAACAGCAGAGTGGATCTGCAGGTGGAGCTAAGCAGAGAAGAAACAGCGCTGGCTTAGCTGCATGCTGGGGCTCTGACACATCCTAAAGCACGTAATAGAGATTGGGCAGTGCGTAGATGCATAGCGGTCATCTGGGACCGACTAGACAAATCTACACCCAAACAATGTAGGCAGAGACTACATAGGGAAGGAGACCAATCTGGTATGCTGCTCACATGGGTCATGTGTAGGGAACACCTGCCACTGCCACAATGTACCTTATGACAACTGATGGCACTAGCATCCCCACCAGGGCAGGTATTGTGGGTGCATTCCAGCACCGTTACACCAACAAAAAAGTAGCAGTGGGTCAAAAAGAGGGAAAGAACTACGAACTAAGTATCTGTGTGGAAGAAGATGGAATCAACTCAACTTATCAAACGCACCAATGAAATCGCACCTAAGGTATTCATTCTAAGTGAACAAAAATTCCCATCAGTCATCGACCGAGAACGCCCTTCATCTGGGATCCTTCACTCCATGAAGGTAAGACTGTATACCCACAGTGGATTGGCAGATGTATAAGCCTAATCTAACCTGTGAGTCCCAGTGATTTCAATGGTATGTAAGGGTGTAAGGTTTCAACTGAATAGCAGTGCAAAAATTGTGGAAAAATAAATGAGTGAAAAGATGTGTATCAACAAGTAAAATTGGATTGTGAAGGGGTGAAAAACTTTAATGTGCACCTCTTCACTCCCAAATCATAAAAAGAGTGCGAGAATAGTAGTATAAACAAATGACTACTAATGAGTATGTTTGGTCAACATGTTTCTGCAGACTAAGGGGAGCCAAAAGGTATCCTGCTGCTTCATCAGGACCATTAGCGCTACTGCTATATAATAAAAATATATAAAAAGGCATTTTATCACCTGATTGTGAATTGAATCACCTTTCTCCTGACTTCATGGTCCAAACAGTGCGTCAAATTACCCAGGACACCACACACTAACAGATACAAAGAAAGGAAACACACGACAGTTAGTCATAGTCTGTTTGTGGCCTCATACACTTTAAGAGGCAATGCTCCCGTTAGAAGCATACATCAATGATTTGTATACCTTCACTTGATGGGCACACGTCCACTCACATATACACCAGTGTATCATCTCACTCACTTCTGTGGTAGGAGAGAAACGCTCCACCTCACCTGGCTACAGCGCAGGTAATAGGAGCAACGCTCTAATAAACAAACATAGAAAAGAGAGGATTTAGAGGAGGGACAAAAAGATAAACAAATTTACATAACTGCTCTGGCTACAAAACAGTACGGAGAACTGGTTTCAATCGTTATTATTCTGGTCATTAGATTCATAAGTACTCGTATGTACAGATCTGTCTGATCATAGGTAGAGATCTTCATCTGCCCATTGCCCAATATCTCTTGTACTCGTTTTCAAACAGAAACATTTCGAAAAACACGTGGTCCGTACACGTAATTCATCTGTCTCCTCCATTACGTAGCAGCTCGTAAAACGTGCCTGTATAGGTGCACTTGTAAGAAATACTATCTCCATAGGTGTAAATATTGGCGTACACTGCTCCCTCATAATGATGTGCATTTTGAGTCGGGATGCCCGGTTTTAACGGCATTTCCTATACTGAAACTTCATGCGTTGTTTCTTCTAGACAAAAGGCCCGTACTAGTAAACTGCTCGCCTGCTACACCGACAATCATTCAAGCCTCGTATCATTCAAGCTTGTTCTCATAGTATGCGCTTCACTAGCCCGTAGCGCACCTCTATTTGATTGTGTTTACTCAGCATGCAAAAACCCGTCCTACCACAGCTCTGCTTATGCCCGCACTCGCCTTCCCGTCGGTACTCCAGGTGAACCTCTGGGCTGTCTTGGGGAGGTACCGACGCGGTAGAGTCCCAGGCATTTTAAAGTCGTTTCTAGTGTGCGTCCGGAACGGATCGCGTGATGCGGCATTAGCCTGCGCCGCAGCAGGACACCTGGGTAATGTAGTTCTCTGCGGTTACAGTCCCGTTTTAACAACCTGGTAGTGTGTGATGCTAAATTTAATGTACAGACAGTGCTTGGTCACATACCTAATTAGATTACTTCCTGCCTGCTGCCACTAAAGTAAGCCAGAAGTAAGGGGGCGAGTATCTATTACGCTTCAGTAGCTTTACCTGAGACAGTGTTGCCAGGTCACTGTTTTTTTGTAGAGACGTTTTTTTAAAATGTGCAAACTATTAAATATTTCTGCAAACATTGTTATGTTCTACAATGTCGCACCATATAATGCAGTATTTAATAGGAGACGAGTGTACAAACACTTACATTTAACAGTGCACAGAATATTGCAAACATGTGGCTAATTTTACATATTAAATAGTTTCTCATCGGCAACCTCAAGCTACTAAAATAGTGTGATCAGAAAGTAGCAGAGTACGTATATTATCCTGGTGTCTGGCTACCTAGATCACGTTCACACTGGTCTGCTTACAAATATGTTCATCGTACATCCATAGCGTATTTGTATGGGTAAATGTATGGTATGGAAAACTATAAGGATACTCGTATATAAACCCCTTGTCCACCTATTTACGAGTGGAACGTTGTTGGAAGAAAAAGTGCATAAATGTAAGCTGGGATTATTTTCTTTATAGGACTTTCCAAAATACCGACCAGCCGGTCGGCATCTCAAGTTCACAACATTAAATATTGCAGAGGACTGAACTCAGACAATTGAGGTATATCTAGGGATGTCAAAGCGTACACTGTGAAGGCTTACTTCATACTATTTCAAAGCGACATCCATGGGATATCCTCGTTGAGCCCATTCTTATCTGAGTTTAATCTATAAACCCATTTCTGCTCCCTTTTGAACAGAAATGTACTGACGTCAGTAAATTTCTGTTCAAAAGCCTTACACCCTTACATACCATTGAAATCACAGGGACTCACAGGTTCGATTAGGCTTATACGTCTGCCAATCCACTGTGGGTATACAATCTTACCTTCATGGAGTGAAGGATCCCAGATGATGAAGTGCGTTCTCGGTCGATGACTGATGGGAATTTTTGTTCACTTAGAATGAATACCCTAGGTGTGATTTCATTGGTCCGTTTGATAAGTTGAGTTGATTCCATCTTCTTCCGCACAGATACTTAGTTCGTAGTTCTTTCCCTCTTTTTGACCCACTGCTACTTTTTTGTTGGTGTAACTGTAATGGTAGGGGTAGTAGCATTGTTTGGTCGTTAAACATCCCCTAGGACCCCCCTCTCTCTCTTTGTGTGTATGCATTCCAGCACCACCTACAGCATGTGTACAACGTGGATCCAGTCACTTTTTTGTTTGAATATATTTTATTGATTTATGTAAACAATCCGTTGATACATGGATATACTTTGCCAATATAAAACGGTAGGTATCTTTTCATATACATTTGCACAAGAAAGATTGCAGCACATGAAGGTAATACAGTTGCATTGTACACAAGATAATTTCTACATGTATCAAGTCCTGTAGCAGTAATGCTAAAGCAATACTGTTTGTTAATATGGCTGCATTGTATGTGATAACACTGTAGATGTAGGGCAATGCATTCTCGGGATAGTGTGTGATGAACTCCTATAGGAGGTGGCATGGAATTGTGACTCTTTTACGTGTTCACTTTGTCTGGCCGACAGCGTGTGGTAGCGCCAAATGTGTCGTGTGATCAGGGATATCGAACATTGGATGTGTCCAAATCTCCAAGTCAATATATTCAAAAACGTAACAAGTATGGCAGTAGGGTTTGCCACATTAACTTCCAAACTAGTCCCAATCGAGGACAAAGGGCCAAACCGGGCAATAGACAGCTAAAAAATGAGTTTCGGGTGCCATAAGTGATCTCCGAGTGAAACGGGGGAAAAAGGAAATGAGAAAAAGAAAGGGGGGAATATAGGGAGGATAGGACGTGTCGTTGGGAGTACAGTGTCATGTGGTGTGTCAGTGTACAGTCGCGTGGGCGAGTGTCTGGGTCCGCGGCCAATATGGCAGGTGCACTTTGCAATCGTTGCTCAGTGGAACAGGGGAGGTCAAGCCGCCACCAGCCGGGAGGCGCCACAGTGCCAGCCCCCGTGGCTCGCAGGTGTCAGGGGTACAATACAGCCTATTTCCCTGGTGTCACCGTGTGTCCTTGGTGTGTCTCTCTTCAAGTGTGCCATTATCTAAATGAGCCCCCTAGTCGCGCTTTCCTGTTTAAAGGAGCTCAAGGTGTCGTCCCAAAGTTGTGCAATTGGAAACTTCCTCAGACCTGCCGTTTCCTCTCGATGTAGTGTGGTGCTTTCAGCTCCCGCCCAGTTAAGAAAGGAAATGCACCAGTACCTAGTGAGCGGAGGTTCCCCCTTCTTCCAGTGTTTGGTGAGCATGCGCTTGGCTGTAATGAGCCCTAGGTCCCAGAATCTGGCCGGTACTTTATTCAATTTGGTCCTGTTATACAACCCCAGGATGCATGCTTCCCATGTGTGGGGGTAGGCCTGCGCCAGCACTTTGCGTCAAGAGGGATGTCACCTCATTCCAGTATGTGGCAAGAGTGGGGCAATGCCAGAGCATATGTAATATGTCCACGCCTGTCAAATTACATCGGGGACAGCTGGCAGTGGTGGTCGTGAAATACCTATTAATCTTATCTGGTGACAGATATGCCTGATGCAATATATAAAACTGTATTATTTTGAAACGGGAGTTGCGTGGGATATTTACGGGGCTGGCTAATACCATTGTCCATTCCTTGTCCGTCCATTCCCTCCCTCAGGAGGCCGCCCACTTATCTCGCAATGGCTGCGTGGATCGCTGCGTGTGCACGAGGAGGGTCTGCGCAAGCCAGTGTATAATATGGGAGTCGTTGCCCATGACATGCAGGTACTGTATGAGATGGTGCATTGGTAATTCCTCGCGTATATCCCCCCAGGATTCCGTGTATGTGCGCAATATTGACGCATGAAGAAGGAATTGTCCAGCTGGTAAGCCTGTGCTTTCTGCCAGATTTTCAAAAGGGAGCATAGTTCCATCTACATAAAAATCGCCCGCGGTTTCCACACCAGCCGTAGTCCAGTTCTCCAGCATGGGCGATGTCACCATTCCACCCCGCCTGAGGGTGCCCAGCAGGGGGAGCGCGGGAGCATAAATTTTGACTTCTGGTCAGTTTCAGGCTACGCAGGAAGCATTTGCGAGCCACCGCTACATGTAATGGTAACGGGCAGGGTCCCTTGGTCAGGGGGTGGAATAGCGCGCATATTTGTTTATGGGTCCATACAGTGGAGTCGGTGGCGGTGTCTTCCAGATTCTTGCCGCCCAGCCAGTGCGACACCCATTGCAGCTGTGCTGCAAGATAATATAATTCGAAATTGGGGACTGCCAACCATCCGGCCTCGGTGGGCGAATAGAGTTTCGCCAATTCAACGCGAGGCCGCTCAGCGTTACAGATTAGGTTGCGGGTCGTATTGTCTAGGTCGCGGAACACTCTGGCAGGGACACATAGCGGGACGTTGGCAAAGTGGTATAACAGCCTTGGCAACACTATCATTTTGGACAGTGCTATCCAGCTAGGCACATTTAGGGACAGTGTCTTCCAGAAGGCCATTTGTGCGCGCAACAAGGAGATTGCACGCATCAAGTTACCCTCCATTATGTCTGACTAGTCTCTATAGATGTGTATCCCGAGGTATTTGAACGTAGTGGGATACCAGGCGAGCCGAACACCACCGATGCGAACATCGCACTCCTGTGTGTCTGGACCAAACGAGTATACCCCGGACTTGGCCCAGTTGACCCTCAGTCCCGACACCTCCTCAAAGGTTCGGAATATGTCTGACAATAAGCACGGCACGCAGGCGAGGTCACGCACATATAGAAGCAGGTCGTCCGCATAAAGCGATGCCACATGTAAGCCATCTGCCATCGGTATCCCCCAGTCTGTTCCTTGCATCTGCAATATTGCCGCAAGGGGCTCAATGGCCAGGGAAAAGAGGAGTGGCGACAGGGGGCAGCATTGTCGAGTTCCTCTACGCACTTCCACTTTATCCGAAAGCAGCCCGCCTGTTCGCATTCTCACACTGGTAGAGTAATCCAACCATGTCGACGTATGCGTCTCCCAGGTTGAATTTTTCCAGCACTGCCTTGAGGTAGGGCCATTCTACAGAGTCAAAGGCTTTCTCAAGGTCCAGCACCAGGCACCCCGATCTTGGCCAGCGTAGCGTAGCAGCTTCCTGTACCCGGAAGAGGCGGCGTATATTGTAAGAGGTGCTTCGCGCAGGTACAAAGCCGTTCTGGCCCCGATGTAGAAGGGTAGGGACCACAGTGGCCAGGCGCCAAGCCAAGATTGAAGTGAAGATTTTGTAATCGGTGTTCAACAGGGCAAGAGGTCTGTATGAGCCCATGTTCGTGTCGTCCCTGCCAGGCTTCAGGAGCGAGACGAGAGTGGCCTCATTAAGCGTGGTAGGAAGCGCCGAGTCATCTATTGCAGCATTATACATTTTTAGCAGCTCTGGGATTATGATGTCTGAGCATGTTTTAAAAAAATTCGGCGGGCAGCCCATCCGGGCCAGGCGATTTGCCATTGGAAAGAGCAAAAATGGCTTCGCGCAAGACCTCCGGCGTGAGTGGCGCCTCCAGGTCCCCCTGCTGCACAGCTGTGAGGGGTGGCAATTGTATATCTGAGAGATAATCTGTGATAGCTTCAGTTGAGACTCTCAGCTGAGACGGTATAATTCCCGGTAGTGTCTCACGAAAGCTCGGTGTATTTTGCTTCGAGTGTATACTACCCCTTCCTCAGCCGTGTGAATGGCAGTCACTGGTGTAGTGCGGTCTTCCAGTCTGACAAGCCAGGCCAGTAATTTCCCGGGTTTGTCGCTAAGGTGATGTGTGCGCGCCGAGTGGGCCGCATAGTTAAGGTGACGTAGCCGCTCCAGCAGTCGTGTGTGTTCCTCACGGGCTGTAAGTAGCAGCCCATTGGCTCCTGTCAACGCCTCCTGCTCTCGGCGGAGTAAATCCGCCTCCACTCGTTGCAGGTCTACCTCCAGTTATTTCTGCATATGTCCCTGTGTGCCCAGGCAATGCCCCCTAATCACGACCTTAAAGGCGTCCCATTCGATCTGCGGGGTGGACGCTGTGCCAGGATTATCTGCAAAGTATTGCGCTACACAGGCATGTAGGGAGTCTCGGAAGGGGGCGTCTAGCAATAGGGCTGGCTGTAATCGCCAAGTAGGTATGGGTGGGTGCGGGCGTTCCCATGTTATGTCTAGTGTATGTGGGTTATGGTCCGAATGTGTTCGGCCCAGATACTGTGTGTCTGCAATAAGGGGCAACAGTTCCGATGACACCATGTATCTGTTCAGGCGTACATGTAGTGTGTGTGCCCCCGAGTAGTTAGGAGTATACCTTAGTGTTGGGGTTGCGAGTGCGCTAGGCGTCCTGTAGGTCCCACTGTGTCGCCCACTGAATGAGCGCCCTCATGGTGCCACAAGATGGGGCATCAGGTCGGGGTGGAGCAGAACGGTCTAGTGTTGCGTCCAGTATGCAATTGTAATCGCCCCCGAGTATCCAGGGGACTCCATGCCAGGGTGCCAGCTTCTCCGATAGATGCGCAAGAAAGCCCCCCTGGTCTATATTGGGAGAGTATATGGATGCCAGAACCACAGGTTGCCCGTCTAGATGGCCGCGTACAAGCACATA
Organism: Lissotriton helveticus; assembly: GCF_964261635.1. Taxonomy (NCBI): domain Eukaryota; kingdom Metazoa; phylum Chordata; class Amphibia; order Caudata; family Salamandridae; genus Lissotriton; species Lissotriton helveticus. The sequence goes on from NC_136068.1 coordinate 743,641,596, forward strand.
CCTGCCCTCCGGATCGGCATGAGAGTGTCATTGCAAAGGGAGTGCCTGGTCTTACCCATAGCAGCGCCCGACTGGCATATGAGGAGTATTCTGTCGCGTACAATTGCCCTCTCCATCGACTGCGTAGCGCTAGTGCTTCCGTCTTGTTCAAGTGTGTTTACTGCAATAGCGCAATTTGAACTCTGTGTCTTTTGAGGTATGAGAATATTTGATAGCGGCGTGGTGGCGTGTGCATGCCTCTAATGTTCCAGGTGCAGATTTTTATCGCAGACATGGTATCAATTCAGGCAGTCCCCCCCCCCCCCCGCCCTCCCCATTACATTAGTCGACCCCAGACCCGCCACACACCCCCATCGATCACATCTAAAGTCATCTCCATTGACACAAATATCATATCCTGGGAATACACAAAAAGGGTTTTGATTAAATAACAAAGTTAACCAGAGGGGGGTGAACCATTGGTAAATACCAAAAGGGCAGTAGCCGAACATGCCACCGTCCATACTCTCGATCGAGAGGAACAACCTTTCAAGTCTAGGGGGTGTTATGTGCTAGGCACAGTCTCAGCAGTACAGCAACCTGTGTAGGTAGGGAGATCACCATCCCTCCCTGGGCCATTCGGTTTAGGCATCACGCAGCCAGAGTTTGTTGGGCGAATGTGGCTTAGCCTGCAATGCAGGAGTCACAGCCTAGTCAGCCATTCCGGAACAAAGTAAATTAGGCCTCATTTCCCAAGCCATAGTCATGGTCAGTCTCCCATGGGCAGAGGCCGATGGGTGGTGAAGGTTTAGGGGAGGCCCTCTCACTACAGCACCGTGTCAGCGTTCGGGTGACTAGAACAATACTCACTGCGTCCCATCTTCACCGTCTGTCCTGGGGGCAAGGAAGCCACCCCCGACGTCACCGAACTTCAACAGCACAGCAGAATCCATACAGGCCACATTCAGAACGCCGCCATTCTGGCGAACTCCGCCAGGGCTCCTCGTGTGATCTCAGTTGAGTAGGTCTAGTGTCTGTGGTGTGATATCTGGTAGATCTACGGAAAGTTGAGAATCCGGTATCCCATAGATGGCTTCATCATCGCTCGGAAACACCCGAGTGATAAGTTTTAACGGGGTTAGCCCTAAAACTATCTGACCTGGGTCAATAATCAGGTACATACGAAGGGGTCAGAGTATATTTCTTTTTAAAGCATCAAATGTCAAATATAAGCATTGCGTATCTCAAATTATAACCAGTCCAATGATTCAATGCGTATTTTATTTTAGCACATAGATGAGCGGAAACTTAGCATCAATCAATAAGTTCCGGAGATTATTAATTCAGAAAAACTTGTGATGAAAAACATAGAAAAATTCCTTGGAAACGAATCATATATATAACTTGTGTCCATCAAAGTTATAACATAGTATTTACATGGTTATATATCAACAAGCTCTCAGTGATAAAGAAAAGGAGGTAGTTAGGTGGGATAGGTGTGATGGGAGAAGTGTGGGGACTGGGTAAAGGTGTTGTGACCATAACACAATCACAATGTGATTCAGTACGACCTTTACAGTCTAATTTAGATCAGTAGTTCCATATAACTCTTTTACATAGGATGTGTTTTATTCCATTTATTTTCTCCTATGTTTAGAGGAATGGTGTAGTCTGGTCTACGTTTCGACCCCGCATGTTGTAAGGGTTAGTGAAAACCTCATTCTGGGGTCTTCATCAGGACATAGATAAGACAGGAGCGCTTTACATTTGGCCATCCAGTGACCATTGAGGTAGGACCATCATGGGTTCCTATTGTGAAGGATATAACTGGGATGTGGCAATCATCCAGTCGAGATTTCTAGTTGTTTCCGGTTCCTTTCCAAATATATAGAAACAGCTATAAGGGTGTGCAGACGGCCACAATGCCCCGGTGGTTCTATTCAACACCAAGCTGCATTTGGAGACATCTCATCCGATCGGCTCCGAGTCAGTATTCGGCTTAGCTCGGAGCTCTACCCGAGTGCGACTGCTGCCATTGCGTGCCTAGCCACGCCCCCAACGTGGATCCAGTCATAACCCATAACCAATACACACTATTCTTGAAGAGCCTGGACATCCTGCGGTTTGGCAGGAGAGGCCCTAGATGCTCTAATAGACCTAGAAGAACTTAAATTCTCATTGGGCATTCTACAGCAAGCTAAGACTCTGGGAGGCAAAGGCTTCCCACCCGAATTCTATCGGGCATTCTCAGTTACGACTATGCAGAGACCCTGGACGTTTTGCTAGAGCGACGCGATAACTGAATTCTGCGACCGACCATGAGGGAGGGAGGGAGGGAGGGAGGTATATGTATCTTCCTTAAACCAGGAGGCAACCAGGCTGACCCCGCTGCTTACCGACCTCTCATGATGATTAACTCTGATGTGAAGGTACTTTGTAAATTACTCACAAACCAATGGGGCTCCCCACATGTCTCAACTGGTACATGAAGACCAGTGCAGGTTTATACCTGACTGGAATGAACCTCTGATGCTTAGCGCATGTCCTCCACAAAGTTTAACATCTCGACGAAGAGCTGGCATTGGTTTCTATCAATCTAGAAGAAGCCTCCGACGCAGTAGACTGGGGTTACTGGAGGTGCTGAGAGTCATGGGCTTTGACCCTCACCATTGCAGTTGGGTCCATATGTTATACACTGAACCCAGTGCTGGAGTACGCTTTGGGTGCAGCCGATCGAATGCGTGGACCTTGGAGCGAGGAATGCAACAGGGCTGTCATCTTTCACCACTCCAATTCATGTTTGCTATGGAACCCCTGGCGATTATATGCGCTTTGGGAACTGCAGGATTTGGTAATACACCTTGGGGATGTCTGCCACATTATATAGCTGTAGGCGGACGATACACTATTCTATCTCGCTTCCTCTAAGGTTGCTGGCCTCTGGCTCATCCGAAACAAGTTGATGCTGTTCCCCATGTGTCCCTAGTTCAGACACCTGTAAATCGTCTCCCGTGCAATGGCCTGCAATGGGAGTTAGCACAATTAAGATACTTGGGCGCCCAGGTGGCACACACCAGAACACCGCAATTACGCCTCAACGTAGACAGGTTGCTGGACGTATTGAAGACCTCATGATATTTTGGAATACATTGCCCCTCTCCCTGATGGGCAGACTAGCTATTGTAAAAATGTTACTGCTGAGATGCTTGTATATACTACAGAACTTGCTCTGCTCTTCCTTCCCATGAAAGTGTTCAGACAATTGAAAACATCCTCATTTTGCCTCTATGGGATGGCCGTCGTAGCAGTGTGGCCCTGGCAATGCTGACCATACAATATGAAGAGGGGGGGCTTGAGGTGCTAAGACTTGACTTGGACTTTCTATGCTGCACATCCACAACATGTGGTTCTGTGGTTGAACACTGAAAACCTTTGGATAAAGCGCTTGTTAAAAGGGTTGGTAGAATCCGATCAGCTACCGGATTTACTGAGGGAGCGGGAGTCTCGAAAGACATGTCATACATAGTCCAACAGACAGTGAAGATCGGGTAACACTTTGCTGTGACAGTATTGAAGGGAGCTCCATTCCTCCGAGAACTCCCGATTTGAACACTGATGCTGATTAGACAAATGATGGACAATTATGTCTTTTCAATCGTGAAATAAGGGTGGTTGTGCCTCACTTGGAGACTAATACCACAGAAAGACCTTCATAATCTTCGAACCAGCCTGCTAAGAATTTGCCTTCGGACCTGGGCACTTCTTACATCATGCCGTCTAGCCAAGAGGGCCAAGATGACCTGGCCTTCTTACCCTGCCCTGCCCTGCCCATACCCTGCTAATCTCGCCGTCTTGTGTAGCAGGATGGCATTTGATCATACTGCTTTATAAGGCAATGTGAGCTGACCCATAAGGCTTGGGATGCCTATCTAGAAACTCCATTGGGCATTTGGGACTGGGCGCATGTCTTTCACCTTACCCACAAAGTCTCTTGGAACACCATCTTTAAGCTGATTCGCTACAATTTCCTACATAGGACCTATCTAAACTCCAGAGATCTAAACCGCATATCTCCAAATCGACTGGACAGCTGCCCTCGCTGTGGTGGCAGTGGGCAGACTTTCTACACCTGACCTGGTAAAGCTGGGCAGTACAGGGTGACTGGACCTATGTTGTGGAGGACTTAAAAAGGACTACACGCCTCCAGAATAGAACACACACCTCTAGAATAGAACACACACCTCTGAGTTTCCTACTAGGGAATGTAAATGTCAGAAGGGCTGAAAAATGGCCTCAAATTCTAGAATTGGTGCTGGTGTTAGCCAGGCCTGGAGTTGCCATCACGTGGATGGACCAGCATACACCCGAGCTCGAATACTGGCATAGGAACGTACAGGAGTGGGCACTAGCAGAGGAGATACAATGAGCAGGTGGGGCTTAAAGGTAGACTAAGACCTCGTAGTCTGGCGGGACCTATGTGACACACTACTAGACCCCGATGCTGACACCAACTCAACAGACCGCACTAGTGCTGATGGGAGCATGGGAGGAAACTCAACTAGGAAGGGGTAGGACCTGGACATAACAGTGATAATGTGAAGTGCTTGCAAGCTTGGGAGCGATGTGTTACACCTTGGGGTGACTTTGATACGACCCTTGAGTGATGGATGCTTGATTGGTGACATGCCTTCTTTTGTTAACCTGTAATGTACTATATATCGTACTCCACCAGCTGTTATATGTTTAAGCGGGTTCAATTTTGGGTGTCTTTGGCCCTTGCCCCCCATCTCAGAGGCTGCTAGCATTTCAAGTACACACAGTGAACTGTTTTGACTTGGCGTGGTGGGAATACATGTTTGAAGTCCTTACTAGGGTGGCGTTTGGGTCTACTTTCTATCATACATATTATTTGTCTTGTCAATTGACAGTTGCAATTATCATGGCTACCCTCTTGACACTATCTCATTATTCCCTGTTGCTGTTGGACGACTGATCCACTGGCTTCAGCAAGTTGAGAACATTAGAGATTACTGGTGGTCATCAGAAATGAGCACTGCTATCGTTTTGTATTCGTCCTTCCGATATTTCTGAGACACCCATTTTTTCTGGCCCCAGCTTAAATGACTATTTGTACAGCCTTCAGACCCATAATCTCAACTCTTACCGTGAATCCCTTCAGAGACGTTGGGAGTGCTGTCAATCATCCCCCACTCACTGTGCCGATAGATTTGGTAACAAATAAAAAAAAAGTATATGTCCTCCAAAAATATTTGTTACATTTTCACCGTTAAAAGTCTGCAAAAGAGTTAAGTCTCAACTATTTCCTAAATTGGAGAATCTTTGGAGCGCCTCTGATGGATACAGGAACGTTGTACTAGATCCTGGTCCACAAATAGAAAATTCTTATTTTCTGCTCTCTGTCGAGGGTTCTGGGCTGGGCTTGCCAGCAGTGCTTTACCGCAGACGGACCTTGCTTAATATTCTGTACGACATTTATTTTATTTATTTTATTTATTTTATATGCTTATAAAGCGCCAGACTAGACCCCCGAAGGGGTATCTCCGCGCTATAACTGCGAGTATTGAGAGAGTAAGAAACTGTGTCCAAAAATGGGAGGGCAGTTAGTAGCTGGGGAACAGAAGGGTCTTGAGGTTTTTCCTAAACATCATGTGGTTGGTAATTGACCTTAGTTCGAGCGGCAGTGAGTTCCATAAGACAGGTCCAGTGTGGGCCAGTGCACGTCCACCTTGCCTGGCCTTCTTAATTCTGGGTACTTTAAGTAAAAGTTGGTCGCTAGAGCGCAAAGAGCGTCCTGGGGTGTAAGGCTTGAAAATATCTATAAAGTACTTAGGGCCCATCCCCATTAGACTCTTGTGTATGATACACAGGGTCTTAAAATGAACACGCTTCTTCACAGGGAGCCAGTGAAGCTGAGACAATAGGGGACAGGATGGAGTCCTAGGAGGAGCATTCATGATAATCCTTGCAGCCGTATTTTGAATGACCTGCAATTTCTTGATTTGTTCTTCATTAGCTCCTTGGAGCAATCCGTTGCAGTAGTCGATCCTACTAATAACAAGAGCCTGCACCAGGGTTTTCCTGTGGTGATCCGGGAGATAGGGAAAGACACGTCTGAGCATCCCTATAGCCCGGAAGCAGGTGCCGGCTACTTGATTGACATGGTCCTTAAAAATGAGTTGTTGGTCAAACATAACTCCCAGGTTCTTGACCTTAACCTTGGGGGTAGGAACAGGCCCAAGTTCCAGAGGCCACCAGTCAGAGGACCAGTGTGTTGTTGCTTGGCCGAACAACACAACCTCTGTTTTCCCGACATTGCACTGCAGACAATTCGATGACATCCAGTCTGCAATGGCTCTCATCCCCTCTGCAAAAGATTTTTTTATTGCAGGTGTGAGAGTTTTGAAGGGAAAAAGAAGTTGGGTATCGTCAGCGTAGGATACAGGGGTGAAACCGAAAGATCTTGCTAGGTTGGCAAGGGGGGCCACATATATGTTGAAGAGTGTCGGGCTCAAACAGGAGCCCTGTGGCACCCCCTTATTGAGCTCCCGATAGGTGGACTTGTGGGAGCCCAGCCTAACCTCTTGGGAACGCCCGGACAGAAAACTCTCCAACCATGCCAAAGCCTCTCCCTCTATTCCTACCTCCTTCAGGCGATGGAGAAGCACCTTGTGAGACACCGTATCAAAAGCGGCGGAAAGGTCCAACAGCACCAGAACCATAGAGCAACCATCATCCAGTGCCATTTTGATGTTATTGGTCACTGTCTGAAGTGCTGATTCTGTGCTGTGGTTAGGCCTGAACCCAGATTGGGAATGGTCCAAGCCTTCCGTCGCTTCAAGGTGTTTCGAGAGATAGGTGTTCACGTGCTTCTCCGTGATCTTGCCTAGGTAAGGTAGGAGGGAGATGGGACGCAGGTTGGATAGGTCTGTCCAGGGGGATGAAGCCTTCTTTCTTATTGGGTTCACCACTGCCTTTTTCCAATCTGCTGGGACTTGGCCTGTTTTGAGGGAGATGTTTACCATTTCCAGAATATGGGGACCTAATAAAGGGATCAAAGGGCCGACCATTTTAGCCGGTACCAGGTCATTAGGGGATCCTGTTTTAATATGAGTACAGAGAGTAAGAAGCTCTGTATGAGTGATGGGAGGGAAAAGCGTCAGGGAGGTTTTATTGTCTAAAACAGAAATAGCGGTGGGACCAGTTTTAGTTTGACTTTTGCTGATATTGTTGGCAGCTAATATCTTTTCATAGATAGTGTTGATTTTGTCCTCAAAGAACAGCGAGACTTTATCACACAATTCCTGTGAAAAGTCGTCTGAACTTTCACACGCTGTGGGTTTTATAAAGTTTTGTAAAATATTAAAAAGTTCTTTAGGGCTGTTACCTGCTTCTTCTATTTGTAGTGTCAGTTGTAGTTTCCTTGCTGATTTAATGTTTTTATAGTATTCTGATTGGGCCTTTAGGAAAATCAGACGGTTGTTATCAGTTTTAGTTTTTCTCCAGACTTTCTCGAGACGTCTACATTTTTGTTTCTCTGCTCTCAGTTCTTTTGTATACCATTTTTCTTGTTTTGATACTAGGTGTTGTTTGTGTCTTTTTAGGGGGGCAATGGTGTCAATGGTTTTTTTGATAGATTCATTGAGTTTGACTAATGCAGTATCTGCTGTATCTGACTCCTGAAAAATGGGATCTGTCCATACCTCATGAGCCGTATCAATATTAATTTTGTGCCATTGACGTCTCCAAGAGGGGGGGGGGGGGACATTCTTAATAGGTCTCGTAGGAGTAGGGAGAGTGAATTCCAACAAGGAGTGGTCGGTCCACGATATGCTGGTGGCCAAAGAACAGTTTATTTTGGTAGAGTTAGAGAAGATAAGATCGAGCATGTGTCCCCCTGTATGAGTAGGTCCATGATTTTTTAATTCCAAGCCCAAATTCAGTAAATCTGTAATTAGAGCCATGGATTCGGTCAACAGTGGCTGGTCAACATGTATATTAAAATCGCCTAGAAGCAGAAAGTCTTCTTTTGATTTAATATGTCGGGCTAAGATTTCTTGGAGAGAGAGTGCAAAGTTGGGATCTGCTCCTGGGGGTCGATAGACCAAAGCCCCTTTCCAGGTAAAATGATTAGTTAGATGAAATTTAAAAAGCAGGGTTTCTAATTGCGCGTTTGAATGTTGTTCAATAATAGTACAGTGTATATGATCCCTGTATATGATCGCTAAACCGCCTCCGGTTTTAATGTCTCTGTCAAGGTGTTTGATCTTATAACCAGAGGGAATCCCCATTGCAATGGCTGTGATAGTGTGGGGTTTCAACCAGGTTTCCACAAGGAAACATATGTCCGGTTGGATTGAGTGTATTAGGTCCCAGACCTGATGCTGATGTTTAGGTAGGGAACGTACGTTTAACAAGAAGCTTTTCAAACCCTTGACTGAGGTATGACGGTCCGCAGAAGACACGTTGGTGATAGATAAATGTCGACATTCAGGGCAAGAGTAAGCTGCCTCAATGCGATGCCAGGGTATGATTGTGTTACAACATGTGACAGGTCTTAGGCTGCGTAAGAGACGGGATGAATAAGGAAGGGGTTGGGAGTTCTTACCGGTAACGGTTTGTGGGACAGAGCCAGGGTCCATCGCCCCGCGCCCCGTCCTGTCGCGGACGGGCGCAGACGGGCTTTTCTTCGGCGCTTCTTAGGCGCGCTCGAAGGCGCCCCCTGCGCGCAACCGCTGCGCGCTTGTGGGAAGGGCGTGGCTAAATAGCCCGGAGTGAGGTAGCCACTAGAGCGCTAACCTCAACTCCGGGAAACCGGAAGTGCTGTCTACCTGGCTCTTGCCTGTCCGCCCTCCGCACAACGGCACTATTGCCGGGTCGGAACGAGGCGGGCAGGCGGCAAGATCGAGCTCAGGAGATTCAGAGGGAGAGAATAAGTTGTTTCAGTTGAACAAGTGAGTCTGTCCAATTAAAATCATAATATACAGTATTAAAAAATATAACCGACTCTAAAATCAGTCCGCTATAAGTGGCGCTTCTCGCAGCCCCCTGTATTTACCACAGTTGTTGAACAAGTAACTGACGCTCTCAGGCACAGCAGCGGGTCTGGGGGACACTGCCACCGTCTCCCTACCGCGCTGGCTCGAGGGTCAGGACGGCCTAAATAGCCCGGAGTGAGGTAGCCACTAGAGCGCTAACCTCAACTCCGGGAAACCGGAAGTGCTGTCTACCTGGCTCTTGCCTGTCCGCCCTCCGCACAACGGCACTATTGCCGGGTCGGAACGAGGCGGGCAGGCGGCAAGATCGAGCTCAGGAGATTCAGAGGGAGAGAATAAGTTGTTTCAGTTGAACAAGTGAGTCTGTCCAATTAAAATCATAATATACAGTATTAAAAAATATAACCGACTCTAAAATCAGTCCGCTATAAGTGGCGCCAATAGGTATCATAAGGCTCTAATACATTTGGCTTTCATGCTTGCTGAGTGCAACATTGCACAGCACTGGAAAGTGAGGGACCCCTTCGAAAGATGACTGATTATGAGCATCAACAGGTTTCACTGAGTAAAAAAAAACCTCACTTCCCAAGTGTGGGACTTCCTCCAAAAAGGTTCATACATCTGTGAATCGTGCTGAGAACAGTTTTCTAAGAGTTAGCGTTTATAAGAGGTATGTGGGTGACTGTCTCAGAATGCATTTGCCACTCTTGTGTGCAAAAAAAGTTTTTTTCAGATTAGGAGTAAAGTTTCTCATCTTTGATGTTTGCTTTGTTGCTTTAGTAAATGGCTAATAAAAATCTATATATAAAAGTAAGTCGGGGCGTGGCTAGCAGCCGATGATGGCGGCAACAACCTAGAGAGGCTCCCGGCGTCAGGCGACATCCCGCATCAATCCGCACACGCATCCGTTGTATAAATCGGCTCGGAAGAGGTGGCTCCGGACTGGTGAACAAGCGGCAGCCGGTGAAGTACTTTGGGAACAGCGGCGTGTCGGAAACCCGACGAAAAGAAGGTGCGCCTGACGAGGCCTACAACCCTCCGGCAAGTAGCGGCCTGCAGCAGAGGCGTTATCCGGGCGGAAGTGCGGTCGTGGCGGGCACCGCAAACCGGAAGTGCCTGCCGCGAACAGTCAAACCAGGGGAACGGCGACCGGGCTCCTGTGCAGCCCCGCGGCCCACTAGCTTGCACTGAAAGGGTCGAGCCGCGACAGTACACCACAAAAGAAGGTGAGGGGGCGCTGAAGCAGACGCCGAGATACGGGAGACGGTGCCGCCATTTTGCGAGACGGCGGCATCCCGGGTTGAATACCCATTGAACTGCTACGCTGACCATCCACACAGGGGATGACGCGGGGGCTTTTAGCGGAAGATCGCGGGACCTGGGAGCAAGGCGCTTGAAGATCTTCAAATAGCAACTGACTGAACGCAGCGCCAGTGCGCCATAGACTGACCACACAGAACCGGCGCACACGGTGAGGGCAGACGGTGCCCCCCCCCCCCCCCCCCCCCCGCTCCCCCCCTTCTGGGCAACGGCGGCGGCCCCGCGAGATATCTAGTGAAACGGGCCGACGGTGACCACATAGAAGATACGGGATACCGGCTCAGCCCTTAACGTCTGGCCTAAACATCTGACCAAGTGGGCTCATCCATAACAATGGGGGCGAAGGCCTTTCTCACAGCCACCCTGCGTCAACAGAACTGGAGGAGGGGTGAGCTTGGCGCGGCGCGGCGCACACACCATACGGAGGAGTAGCTGCCCACGTGGACGGTACCACTCGTGGGGCCCGGATCTGAGCGGGCGTTGACCGCAGTTGCACCGGTCATTTCAACATGAGCACGAGTGGACCTCCGTCTGGCATCCACCACAGTAGAGGAGGTGCACGAGACCCGGAACACAGTACGATACTCAGACAGTGGCGGAAGGGCCTGTAAGACATTGCCATGGCGGGCAGAGGGCCAAAACATAACTCCACGCAAGCCAAGCTCGATAAATTCGCCTATGACAAACAGACTCCCCCTCAGACGGAGCAGCGCAAGTCCGTGGGGAAAACGATGGAGGGTGATGGAACAAAGAAGGCCACGCTGGAAGACGTGCTCAACGCCCTGGCTCAAGTGCAAGCGACGGTGGGAGCGACAGCGACGGACGTAACCCTTATACGCGCGGACCTGCAAAAGATGAATGAAAGGGTGAAACAGGTCGAGGTGGTCACCAAATCTTTGGTGGAAGATGTGTCTGAACTACAAATCCAAATGGAGAAAATGCAAACTGACAACAAGTTCTTAGAGAGAAGCTGGACGACCAGGAAGGGCGCTCCCGACGGAATAACGTCCGAATACTAGGTGTGCCGGAGTCGGAAACCAAGGGGGCCATGGACCTCTATGTGGAGGAACTGGTCAAAAATCAGCTTGCCCCAAAGGGACTCTCTCACTTCTTCTCTGTGGAAAGGTCCCATAGGGTACCAGGAGGACAGCCAAAGCCGGGGGCCCCGCCGAGGCCAATTCTAGCTCGGCTCTTCAACTTCCGCGACCGTGACGCCATTCTGCAAGCAGCCAGAGTGGCGCCGGCCATTCAAATCCAAAACTCCAGGGTTTCCTTTTTCCCGGATTACACGGCGGAAGTGTCTCGGAGAAGAACGTTCCTCGAGGTTAAAAAGACACTGCGAGAAAAGGAGCTGCCCTACTCCATGTTGTTTCCAGCCCGACTAAGAGTAGTCGCTGACAAAAAGGTCTGGTTCTTTGACACTCCAGATGCGGCAAGGGACTGGCTCGAGGGATGGCGCACGACAGGACCTCCACGCAGGACACATAGGACGAACCATGGACACCGGGACGGCAGCCGGACCGGGTCGCAAACATCGAGCAGGGGGGGTGCAGGAAGATCGCCGACACGAGCCCTGACTGCGGCCGACGGAGGAGAATAACCTGGACCACCCAGGGCACGGATGGCCGCTGTCATTCCCCTGCATGTACTATTTGAATAGCAGTCGCTGTTGGGCGCTGGAATGGGTCGCCCGGAAGAGTGCAGGGATGTCGCCTGCCCGGGGAGACGCTCTCCCCCCAACACGCAAGTACTCTGGTTTTGGGAAGGGTCAAGCGCTCTGCTCAGTTGGGGAGGCGGGCAGTTAAAGGTCCGTTAAGCAGGGAGGCAGGGAGGGGGGGGAAGGGGGTAGAGGGGGGGTGTTTAGTACTTGTTAGAAATCCACATGTAAGGTCTAGACATAATGCTTTACCGTTGAGTTGCTTGAATGATAGGAAGAACAGAGATATTTGGGCCGAAGGGTGCGATAGACCAGCACTAGAGGACCTGACAATAGCTCGCACGGGGTCACATTGTGCAACTGGCTATTTACACTGCTTGCCCGACGGAGATGGGGACTGCGCGTGTGACACTGGGCACGACACCCATACATTGCACCTTAAGATGATCGATGGCAGACTACACAGCAGGTAGTGTAGCGGGAGAGGAGCCGAAGAAACAGGGCGCACCGCTCCGCATGCTGACATGGAATGTAAGAGGGCTGGGGGATAAGGTCAAGCGCGGACTGGTGCTTACTGCATCTACCTGATCTTATACACCCCGATCAATCCGGATTCATGCCACATAGGAACACGGCAATTAATTTACGCAGAGTACACGGGGTGCTGGCAAGGGCGGAATCGATCCCCGAACCGGCGGTCATACTGGCACTCGATGCGAAGATGGCCTTCGATTTGGTAGAGTGGAATTATTTGTTCGAGGTAATGGCACGTATGGGTTTCGGACCCAGGTTCATAGCATGGGTCCGGCTGCTCTATACCAAGCCGGTGGCACACGTGGTAGCAAATGGCCACATTTCGCAAGCATTCCCGTTGAAGAGTGGTACCCGTCAAGGCTACCCTCTGTCACCGTTGCTCTTCGCAATCGCCTTGGAACCTTTAGCGAACCTTATAAGAACTACTCCGCTGCTGAAAGGAATTTCCTGGGCAGAGGGATGGGAGGACCGCCTCTCACTGTACGCGGACGATATGTTGGTGTATTTGACTGATCCGGGATGTGGTGTTCCGGCGCTGCTGGCCATTTGTGATGACCTCGGGAAAGTCTCGGGATACAAGCTGAATTGGGCAAAATTGGAGCTGTACGTTTTGAGAGGCCCAACTCCGGCTTTCGACGCAGGCTGTCCCTTAACGGTAGCCGGCTCTTCCTTTAAATATTTGGGAATCCATGTTACCATGGATCCGTTAGAATTTACCCGGAAAAACTTGCTACCACCCTTAGAGAGGCTTAAACAGGACGTTGCGTATTGGGCAGGGCTCCTGCTGACGATGCTGGGTAAGGCTGCCCTCTACGAGATGAAGCCTCTGCCCCGTTTTTTGTACATTCTAGACAATACGCCGTACCCGGTGGATCCAGGCTACTTCAGGAAAGTGTCGGCTTTGGTGGCTGGCCTTCTGTGGAGTAATCGTCCGTCGCGCATTGCGCAGGTGAAAATGCATAGGGGATGATACGACGGGGGGGATTGCGCTGCCTAACTTGAAATTGTACTACTGGGCGGCGCAATTGAAGCCCATAAATCAGTGGCTGCATGCCCCCCAGAGCGATCCGGCATTCCAAGCAGACCGGGCGCAATTGGGCTCCAACACTTTACTAGCCCCTCTATACGACCAACGAAAGGTACGCAAACTGGTGGGTCCCACGAAACTAACAGCAATGATATGGCATACGGCGCAGACAGCCCTGGGGTGGAAAGGTAAATTAACCAAACTCACTTCCCTGTGGGACTCACGGGCACTGGGAAACCTGCGAAATAGCAAGGGTTTCTCGCAATGGGATACCATAGGGATATCTACGGTGGGAGACCTATGGGAACGTGGTGCGGTGGTCCCTTTTGAGCAGCTGAGGGAGCAATACGAACTGGGAACTCGAGAATTGTACCGGTATGTCCAGATTCGGCACGCACTAATTCTGGCCATTCCCCCCGAGACGGAGGTCCCAGAGGCTTCTCCACTCGAGGATCGACTTCTCACGGACTTCATGCCGGAGCGGGCGACGTCCCTAGTCTATCGCAAATTGCTCAATAACTTGCCAGACCCCATGACTGTCCTGAGGGAAAAATGGGAGTGGGAAATTGAAGCTATGGACGAGGCTCAGTGGAATGCAGCACTGGCGTCGCCTAAGGAGGTCGGCATCTCTGCTAAATTTCGACTGGTACAATTAAAGATCCTCCACAGGGGGTACTATACTCTAACGACGCTACACCTCATACACCGGGCTCCCCACCCATACTGTCTCCGTGGATGTGGTGAAGAGGGCACGTTCTTCCACACGATGTGGGATTGCCCACGCATTCACGACTACTGGAAGCGAATAATGCGCACAATATCGCAGACGGTGGGGACCTCGTTGGTCCCGGAGCCACGACAGTGCTTACTAAATGTGTGGGGACCCAACGATTTGTCCAGGTGTGGGCATCAATGGGCTACCCTGGGCATGATAGTTGCGAAACGGGATATAGCGCAAAAATGGGGGGCGGCGGAGATACCAACAAAATCGCAATGGTGCATGAATATGGACAGGGTAATGATTACAGAGAGGGCGGTATATGCAAGCCGGGCTTGCCCGAGGAAATGGAACAAGATATGGACCCCATGGAATGAATACAGAGGGGAGATTTGTGACCTCCTGCCAGAGGAAGACACACTAACATCAGATGATGACGAAGAGGATGAATAAGGGACCCTGGAAGTGGGCGTGGGGAGCGAGAGGGCACGGGGTGGGAGGGGTGGGATTAAGAATCAGCGAGTGGACAGCAGGTGGGACTGACACTGCAATGCCCCGGTAGGAACACGCACACAGTACCGCACACCGGCTTAGGTATCGCGGCCCTAGCCGCTAACAGGTGGATTGACACCGCTTTCCTCAACGGAGGCAATACCTGACACAGTTGTTATTAGATGCTGAGTTCACTGATGACCTTAATGTGGTTTCTTTGTTGTTACGTTGATTAATGTTATAAAAACGAAAAACCAAAACATGCTAGATCATCATGCTGCTGCGACTTATGCACTTTCATACAGATGAGACTTCACGGACCACTGAGCATGGCGGCCGATAAGAGACACTCTGTTGCTGCTCAATACTTGTCTTTATAATACCGCGGCCGGCCCACCGGGTTGTAGGCCTATAGCTGTGTAAAATGTGAAAGTGCAATAAAGGTTTTTGGGAAAGAAAAAAAAAAAAGTAAGTCGCCTTTAGGGTTGCAAAATTATGTGCTTGTCCTCCTGTGTGGCAGTGCATGCCTTGCGTTCGAAGCTACTCGTGTAGGTAGAGGATGTATGGAGACGTTAACAGGGGGGATGGGCATAAGTGCAGTAAGATTTAATAAGTAGTAGGAGACTATTTGAATGCAAAGTCGACCAGTGTCCCTCAGCTCACTGGTAAATAAGGACACAAATCAACCTGTGCTAACCTAGATCGCCCAGTCAGTCACTAGATGATCCAGAATTAAGTCGTTATGCAGTGTGTCTAAAGTTACTAGGTGTTAATTAAAAGAACATAGCATCTTAACTAGGATGCAGTATTTTATAGACTTTTTTGTATATGTGAAATGCATCGAGGCCCCCTTACTGCTCAAACCCTGATTGAAAGTCTAATAGAAGGAGGATGTTAATGGCTTTAAGAACTTCTCTAGAAAAATAATTAGCCCTTCTCTATTTTTTCGTATAAGTAGGTGGCTGGTGGCTGTTTTGTCAGTCTACAGCAATATATATATATTTTTTAAAACTTGGTTTTTTATTTTGGAATGGTAGATCGTATATAAGACACAGCACTCCGTACCCCGGAGGAACTGCCACAAGCATATCACAATTTAATCAATGATCTACATAATTACTGAGAACATAAACCCCCCAGCCACCGGCCCCCCCCCCCCCCCTCTGACCCCCCGCCCTTAGCCCAGGCCCCCCTCAACCCCCCCTCAGCACAGTGTCTCTGTATCCCTGTGAAAAGAATTGCATATATATACCAGTGGGTATCAGTTCGCCCCCATATCCCCATCACCCCTGCCCTTCTGCGTTTCCTAACTATGCTGGCGGTTCCAGCCAGAGTCCCCTGTATTCTGCCCATCTTTTCCATATTTTATAATCTTTCCTGGGGCAGCCCCTGGCCTCTCCAACCCCATACAAAAATCGAGGCCATTTTTCCACACTACCACTTTGGGAGCCCGGGATCCTTCCATGCCTGAGCCACATCCCTCTTTGCGACTGCAAGACCCAGCAGGAGTAGGTGTCGCTTATACAGATTGCCGCCAACGCCTTCAAGGATGTGAAGAAGCCCTAGTTTGGGGGTGCGAGGGAGGTCCCAGCCCAACACCTCGGACAAGCAGTCCCACACCCCAGTCCAAAATCTTGTCAAGCCACCACAGTCCCACACCGTATGTAGGAATGTGCCCACTTCATGCCCACATCTCAAGCATACTGGGGATTCAATCAATCCAGCTCGCCACAGTCTCTCCCTGGTGTAATAGGCCCTGTGTAAGTATTTAAACGGAATAAATCTCAGACGCACTGCTAGGGCCGCTCCTCTAGGGGACTTGAGGACTTCTCTCCAATTTTCCTCCCCTAGCTCCCCCACATCCTTTACCCAGGTGTCCTCCAGTGTCTGGAGTTAGGATGAGCAATGCGTGACTAGCGTTTGGTAGATTCGGGATATTTTCTTTTCTTCCAGGTCCCCCATGAACACCTTTGCCTCTATCGGGCTAAATTCAGGCAAAGAGTCCAGCCCCTCCTGGAGCGAGGGCATGACGGAATTGCAAATACCTAAAGAACTGCGTGCGGGGCATACAGAATTCTTCGCTGAGCTCCTGAAAGGATTTAAGTGACGTACCCTTCAGAACGTGGCATAACGTGGAAATGCCTATAGAATCCCAGCCGCGGAAGCCCCGCAGCGAAGCTAGCTCCGGCAGCTGCCCATTGTGCCAGAACGGGGTCTCCCCCGTAAGCCGGCCCCACCGTCCCATACGACGCAGCGACTGTCTCCAGATCTGAAAGACCACTTGGGTGGCCCTGGGCAGCGCCTTCCTCAACCGTGCAGAGTATAAAATAGTATGGAGCGTCCCAGGGTCCATTAGGTAGCGCTCAAGGGCATAGGCAGGGTCTCCCCTGTCCCCATACCACCATTCATTCAGAACCAGGAGGTGGGAAGCCTGATACACACGAAGTTATTTTAACAAAGTTAGATATTGTGCATGTATCAAAGTGCATTTACATTCCGGCAGTAATTGCATTTTAGCGAAAACAGTATGCAAAGTCTTGTCACTGCGCACGCAACAAAAAATAGAAGAATAAAAAATTAATTACATTATGGTCGGGGATATGCAGTCTGTGCATTCCATAGCTTCTGTGCCGGCAACAATGCGGTCGGGGAAAGACGTAGGTATCGTGTCTGCAACACCAGCTATCAGGAAATACGGTCGGGGAAGTCTCTAGCTATTGTGCCTGAAACAGTAGCCACTAAAACAAAATAGTGCTTGCAAATTGTAAGTAAAATTTACGAAGTAACATCAGAGAACACCCTCCCCACACACCTGCGGCAGACGAGGGACCTGCTCACCTTCAGGAAGCTCCTCAAGACCTGGCTCTTCGAGCAGTAGCAGCAGCCACCCCCTTCTCCCCCCACAGCGCCTTGAGACCCTCACGGGTATGTAGTGCGCTCTACAAGTTCTATGATAGATTGATTGATTGAAACAGAGACAACCCTTATGGAAGGTTACAACTTGAGAAAAGGCGGATTAAGGAGGGACTACCAAGAAAATTAACCAATGGAAACAGGCATTTCTAAAAGACAATCAAAGGAGCCAATTGAAAACATGTACTGAAAATGGGCGGAGTTTCAAGTTCATAGCATGCCTCACAGTGCAGCGCTTGCGCTGCCCAGGCTTGACCTAATGACAGGGGTTGTTTGACAATTGGAAACGTTCTCCTGACCCACGTTTGAAATTGTTACATATTATTTGTCTACAACTAAAGTATGAATTTGCAATTTTTTTGTAGATTGGACCATGCATGTTATATATTTGACATTTGTTAAGGTCAAAAGTAAAGCATGGTTTGCATGTACGTGCCGTGTAATGTATCAAAAGATTTTTTTTGAATGAGATTAACATTGTTTTTCGTCTTTTTTCCTTATTCCTGTACTAAATTTTGAATTTGAACACCTGACCCTATACTGTTGGTTAACATAAAGCAAGCAGAATTTCAAAGTGTAACTTCTTCTGTCAAACTTTTTCCTTAACTATATGTAGTTTATTTCCCTTGCATGTAATCCATATTTTCCAATGCATCCAATACTTGCCATTTAATAAAAAAACCTATTTTAATTAAATGATGTAGTGAGATTAAGTGTGTGAAATTCACATCATTTCCTTTCATCTACACCAGATTTTGGGAAATTATGTATAATTACACAAAATTCAAATCTGTCACTTAGTGCTATATTTTTGCGTTAAATGCATGCTGTTAATTTTTGCCATGAGGGTGCATTTTGCTCTTTAATAAAGTGCAAAAGACACGACTGCCACAAACAACGAATAACTGCTCGCAGTGCTCTCGTGCAATATTTTTCCTGCGAAGTGCCATAATTTCGAGAGTTTCACGTAACAAGAAATTACACCAGTTTAATAAAAAATTTCCCCGGGCTCAGTTAACATTCTTTATGCACAATCCAAATGATAGAATGTGGTTTTTGTGGCTTAGAAAGTTGATATTTCCTAGTTTGGAACCGAACCAATTTATAAAAATTCTAGAGAAATCCCAGTTTGTAGTGTTTAGGTCTCGGCTAGCGTAGGCTGCGCTTGCGCAGTCTCGCTGCCGAGATTTTATGTTTTCTAGTAGGGAGGTAAACTAGCTAGCTCTTCTCCATTGGCTGGCTTCCTAAACAGCAGCCAGCCATTGGAGAAGAGCTTTGTCTGTAACTTTAAGCCCCGTCCGTTTCGGATTGAGGGACGTGTTTTTTGCTGTCCTTTCTCTCCGTGACGTCTTCAGTCACTCAACAAAAAAACACGCCCCCCAGTCTGAAAAGGACGGGGCTTATCCGCAGCTGCTGCCACCATTTTGCTTGTTTGTTTTTGGGCTTGTGCTGTTAGTGGTCTCTCTCCCTGCATGCGCCTCTACCTCTGTTTGTGTCGAGGCTCCAGGTCCGGTCTTCCGTACGGCAGCCTTGCTGCTGTGCCTGCACCATGGGGGGCGTCGTAACGTATTCTGTGCGGCAGGCTGGTGCACAGGTCGAGCTGGGGCCGCTGCTGGACTGTCAGCCATTTGCGTGCACTTAGAAGTCCAGGGCTGTTCTGTGCAGGGGGTGCAGTGGAATGGCTCGGAGCTTTGTGCCGGGTGGTGCTCGGCGCTGCAGTCTGTGGCTGGCGTAATTTTGGAGTGGTTCTTAGGGCTGTGGGGTTGTCGGGTGCTCCTGCGTTCTCGCCGTGGTGTATTTGCTGGCAAGCCTCCCTGTTTACAAACCGGCCGGCGTTGTGGTACCACTGGGTCTCCCCCGCCCTCTTTGGTGCCGATGCACTTCCAGGCTACCCTTCCTGCTTCGAGACTGTGCCGGGTGGTGCTCGGTGCTGCAGCCTGTGGCTGGCGTCCTTTTGGAGTGGTTCTTAGGGCTGTGGGGTTGTCTGGTGCTCCTGCGTTCTCACCGTGGTGTATTTGCTGGCGAGCCTCCCTGTTTACAAGCCGGCCGGCGTTGCGGTACCACTGGGTCTCCGCCTCCCTCTTTGGTGCCGATGGACTTCCAGGCTACCCTTCCTGCTTCGTGCCCGCCCACCCTCCTCCCGCTTCTCTACGGGGATTCGGGAGCTGGAAGACCCCAGTCCGAAATTCCCGCCTCACCCCTTGGAACTACTGAGGGCACCGGGAGTGTATTCTGGGTCGGCCTTATTCCCGGGTCACACTGCCGACTCTGGAGGAGCGGAGGCACTCACGATGGTGGCTGCCCTATGGGGCATTTGCCCTGTGGACCTGTTCTCACCGTCACTCGTCGGTGTTGCAGCGGGTGCCCTCTTTTCTCCTCAATGGTGTTTGGTATACTGCCCCATATGCCTGTTCCTCCGTCCTTGGTGCGTGTCTGGTGGGTGCTTGTACCGCCCATGGGCGTATGGCACTTTTGGGCTACTCATGGGGGGGCGCCGAAGGGCTTTGGGGCACATTTGCTCATTTTCGGTCTCACCCTATGTGTTTGCGCCCCCTATTCTTGGGGCTGCTGTGTCTTGGCTGTTTTCTCATCTCTTTGCTTTGGCTTTGATATGCGTGTCTCACTCTGTGTTTCGTGGGGTTGTTACGTTCTGGCGGGGCTGTTGTCGCTTTCCTGCTCTGCGTTTTGTGCGTGGGTCTGTCTGGTTGGGGGTGTCAGAGGTGCTCTCCGGATTCTTTTGTGTGGTTGCGGCAGATGGGGACCGGTATAAGACGTTCCCTGATGTTTGTAGGAAATCTCTGGTGTTTTTGGCGGATTTAATGGCGAGGGCTGTGGAGCCGCTTCAGCAAGCAACCATTTCCCTCGGCCGCTAGCCACGCCCCCCCCCCCCCCTATAGTGTTTAAAGGTCAAGTTTTCCCTTTCAGACTGTGTGTGGGTGCGTGGCTGTGTGTGGCGCTGTGTGTGTGTGTGGCGCTGTGTGTGTGTGTGGCGCTGTGTGTGTGTGTGGCGCTGTGTGTGTGTGGCTCTGTGTGTTGCGCTGTGTGTGTGGGTGCAAATGCAAATGCAATAGGTCTCGCATTTGCGAGAGATTAAGCTATTGGCATTGTAAATGACAATGCCATTTATTTATGTTTTAAAAACAAAAATAATGTCATGAGCAATGCCAATAGCTCTAACTTTAACAAAGACAAGACCATTGCATTGTAAATGCTTGTTCAGTTATATGTTCGTGGTCGTCTGCAAAATGTATAATTGAAAGAAAACAAATATACACAGGGCAGTGGTGATACATTTCAATCAACCTAACGCTTTCCTTTAAGTAATTTAATTTTAAATTGCCTTAATGTCATGTGTACATTAACGTGTTCATACTGACCTTACTTTAGAGTGTGCATTTTTACTTTTCAGTTAAGTCCTCCTCGGGTTAGGCCACAGTGGCGTATGTGGGGCAAGATTCAGACTTACCTTTTAAGGTGGGAAAAATTAAAAATGCACTTCAAATGGGTGATACATTGTCAGTTTAGTGGGAGCAATTTTCGACATGCATGTGTGATTATTTTTATCCCTGCATGTTTATGAATATACACTCGGTAAATTACCTAAAATAAAGGCTGTATTTTTCCCCACAGAGATATGCAATGTTAGTCATCTTTCATCCTTGTTCTAAACCTGTAGGAACCATTAACATTTTCTTTCGCATATTTTTGTAGATGGACTTTTGTGCTTCAGTAAGAGTTTAAATTGTGCATCCAAAGTAAGTACATTTTTAGTTTCTTTGTTATTTAAAGACATTTATATTGTATAATTTCTGGATCTATTAGAGACTTTTTAAGGTCCGATTTGATGAAGTTTGGGTTTGTTGCAATAGCTGCTACCATGTGATGACAGTAGCATGTTGGCAAACATGAAGTGCTTAAGTTGATTTGCAGAATCAGTATGAGAAATTTGAAAGTATTCATGTTTGCATATGTGATTTTTATTAAACAACAAAAACAAGTTGGTAGTCTGCAACTCCATGCGAATAGTTTCCAGAAGCCGTTTCTTTTTCATCTTTTTGGTACTTGCTACATCCAGTCATGTTTATTTCAAACCTCAAAGCTTTCGGCCACTGTACAAAACTTTAGTTTAACCTAACCATTAATTTTACTAATAGAAGGACATGCAAAAAAAAAAAAAACTAAAGATACACAATTGCTTCTTTGAAATTCACATCATATACTTAAATTCCACTGACCTCTTTCAGTCTACCAGGTCCATATTATGCAAAGGGTTCAGCACCCCTTTTTTACCACTGTGCATTCACTAAATTACGGAGCAGCAGCTTCAAAGGCACTTTATATTTCAAGGAGAAGGCACATGCAGCCTCCACTCTAAATATGAAAAAGAAACCCCACCCCGCACTCCAAGTGACTGCCCCTGCCTGCAGTGGTTCTGACTGGGTGGTCCACAGGGTCCTCCTTTTCTCCCTTCCAGAGGGCTTCCTTCAGGAGGCCCACCATTTTGTGGTGCACTGTGAGTGCACTTTGTAAGGGCTTGTTTGCGTACGTGTCTATAATAGTACGCAGGTGCAGAGGTACTGTGATTCCCTCATTTGCAAGGTGCCATACCCCCTGTAAATGAGGGAATGCCAACTCATGATAGCGCTGGCGCTACATGTGTACCAGTGCTATCAGTATCCTGTTGATCTTCTATAATACCATTGTGCCCCTGGGCGCACATAACCTTTGCGCCTCCGTGGTACAATGTATAAAACAGCCCCAGCTCTTCATCTCTAAGCTTGCAGAATCCACTGGTGCTTCATGTTTTCTTTTTGCCCCAAAACCAGTGTTTGTGTGCCGTGGTTTACTCTATTTGTTTCACTGGTCTTCCACCACAGGAGGTAAACTGTTAAAGTGTTAGTTTCTCTTCTTGTGAATAAATATTACCAGCCCATAGTATTGCAGCTCCACTGTCTCTATAATAACCCATAGTTTAGTATTGATTGTTCAAAGACAAATGTACATCTTGAAATATTTCTTGAGTTTCAATTATGCACATCCTTCTTTCTGCAGTCTATATAAAAAAAAAACATTCTGCACACAAATTGTGTACTACGTTACAAACTGTCAAGTGCCTTAATAGTATGTTGCAGGGCTGAGTAGGGAATGTCTGCTTTAAATATTTTGAGCATAGATAGTACTGCTGCTATTTGAATATACGACTACATCTATGGAGTAGTGCATTGAGGCAGGTTAGGCAAGTATAAGATATGTCTAAAATATTCCATGCATAAATAGATTAGCAGTGTGAGGCTCTAGAAGTGTTCTCTGGAGTGTTGGTGCTTCTGCTTTCATCATACTAATTAGGTTGTCTTGGGCTCTGTGTAATGGGCTTAGTTATTTTTGGTAAATCACCATAAGGAGGTGAGGTTGGTGTGTGATTCTCAAAGGTTTGTATGGCATGTGTTGCATGGGTGCATAGCTGTATGGAAACTCACCCAGATACCTAGCTTTTGCGTCCTAACATATTGATGAGAAACACTATTTAGTGTAATGATGCACAGATTATCTAGACAGTTCTCACATGTTACACTAAACCAAAGTTGTGTTTCACATTAAAGTGCATATTCATGCACCCTTTAAATTAGTTTTTTAGTTGAAAAGCTAAATCGTATTGTAATTAGTTGTATCGGAGAAGAATCCGCTTATCACTTGGATCACTGGTGCAATGCTTGAACCGGGGTTGCCGCTGGCACTTGTTTTTTGGGACCAGCTCTTATTTCTGTCCACCAGACATTTAGAGGGAACAAAAGAGGGTAAAAGACCCCCCAAAAAAAGGAGAAGGAAGAGAAACCTGCAAAACTCACAAAGGGACAAAGCAGGAACCTGCAACATGAGATCAAGGTGCAGGTAGTGGATTGAAGAGGCTTGAGGAAAATTTAAGACTAAGATGCCTTGGTATTTGGTGCACAAACGTTCAGTAGCGCCAGCCACTAGCATCTTGGAAAGCTTTGGGCACCGGCACTCATTCTTTTACAAATTAGTCACTGTACAGGTGACCACACGTATGCTTAAAATGCCACACTGTTCCATGCTTGAGGATTCCTGTAAGACCTTTGACAACACCTACATGATGGCTTTTTCCTTGAAGGATGCAGCACAATGCAGGCAATGGTTTTCCAGGTCAGGCTAGGACCATAAATTGTTCCTTTATTTACATCATGATAGTCAAACTGCTCTAATTATTGCTCTCATGCCAGCAGCCCATCTTTTACAGAGAATGTATGGAGGCCCATTTATGTCCAGTGCATAATGAGGCGGATGTTTCAGGTGGGGCCTGCCGGCACTTTTATTTTTTGTCATTGGACATTTCCTGAGAGTAAGAGAGGGAAAAGCAAAGTTTAAAGAAGGAGAAATGGAAAACCAGACACAAAGCGAGAAAGCAGGAACCTACAAAAGTGAACTGAATGGGCATGAGGTGTCTGGAATCCACCTTTGCCTCTAATTGACTACCAATGTAGTCAGTTTTGGAATTTAGCATGCTGACATGTGATGGCACTGGCTTATAAGCAGAGCGTTTGACCAGATCACTGCCCAGTTAAATTAAACACTGCCCAGATCAGGGAAGTGGCATGACCAAATCATATTGTGCCATGGTTAGATGGGAAAGGAATGAGTTTGATTCTCCCCACGGGTCTCGAAAGGGAGACACTGATGATCGTCCCTGTGAGAAGCCTTTGACATCAAAAGGCGATTGAGGGAAAGCGAGGGCCAACAAATGCTCGGAGGAGGTGCCAGACCCAAAGTAAAAGGTGTCAAAGCTTCTTGACACCAAAGAGGCAGGACCTTGGAAAACGGTTAAAATAAAAGAAGGCTCGAGACCAAAATGGCAGCGATCCTAGAGGAAGGATTTTGAGGCTTAAATGAAGGAATTCAAAATCTTCTCAAAGATCCCAGAGGAAAGTAATGGGTAGGAAGACCATCACAGCAAACTTGATTCACTGAAACTGGAGTACCACGGGATCTACCAGTATGCTGCAAGTAGTGACGAACAGGGATAGGACCTTGAAACTGATTTGCCGGAAGAGGTTGTTGTCACATACCCCTCAAAACCTTTGCCACCCGACGACCTCACGATGTACAACGCCTTGGTGAAAAGGGCGGCATATGTTGGGTACAGTTAGAGGAAGAGAAGACGCAAGATTGTTTCATCCTAGAGTAGAAACCTGTACCGTCCCATGCTGTCAAGCATTCTAGATCAAGGGAGGTTAGAGGAGAAAAATTAACATTTCTCGAAAGACCCTGTCAAGAGCAATACAGTAGCAGATCCCATCATTGTACCACAGCAAGAAAGCGGGTGAATGGTCCAACATCCACAGGACCCTCTTTAGAGAAAAGAAAGCAAGCAAGCAAGTGGAAATGGTAGGCCAAACATTTAAAAGGATGACTACGACAACATGGAAGATCGCAAACTCGAACACTCTTAAAGCACTGTGTCCACAGTTACTGGGAGGAAGTTGGAGGGCTCCTGACGCACCTCCCAGAAGAGTATCAAGAGGAAAGCCGCAGTGTTATAAAGCAAAGCAATAGCCATTACATGCCTGAAATCTATTTTAGATTGTCCAGATACAGCCAGTAGACAAACTGTAACACAAGAATCTACGAGAAGGCACGCATGGCTCCGGATGCCTGCATTTAGAAAGGAGGTGCAGGTGAACATCATAAACACGCCCTTCTCAGGGGACAGCCTGTTTGGATCCGTTGTGGACAACACAATACAGCAAATTAAGAAAGATAATGACACCTCAAACGATTATGGAGCATTGATGTTCTGTGGACAGCCAAGTAAGAAAATGTGGGAAGACCTGCAGGGGGAGTAAGCTATCAAGGTGCAACACTCCACCACTCCTTCCAGCAGCCGGCCTAACACCAAGGTATACAGCAACAGTGGAAATTCCAAATACAACAGCGTCCGCCCTTTCAGGGCAAAGCCAGGAAAAGGGGGCGCCTTCAAGAGTAGACCGCTCCTCCAGTAAGTGACTCAGAGTACCAGACCCCCCACCTCATAACACCTTTGGGAGGCAAGTTAAAGGTTTCCTCCCGGGCTGGGGTAGAGTCCCAAAAGACAAATGAATCCAACATCATTCAGCTTGGTTACTGCATAGAACTGGTAAAGACACCATTGGGAGTCAAACCAAAGAAAACTACATAGAGAGGAAGAAAGGCTCTGCAACGCAAAGGTCAGGACCTTTTTCAAAAGGGAGCAATAGAGAGGGTGCCCATAGCGAAAATCAATCAAGGAAACTGCTCTATTTGTAACGGAAAGAGTACATGAAGAGCTCACAAGGTGGAACCTAGACAACATAACTGTAGGCAGGACCTTCATACAACCAACCCCTACAGAGATCACCATGTAGGCATCCCACACAAGCTATGGAGCGTACATGGGAGAGTAAATGTTCAGATGGATATGGAGAATGGAAGAAGCTATCCAGCACGTCAATATCTTGGACTAAAGACCGGTTTCCTGGCCCTAAAGACCTTTAAGACACAAGTGACGGGATGGCAGTGAAAATTCAGATGAACAACTCAGCCACAATGTTCTATCAAAAACAAACGAAGAGGGACAAGTTCACGTACTGTTAAAACCAACCCAGGAGATCTGGATATGGGCTATTGAGAGAGGAATACACCTCATAATACACCTGACTGTTGTTGAAAATGAAGAGGCAGATCGAATAAGCGGACAAGCCTCACACGTATGTGAACTAAATGGCAAAGTGCTCAAAGAGGGCTTCCAGCAGTGGGGCACACCAGACATCAACTAATTTACAACCCTAGAAAACACAAAATGCTGCGCCTTCGATCCAGGTACCAACACTGCCTCTCCCAGGGGAATGCCCTGTCTACAGACTGGTTGGGGAAATTTGTGCATGCTTTTCCATCTATTCCCTTCATACCTTTAGTGGTAAAGTGCAAATCGTCCCACATGACAATTATTGCAATTTTTCCACAGTGGGCCAGACAAACATGGTTCTAAGACCTGGTGCAGGGAGATGTTAAAAAGGTTGCCAAGAAAGCACAGTCCATGCAAGGAGGCAAGGTATACCAGCCAGAAAGAAGTAAACCGCCTGATTCTAGCTGCCTGGCTCCTGAAGGAATAGTTTGTGCAATTGTAGCTCCCAAAACGTTCAGTGGATGTTCTAAAGGAAGCAAGAATGCTAAGCACAAGGAAATTCTACATGGAAAAATGGCATAGGTACGTACGTCCAATGGTGCAAAGGCAAGGTGCCGCTCCTCTGCATAACTGAGGACACTACAGTGATCAGATATCTCACCCACCTTCTAAACAACGTACTGACACACCTTTTTTAAGGTGCACTTGGTGTCAATAGTAGCCTGGACAAGAATTCACATAGAAAGGAGTGAAACAAGCATTGGAAATGCAATAGGTCTCGCAGCATTAGAGTTAGTGCTTTTAGAATTGTTTATGGGTTTTTTTGTAAATCTTTAGCATTTTTGTTTCCTGTAGCCAATGCTAAAGAATTAAAAAAAAAAAGCCATAAACATTTCTAAAAGCTCTAACTCAAATGCTCCGAGACCTATTGCACTGTGTGAGGGTGAGGGGTTGAGGGTGAGTGAGGGTGAGTGAGGGGTTGAGGGTGGGTGAGTGAGGGAGTGAGGGTGAGGGGTTGAGGGTGAGTGAGGGTGAGTGAGGGTGAGTGAGAGTGAGTGAGGGTGAGTGAGAGTGAGTGAGGGTGAGTGAGAGTGAGTGAGGGTGAGTGAGTGAGGGTGAGTGAGTGAGGGTGAGTGAGTGAGGGTGAGTGAGGGTGAGTGAGGGTGAGTGAGGGTGAGTGAGGGTGAGTGAGGGTGAGTGAGGGTGAGTGAGGGTGAGTGAGGGTGAGTGAGGGTGAGTGAGGGTGAGTGAGGGTGAGTGAGGGTGAGGTATTGAGGGTGAGGTATTGAGGGTGAGGTATTGAGGGTGAGGTATTGAGGGTGAGGTATTGAGGGTGAGGTATTGAGGGTGAGGTATTGAGGGTGAGGTATTGAGGGTGAGGTATTGAGGGTGAGGTATTGAGGGTGAGGTATTGAGGGTGAGGTATTGAGGGTGAGGTATTGAGGGTGAGGTATTGAGGGTGAGGTATTGAGGGTGAGGTATTGAGGGTGAGGTATTGAGGGTGAGGTATTGAGGGTGAGGTATTGAGGGTGAGTGAGGGTGAGGGTGAGGTATTGAGGGTGAGGTATTGAGGGTGAGGTATTGAGGGTGAGGTATTGAGGGTGAGGTATTGAGGGTGAGGGTGAGGTATTGAGGGTGAGGTATTGAGGGTGAGGGTGAGGTATTGAGGGTGAGGTATTGAGGGTGAGGGTGAGGTATTGAGGGTGAGGGTGAGGGTGAGGGTGAGGTATTGAGGGTGAGGTATTGAGGGTGAGGTATTGAGGGTGAGGTATTGAGGGTGAGGTATTGAGGGTAGAGGGTGAGGTATTGAGGGTGAGGTATTGAGGGTAGAGGGTGAGGTATTGAGGGTGAGGTATTGAGGGTGAGTGAGGGTAGAGGGTGAGGTATTGAGGGTGAGTGAGGGTAGAGGGTGAGGTATTGAGGGTGAGTGAGGGTAGAGGGTGAGGGTGAGTGAGTGTGAGGTGTTGAGGGTGAGGGTGAGTGAGGGTGAGGTGTTGAGGGTGAGGGTGAGTGAGGGTGAGGGTGAGTGAGGGTGAGGTGTTGAGGGTGAGGGTGAGTGAGGGTGAGGCGTTGAGGGTGAGTGAGGGTAGAGGGTGAGGGTGAGTGAGGGTGAGGCGTTGAGGGTGAGTGAGGGTAGAGGGTGAGGGTGAGTGAGTGTGAGGTGTTGAGGGTGAGTGAGGGTGAGGCGTTGAGGGTGAGTGAGGGTGAGTGAGGGTGAGGCGTTGAGGGTGAGTGAGGGTGAGGCGTTGAGGGTGAGTGAGGGTGAGGCGTTGAGGGTGAGTGAGGGTGAGGTGTTGAAGGTGAGTGAGGGTGGGTGAGGGAGGGTGAGGGGTTTAAAATGTTACTCAACAAGTGATTAAATTGCATCCTAAAGTACGTAACAGCTTTTTACTAACAGAGCCCCTTCTATCACTCAGAGTAAAATATTTATTGAAAAGTTGCAATTTGCACTTAGCACAAAAAAGTCTATGTGCACACTTATAATAAAAGGTGCCCCTCTTTTATTATGTGCATTCCGGTGATGATAAGGTTTTTGTTTTAAGCACAGCAGTGAACTGAAAGAATTTGCTGCAGTGGTGTGTTTACCAAAACATATGGTAATAGCATGCGAGATAGTTTGTTTAAACGCTCTCTCCAAATATTTGTAGGTGAAAGGTATAAATCCATACAGGGCCTGCCTAGCATTCCATCCTTTTGAAGTAGACAAACAAGAACCACGGCGTTGGCTAACAAGCCAGTATATAAGTAAAAAGCGCTTGTGTTTTTTTGCAGTGCTGTAACAATGGAAACGATTATTCCACATTACATTCGTACAGAATTCCACCCTAACAATTGTCAAGCAAAAGCTTAGATTATGGAGTGGCGTGTGTAAAATCATCTGTAATCAGGCTTATTACAATACGGAAGTTAAGCTCTTTCTTTCGAAAATGTAGCCTACTTTAAAGCTGTTAAAAAATGTAGCTCATGTCATAACAACAAACGTAACTATAGACTGCTTGGGTAAATTAACAAAAGGCACATCGAGTTTTCCCGCGCTCACTTGACACAGTCGATCATCGGACAGAGTATTCTGAAATAGGACAGCAGTTTCTACCTACGATTCTCAGGAAAAAATATTTAGGCCCAAAAAGAAATCCACTGAATTATCCATGAACTGCGTGGACGCTTCGTCCAAAAGGGGCCGCGATATTATCAGAGGAAAAGATGGAAGCCAGCTAGTCATATTATTTATGACAAGCCGCACGTGACAAGCTGAAGG
Organism: Lissotriton helveticus; assembly: GCF_964261635.1. Lineage (NCBI taxonomy): Eukaryota > Metazoa > Chordata > Amphibia > Caudata > Salamandridae > Lissotriton > Lissotriton helveticus. The sequence goes on from NC_136068.1 coordinate 743,671,165, forward strand.
GCAGGTAGAGGAAAAAAAACAATATCCCAACTGGTAATATTTAGGAGACAATTAAGTATGTATGCTAAAAGCATTACTAGTACCGAAATAAGGAGACTGAGAACAATTTAAGGACTTGATTTGTTATTCATCATATGTTAAGCAAGAGGAGGGAAAAAAGAACAAATAAACAATTATACAGTTATGGCAGCACTGTATGAACAAATCAAACAACCCGATTGTACTTGGTGCTCAGGTATGTGCAGGTGACATAGGTGGCGACGCAAGTAACAGAAACGGACAGCGTGAGCGGCGCAAGGTGAGTGATAGTGTCAATATATACAGTGAAAAAAGTGGCTCAAGAATGAATTACAGAGGTGAAAGAATTTAGAGAGTTATTGATTTGAAATGAGTCATCATGGAAAACTGCGCCATGTCTTGCGCTGTGTTGTCGACGACGTTTCGATCCTCGTCAATTGGGATCGTCTACAGGACAAGATTGTGTTGTTTAGAGGGTGCTGTGGGAGGGAAAGAAGAGGTGAGGGAGGGTAGGAGGTGCGTGCAAGACTATAGAGCGGCTCCTAGGTGGGCCGTCTAAGAGACTGCTGCGCATAAGAGCAGGGGGCATGAACACTACCAGGGTGGTGAAGTAAGAGCCTGGACATAAGGTTGTGTGTCAATTCTGGGGCATCTGGGTGAGTAGGCAATTGGTAGGGGAGCAAGGGCGGCCAGGTGGGGGGAAGGGGTGAAACACAGAGTGGCGAAGAAGCTCACGGTGGCTGTGCAGTAAGCGGGAAGAACAGAATGAAGAGAGTAGCCTCAACGTCTGCAATCACGTCATGGTAATGGGCTAGGAAGCCGGCAGGTAGGTGAGTCTAGAAGAACATACCGAGGCGGAATACCGAGAGGCAAAGGACCCGAACTCGCGATGTGCAATTAAGTCAGACTAAGGGTGACAACGAACAGTTTCAAGGTGGGGGCCAGGAATGGGAAGTACAAAAGCCGTGGGTTAGTAAGGTCAAAGTGCAGGAGGAGGGATGTCGAAATCCTGGGGCTGATTCACTCGCGTAAGGCATAGTATCAGTGTGGCGGCATCTGGAAGTAAGCGCTCAAACCATGGCCAAGTTGTCGGACCGGGTGGGGTGACATACCGGAGCAGTGCGAAAGAGAAGTGGCCAGATGAAGCGCTTAGGCGGCAGAGTTACCTGGAAAAACAATGTAGATCGGAAGATCAGTAATTAAGGTGCTTCCAGTCGGATGGGCAACATCTGTAGTGGGGGAATAAAGGAGTGGAATGAGGGACGAGGGAACATTGGTGAAGCCGGGCGGGTGAGCTGGGGGGAGCGTGTAAATACCTGAATAAAGCGGGAGGCACAGCGCGGGCGATCGGTGCCACATCCGTGGACGTCAGGTGCTTCGCAGTACGGCGTTCCACGCGTTGTGGTAGAATACCTGGCAGAGGAAAGGGAGGGGAAAGGCTAAGGATAAGGACTGGTGGAGGACGGTCGAGGAGAGGGGGGGTAAAAGAACACGGCGGGCTGTGTACCTGAGTCAGTAGAGGAGCTCTCATGGAGTCAATCCAGGGGCCGTTGTTGCTTCGGCAGGGTTACTGTGGAGCCGGTCGACAAAGTTGAATACCAGGAAGTGGTGTGTCACGAGGGGTGTGATGTGGTAGCAAGGGGCCAATCTGGATGTGGTGAAGGGGCGGGGCCGGGGAGGGGAGTGGAAAAAGGGGAGCCTGGCTCTGTATAACAAGCAAATATTTTATTCAAACTGCTGAAGTAAAAAAAACTCTAGCAACTGAATAATATTTATGGAAACAACAAACCTTTGCAAGTCGATGGTTTTCATAAAGTTGTTTTTAAGGAGGGAAGAGAGGGGAGGGGGGAGGAGAAATGCGAGACGGCGGGAAGGGGGCAGACATGGCGGGGAGGGGGCGGAGCGGGGGAGAGGGTGTGTGTGTTAGGAGGGCATTGCGAAATGTGAGACGGCGGGAAGGGGAGGGGGCGGAGCGGGTAAACAAAGACGGACGTGCACGTGCTTTTAAGGTCAATGCGCATAAGCTCAATGCGCATGCGCATTGACCTTAAAAGTCACGGGCACTGCAAGGAATCGCCACGATTCCTTGCAGTGTGGATAAAGAGTGGATAAGTCGCAATACTCTCGCTTGCTCGATGCGCATGCGCATCGACAGGCGAGACCTAAAAACAGTAGGGGGTTTTTTCCTAGAGTGGAGCTGGCGCCTCCTGAGTATGCTTAATTATGTGTAAACTATCTGTGCGGTGCAAAAAGGTGAGGGAAACTAACACCCTAAACCTTCCAACGGGACCGTTGGCGCGGTCCACGATTAACATGTAACACAATCCTATGCTCACACTGTATTAATCAACACTTATGATGTGGTGTTATCCCCGTATTATGATCGCATATTAAAAACACATTGATAAGTTATTATGACTTTCAATGAGTATAGTTGGGTGTTCTTTATTTTAGGACTGCTTAGCCAACACATGTTTCGTCGTGGGTGATATCCCAATCGACTTCTTCAGGGCTGCAAAACAAAATATATATGTGGGATCACCTGATCCAAAATTCAATTGTGAAAAATTAATATTTATAAAGTGAACACCAAGTGACTTTCAGGTTAACAAGCCACATAGCAATGCAACTGTTTACTGTGCAAAGGTTTAATGTGCGCATGTGTCGCCCACACAATACAGTCCAAATGGTGGTTGTGTATTAAATTGTCTGTATTATGCGACTTAGTCCCAACAAGTGGTTAAAATGTGTAACCTTTAGAATTACTATTCGAGATCGGTCTTTGTAGCCCAAGTGATAGCCAGCTGAATCACTGGGGGTGTGGCTAACTGCCGAGCATAGCGGCCGCACAGTAAGCGAGCTCCGTGCCCAGACCTGCTGCATCCTGCATAATCCTAGCGGTTTCAGCTTCTAATCGTCACAAAATTTCATGCCAAGTGAGCCCCTGTGGACCGGGCTGGCAATTGCCCAGTGAAATCGCTGCTGTGTGCTGCCGGCGCCTCCTGAACACCGAGGTGGGCCTGGCTGCTGGACGTGGGCTGCGGAGCCGGATACCTGTCGCCAGGGACGAGTTGAGGTGTCGGAGGCTGGGTCTGGCGCTGGTGTGCCATTCTATGCTCCTGCAGTCGCTGTGAGGCCTCCCTGGGACTGAGGAGGGGGGTAAAATGTCAGAGTGAGCGATGCGGGGATCGGGTCCGGCCCGCGAATTTCTGAGGCCCGGTAAAAGAGTGACCCTGTCGTGCAGCCTACCTGATGCCCCCTGGCTGCCCTGAGAGTGTCCAAAGCCCTGTGATGTTGTGTGCACCACCGGCGACCATACCTCGGAATCCAGAGCTGGAACGTGAGGTGCGACGCTGTGATGGCGGCCGCTGACGTATGCCTGAGACCCTGAAGTACCGGGTAAGAGTGACGCTACATGTGGATCCTCACCGCGCCTATGCCCCGCTTCGCCGGCTCTGCGTACATCGGCGGCCTGGGTGCTGTGTGTGCGGACGGGACCTGTCCCTGGCGCTTTTCACTGCTATCCTCTACTTGAGCACGGCGGCCGCATGGAGGGGATCGCCCAGGGGAGTGTTGACTGGCCCTCTTGCTGCCACTGAATGGCTATTGCGGGCCGGGCTCGCCGGTGATAGTTGGTGTGCTGGCCTGCACCAAGACCTTGCGTAACACTGGGTTTGGCATCGGATGCTGCTGCTGGTGGGGGAGCCGCCATATGCCTGGATCAGCCTGGGGGAATGGGCATGTGCAGACCTGGACCTATCGAGCTATACCGGTGAAGAGGAGGACACCTTACCGTGGGCCTGAGGAACCACTCTCAACTCACTGTGGCCCATTGCGCAAATCCCAGCCGCACGCATTACCTGTCCACTCCCCCCCCCCCCCCCCCCCCCCAACCCCCCCCCCCACCGACGCGGCGTGAGTTGCTGGGACCCACTGCGGGACTGGGTGTGGAGACAGCTCTGGGTGGGCCTGGCCCTCCTGGGAGGGTACCTGTGAGGGGCCATCTGGGACAGCGTTGCGGTCCCCTGCTTGAGCCTCTCCATTTATGTGCTGCCGGGGAGGCAGCGCCGTCAGAACTGGGCGCTATTGACGGTTGTGAGATCGTGGTGGTGTCCTACATACGACCATTGGATGGTGGACCTCCGGGCCAGTGGTGAGAACACCCATAGCAGTTGAGGGAGTCCCTGTCTGACGTCTCCCCTGGGCCCGCAGCTGGCACTATCATACCACGCCACAATGGGCCAGCCAAGGGGAAGGACTCTGGTGCTTCTGATAGACAGCAGATTGATGACTCTATGCCCACCATGCAGCCTCTTACCGGCGTTCCGCCCACTGACTTGGGGACCCCTCGGACTAGCTGGACCTTATCCTAAAGGAGGTACGTGACTCATGGCAGGCCATTGAGAGACAACTTGGGACTCTAACAACGGGGTTCACCCTCCTTAGAGCTGATCATGACAAGATAGCTACGGTTGTCAAAGATAACAAACGCACTCTACTGGAGTTAGCGCCACTAAACAAGGAGCATGGCGCACAGATTGCGCAGCTCCAATAACAGGTTGCGGGTCTGCAGGAAAGGGCGGATGACGCAGAGGGCCTCACCTGGGGCAACAACATCCTAGTCATAAGCCTGCCGGAACGATGCGAGGGGACACACTACTAGGTTCATGGAACAGTGGCTCAGGGACCACATGGCCCCGGAGGGCCTCTCGGTTATTTTCTACGTAGAAAGGGCACACAGAATACCGACGGACAGACCAGTGGCGGGAGCTCGCCCCCGGCCCTTGATTGTTATAGTTCTGAATTTCAGGTATCGAGACCTCCTACTGCAAAAGGTGACAGAGCTGTCCCACATCCAGTATGAGAATCAGTGGATATCCCTGTACCCAGACTATACCGCTCTAGTCCAACGTCAACGTTCCCACTACCAAGACGTAAAGAAAAAACTCTGGGCACTGAATGTCAAATATGCGCTACTATTCCCAGCTAAGCTGAAAGTGATCCATGACCACAAAACACAGTTCTTTGAATCTCCGGGCGAGATGGCTGAATGTGCTGGTGTTACACGGTAGTATACCTTAGATTTCGATGCAGGATAGCTACAGCGTGAGTACTTGGAATGTACGGGGTCTGGGATTGATCAACAAACGACAGAGTACATGCACAGTTGAATAGGCGACTCACACAAGAATCCCACCTGACTGCAGCCGAAGCGGCCAAACTCCGCAAAAAATGGAGAGGTCAGGATTTTTCCACGTCATATTCTGCATTTGCTAGGGGCGCGTCCATATGGGTCGGAATGGGGTCCCTTTTGAGGCTCTGGAACAGCAGGTGGATCCATTGGGCAGATATATCCTAGTGAGAGGCACACTGGATGGCACACAAATTGTCCTTGGCAGCATATATTCGCCCAACTTCGAGCAGGATCACTACCTCTTAAGCCTCAACCCAGTACTGGTGCCTTGGGCTACTTGTCCGTGGATACTGGGGGGAGATTAGAATGCTGTAATGGACCCCTCCAGATAGATCGCACTGCGCAGCTGGGCCGAGGGATGGGGCCTGGGAGAGGTTTGACGCTTAAAATACCCCACCAGTAGAGAATATTCATTATTCACACCAACTCCACACCCGCATAGACAGGATTCTTTGCTCTAACCACATCACAACTCAGGTGACACATGCAACATACTTGGGCATGACGCTCTCTGACATAACCCACTGGAGGTCTCCCTCAGCTGGGGCAGGATCCCTACCCTCGTTCCTACCTGGAAACTATGGCCCGTATTGCTTGAGGACTCGGTCTTTCGTGAGGCACTGGCGGCAGGCATAGATCATTACTTTGCTGAGAACACGGGAACTGCATCCACATCTCGGGTGGAGTGGGATGCATTCAAGACGGTGATCAGGGGGAAAGCCATTAGCACTATGGTGGAGGCGTGTCAGGAAATACATAACAACTTGAAAGAAGTTGAAAACTCCCTGAATAGTCTCAAACAAGACGCATCAAATTACCTCATAAAGGAACTACTTTTGCAAAACGCCCGAATAAAACACGCTGAGCTGCTAGAAACCTAGACTATACTGCTTACACGCATGCGAAACGCGTTGATGATGATAAGGCTGGCCCGCTGTTAGCTCGCATACTCAGATGACCCCCCACACATCCCGATTCCGGAGATAATCACTAGCAATGGGGACACAGTAAATACACAGCAGGACATAAATGCAGCCTTCTGTAAATATTATCAAGTCTTGTACCCTGTTGGTGGAAGAGGCCCTGAGGCGTTTTTAACAGACGTGCAGTTTCCACAACTAGACAAATAGGTGCAAAACGTTCTGTCTGCCCCTATCACGAGGAGCGAAATCAAGGCAGCCGTTAGGAGCCTACCTAAAACGAGGCCCCAGGTCTGGATGGCCTTCCGGCCGAATTCTTTGCCACGTTCTCGGATACTCTGGTGCCCCAACTAGAGAGATTGTATAATACTGCGTTGTCCTCGGGTCACTGTCCCCTTCCACTGGACCAGCACTAGTAGTGTGTCTCCCCAAAACAGGACGCCCGGCGATCGATCTGTCAGGATACAGACCACTGTCCCTACTCACCAACTAATATAAAGTATTGAGTAAGATACTGGCTGGCCACCTGCTTCCATACTTACATAAGCTAATTGACCTAGAACAGTGCGGTTTTGTACCAGCGCGGAGCACCTCACTTAACATCAGGAGGTTATACCAGGTCATGGCAGCCACGCCCCAGGAGAGAGTTAATGCAGGCTGTGTCACCTTAGATTTGAGACAGGCATTCGATACGCTCAGATGGGACTGCATGTTCCAGGCACTCAAAGATTTGGTATCCCCCTGAATATTTAAAGTGGGTCAGGCTCCTGTATACGGACCCACAGCAAGGGCCTGCACGGGACGGCACATCTCAAAGGAGTATCCGGTTGGTAAAGGCACCCGGGAGGGATGCCCTCTATCCCCCCTGTTATTTGTGCTGGCCCTGGAGCCCTTTGCCTCAGGGTATGGCTATCGGTGACTCAACTGGGCATACGCCTCAGGCAAACGACAAGTCATCTCCGCATACATGGACGAGATTATTCTGTATGCCAACGACCTCACCTCTCTATCACCCATCCCAGGCATTTTTGATTCTTTCGCGCAGCTTTCGGGCTCTAGAATTAATGACAGTAAGTCTTATGCCTTTTTTCCAACAGGGGGACCGCCCAGAGACGGTTCTGTTTGGCCCTCACTCCTTAATTGTCGCCGCACATACTTTTAAATATCTTGGTATACAGGTTTATCGATCAGCACCAGACCTCATTGAGGGTAATCTAGGCAAGGCTATATGTTCGCTCCGCTCGCAGGTCACCTTCTGGTCCTCCCTACCGCTATCTGTGATGGGGCGAGTAACGATTTCGAAAATGGTAGTCCTTCCCCGGCTATTATATTTTTTCGCCAACCTGAGAGTTGTGATCCTGACTCGCTGCTGAACTCCCTGAACACAATACTTTCCGCTTTGATTAGGGGGCAGTGGCCACCGCAGAGTAGGGCTGACCAGGCTGCTATTGTACACTGATGGGGAGGGGGGGGGGGGGGGGGGGGGGGGGTGAACTAGGTGCCCCAGATTTCCGGGCCTACTGTTACACGAGCCAATTAAGATGGCTCTCGTATTGTCTGGCAGGGCGCAACTTACATGAAATAGATTATCCCCCTGCCGATGTAGACTGAGGACTGCTTCATACACTGATCCTACCGCAGGCTGAGATCCCGACCGATGCACCGCTTTTATTGCATGCAGCGCTCATCTATTGGAAAAAAGCCATACATTACACACGTAGCTGCCTTCCTTACTCTGACACCACACCAACCACTTCTTGGGATCCCAACCCCAACTGGCCTCCTCACTAAAAGGAGACTGCTCCCTTGGGCGGAGGGTGGTGTAGCCACAGTCGGTGACCTATTTGACAACGGCACACTTATGGATCACAGTAATTTTGCCCGGCGTAAGGGAGTCACAGATGCATTATATTTACTTTATGCCGTACTCCTGCAATATGTAAAGAAACATTGGGCCCCCCCATAGGGAGGTACCCCTCCGCCATGAAATAGTCTTCAATACCTACCTGATTGGCGACTGCCGTCATCTCACCAAGTGGCTTTACAGCGGCATTACTACCCACACTAGAATCCCGCTAACTGATTTACGCAATAAATGGTCCGTAGACCTGGGGGAAAGACCTGACAGATGGGGACTGGTGCAGGGATTTGGCATACTCTAGGAGAATCCCAAATTCAAATTCATTCAATATATGGTTTTCCACAGGGCGTATCTCACCCCGCAACGTATTTTCCTGACCATACAACACTGCTGTCCTAGATGTAAATTAGAGGACGCTGATTTGCTACATATGTTATGGCAGTGCCCCATGCTTGCGCCTAACTGGTCAGAGGTACTATCCTTGCTTGCAGTTGCGGTGGGGATCCCCGTCCCGGGCATGCCTGCAGTGTCTCTTGGGACTGATACGGCGCCCTAAGGCGCAGGAAGTACAACTTCGCTTTATAGACTTGGCTCTACTTCTGACTAAGCGATCCATTACGATGAGGTGGAAATCTGCCACACCCCCACAGCTTTATGGCTGGCATGGGGAAGTAGTGAGATGGGGCGGAGCAGAGGGTGCTGCTATCTGCTGGGAGGAAGCCCAGGGATTGTGCAAAAAAAAATTATCTCTAGACTGGGACAGTATTCTGGAAGCGTTCAAGGCCCTGGCCCCACCGCCTGTTCCAGTAGCTCTGAATTAATAACAATCTACTTACCTAGCCCTTGTTCCCAGTATCCACTATTATCGACGTACACTGACTGTGAACCCTGCACCATAGAGTGCATACATACACTTTAAGCGTTTTATGTACAATCGGAAGTAGCTAGTGGAACACTTTGCCATATGAGCTGTGACTGGACGGTGCCAGACGAAGTGGGGGAGGGATGGGATAGTTGTGTTCATATACTATACACTTCCAGTAGAAGATGATGCACGTACGCTGTACGAGGATTTCAATGTAATGTATTATTGTGTATAACTGCAATAAGCTGTAATTGATGGGTTGAAAAATTAATCAACTGTTTTAAAAAAAAAAAAAAAAAAAAAAAAAATCCTGCGGAATCACTATAAACATGAATGTCACAACTTGGTCAGTACAAATTGAAGATGGGGACGTATGGTCTTATCTTCCCTTTTTACCCCTACCTAATTACAATATTCGACATTCCCGTAGCTGGATATCACTTGGGTTACAAGGACCGATCTCGAATAGTAATTCTAAATGTTCCGAATTGTACCACTTGTCTCATAATACAGACAATGCACGGGCTTATGCAGTGGGTGATATCTAGACACACACATACTCGCACTCACTCACACTCTTCAACCACACCATCCCTACTCAAGTGACCACCCTACACCACCTTCCCAGGCTGTGTGGGAGTGGGAGGGTCGCAGTACATACTGACACTGTGTGTCTGGTGACCAGAGGTCTTCAACAACCAGCACTCCCGCCGCTGCCTCTAAGCCCTTCTAATCTTGCCCTACAAGATGATGGGCTTCCAGTTGGTGGCAGAATAAGCCATCACCACCACCACTGGCAGTCCATAATGGACTAGTTGGCTTTATGAATTGTTTGATGGGACTACTCCTTTCACTTCAAATCCTCCCCTCCCCCTTTGCCTCCACCTCATGACTGGCTGACTGAGAATCATTTGTCTTTGCTCTGCTAGAAAATTACAGCTCCCTTGGCCAAGGGAGCCATAGAGAGGGTTCCAGTACAAGTAGGCAGTGATTGGTATTCCTGCTACTTTCTTGATTCCCAAAAAAGAGCAAGTGGCTGCGGCCAATCTTGGATCTCAGAAGCCTCAACCTCTTTCTCAATAAGGAGAATTTCAAGATGCTCACTTTCTCTCAGGTATTGTCTGCTCTGGACCTGGGAGACTGGATGGTAGTGTTGGACTTGCAGGACGCCTATTTTTATATTCCAGTCCTGCCTGCCCATCAGCATTCCCTGCTGTTTAAGGTCAGCCACAAGCAATTTTTCAGTTCATCGTGTGCCCCTCGGGTGTTCCTCAGGGTGGGTGGTGGTCTCAGCTCATCCGCGCAGATCAGGGGTGCCATTCTTCCTCTAACTCGACGACTGCCTGCTGAAGGCGGGATCGCCCCAGGCTGTGGCCTCCTACCTCTAGACTACTGTGAACCTTATGCATTCACTGGGGTTCACTATCAATGGGACAGTTACACCTGACTCCCTTTCAGACACTCCCTTTCATCTGAGCTATTCTAAACACATAGCAGTTTCAGAAGTATCCACCTGAGCAGCGAGTCTGGGATATTCAGGCTATGATTTTTTTTTGTAAACAGTTTTATTGGTTTTCTCACAGTAGGCACATATTCTCCATCATATTTATCAAGCATTCCTCCCCCTCTTACCACAGTAATCCTTGGATACAAATACACATTAACATTGGCCTGATTCATATTCTCATCCATTTCCCTGTTGCAAAATAATATTAGGTTACTGTGTGCCCCTGATCCCCTGTTGTTGGTGGCTAATCCTCAATGTCTACATATTATCTTGATTAACTGAACAACTAGAAACTTCTCCCTCCTCCCCTTCCCCCCCCCACTGGTGTGTTCTGCAATCATAACTCTTCTATAGCTAATGTTTGTGTTGATAACAAGCCAGGATGTTCTTACTGGGTTACAGTCATCCCTGCGCACCTTATCGTGTTCTTCCCTGTCTTCCATGTTCGATTGGCGTACCAGCGTCTGAACCAGCTCCTCCCATGCTCTCGCTGCTTCTAGCGTTTTTTCCTTATTCTGCCGTCGCGCCTGCTGGAGGCGAACTGCCCCCTCGCTACTAGCCCTTAAGCAATTCGGCCCTCCACCTCTTAGCACTAGGACCTTCTCTTGCTTTCCAACGCATCATAATTTCCCTTTTCGCTAGTACTAAGCCCATATCTACGAACTTACTAGTTATCTTTGTCTTGGAGGTGTGAGGGAACCAGTGCAGCACGCATGCAGCCATATCGAAGTCCAAGTGGCGCTCTGTAATTAAATTTAATAGGTCTCCCACCTCTGTCCAATACTCTCCCAGGTTCAGGCATCCCCACAACATATGCTCCAAGTCTGCTCCCACTGTTGCACATCTAGGACACATAGCATTACTAGCACTATAAAATTCCATGATCTTACCAGGTGTCAAATACGCTCTGTGGATATTCAGGCTATGATACTGATGTTTCAGCTATTTAGGTGAAAATGACTCTGAGGCTGCTGGGCCTCATGGCTTCCTACACCTGCATATGCGAACTCTGCAGTGAGAACTGAAGTTCCAGTGGGCACAGCATCAGGGAAATCTCTCCGACATGATCCAGATCTCGGAGACCCTGCGAAAGACATGCAGTGGTGGCTAACAAACGGCAATTGGGTCACAGGCAGAACTCTACCTTCAACCAGGCCTAACAGTAGTGACTGGTGTGTTACTTCTGGGATGGGGCGGCCATCTGGGAGAGGTGACGATCAGAGGACTCTGGTGTCCGGCGAACTACACATCAACACGCTGGAGCTCCGAGCGATCAGACTGCCATTAAAAACCTTTCTATCCTCCAACAAGGGAAGGCTAGTCCAAGTGTTCAAGAACAACACCACCTCCATGTGGTACTGCAACAATCAAAGCGGGTGGGGTTGTGGACCCTTTGCCAAGAGGCCCTGTGTCTCTGGAAATGGGGGAAACAGCAGGGCATATCCCTAGTAGTTCAACATTTGGCAGGTTCCCTGAATGTTAAGATGGAAGAACTCTGCCGTCAATGCATAGCTGATCACAAATGGGGTCTCCATCCGGAGGTGGTGCAAAGGTCTCTTTCAGCAGTGGGGAGAGCCTTGGTTAGATCTGTTCACCGCTGCTGAGAACGGGCAATGTCTGCAGTTTTGCGTGCAGGAGTTTTCCAATATATTCCTGTGATTTACTCATGATTTGAGTGTTCCTTTGTTTTTTTCTCTTTATTAACTGTGATGATATAAATGTTTGAATAAGTGCGGTGCTAATGTTGTTTTGTATTCAGTTAACAAGAAAGTAATTCCGTTCCCAACAGAACCGACATTACTTTCATACCAAGGTTCTGAGGGGCACTGGGTTACCCCATTATACTAGATGTTACCTATGCCATAGGCAGTGGTTTGCAGGCATATCAATCATGTATGTGCCATGTCGACTCTTCACTTTTCTCTGCACCAAAGCATGCAGCAGCAGTGTGTGTGTGTGTGTGTGTGTGTGTGTGTGTGTGTTAAGGTACAGGACATCGAAGTGTGGCGCAATATGTACTACAGCCCTTGGAGGCTTTCCCTGGTCACAGTGCCCTTGGTACCTTTTATAACGGACTTGCATGTGGCCAGAGTTGTGCCAATTGTGAGTACCAATGTGCCGTTTTGGGAAAGAACACAGGCCCTGGGAACCTGATTGGCAGGGAACCAGGACACTTCAAGTCAAAGTGCATCAGAAATCTGCCAAAAAGTGGAGGGTTACTGCAACAGAAACCTACTTTCCTACAGTATATGGTCTGGGAGTTTGTAATTACGAACTCCACAGCACCATAATGGCTTTAATGCAGTCTGGGAAGTTTGATATCAAGCTTCTCAGCACATTAAACCCACACTGATGCCAGTCTGGGATTTAATGCCAAATACACTCAGAGGGCATCTTAGAGATGCCCCTGAAAAACGACCTAACTACTGTCCTGGCTGGTCGCCAGCTGCCGCCCCAGACATGTTAGGGCCTCCCACTCTCGTGGTCCTGAAACAAAGCACATCCTGGGCAGAGGTGCCAAGCCTCTTCCCCAGGATGGGCAGGCTCCATGAAGGGGAAGTTTCAAAGGCTTGCTGCCTTTGCTCAGCCATTTGCTGCTCCCAGCAACTGGCACCCACTGGTTCTGACCCCTACTTCGTGTGGGAGAATCGGCGGGAAAATAAGATAGGAGAGGTGTGCCCACCTTTGCCAGCCCTACCCATCAGGTGAGGGAGGTGAGGCGAAGCACAACTCAGTCACCACCATCTTGAAGATGGGGGGACCCAGCAGACCACAGTGAGGTTTATGTCCCCTCTCCTACTGGAGGGTGGCATATTGGGGGGTGTACTCACCCCAAGGAACGAACACATTGGTCCCAACCTGTACCTACCTGAAACGCCCCTAAATGTAGTATTTAGGGGCAACCCCAAACTGTGCCTCCTCAGACAAGAAAGGAAGGACCGAAGAGCCACGCTGAAGGAAGAAGAGGACATTAACTGACTTGGCACCTGCCCTACCGGCCTGTCCTGAACTCGACCTGCTCCGGAGCAAAATCTCTATGTATACTGCAGCCAGCAGCTCCCCGGAACCCGGTGGACCTGCCCTGCCTTCCCAAACCAAAGACTGTCTCCTGTGAGCACTGGATTTGCTCACCAACAGACTCTGGCTCCGTCCAAATCTGCGAGTCTGCACCACTTTTCACTGACACCCACTGCCTGAGTGGCCCAACACCACAAGGAGGTCTCCCCGGTGATTCTGACCTGGGATCCAGTGATCCCTGACCTGCCTCAAGTCTCACGACAACGCCTGCAGCCCCTATCTGGAGAATCCCCCAACCCCAAATGGAGCCGGTAAGGAAAACCAGATGCCAAAAGACACCTCTGCACCTGACACACCACAGCCTTGGGTGGCCCAACGCATGGTTTTCCGGCATCCCAACGTACCTCTCCACCCGGTGGTCGCCTAAAGAGTATCTTCATGCCCGAGCCTGCAGTGTTGGTTCTGACCGGAGCGTCCCCATTGAAACCAACAGGAATTCCGACATCGATCCAGCACTCTGCACCCAGCTGCCCCAGGGCAACTGTTGTTGCACCTTGTGTGCCATCTTGGATCCCCATTTGCCCTGAGATGAACCCTAGGAGCTTTTTTCCCACATCCAAGTGGCGTACCCGTGAGCAGCCACCAACCGGAGGCCCCCTATCTTCCTTTGGATAACATTGGGCCTCGGCACCCGGCAGCTCTGGTGCTGCTGAGGGTGTTCTTGGAGTGCATCCTTGACCCTGGGGTAACGCTGATTCCAACTCCAGAAACCCAACTCTCAAGACAGATTACTCCCCTTTAAACTGATAACCTGATGTTTGAGACATATGAGCTGCAGATCACACACTTTGCATTAGATCGCCATCTGGTGTTGGGCTCGGATGGTTGCACCTTGTTGTTGTCTTGGAAGAAGTTTTTGTAGTCACATGATGGGTGACTCCTCCCTTGGACGATAGTGCGTATGGGCGTCGACTCTATCCTTAGATTGTTTTTTTCCGCCATTGGGTTCGGATGCAACTTTTGCGCACCGGTTTGAAACTTAGTTTTCAAACTTCTTCGACGCGCACAATTTTTCTAAACTCTTCAAACTTCGACGCTACCTTCATCGGTTCGATTCCGCTCATCGGCGCGGGCCACGGGGCATATCAACGCCGTTAGGGCTACAGCTCATGGAAAAGACGCAGTTCAAAAAATTCCCACACAGTGACCATCACAAGGTCTGTAACCTGTGTCTCTCGCCAGAGCAGAACGAATCCAGCTGCCAAGCCTGCGTCTCTTTTCGATCGAAAAAGACTATCCGAGATCTTCGGGCTCGACGACACATGGCGCAGAGATCCGCTCCGAAACCAGTGGACATCTTTGACGAAGGCCCAGATGTCCCAGAAGAAGATTCCGAAGATCTGGAAACCGTGTCCGAGGCAGAAGACTCAGACGACCCCATCACTCCCGGTCAACGAGTGAGTACTACTGCCCCTGCCCCAACCCCACCACCAAAACAAAAGGCTCTGGTCAAGACTTTGCCTGTTGGCCCCAGTCGCGACCGAAAGCACGCTTTCAGAAGCCTCGCCTTCAGGCCCGGCTCCGAAGAAGAAATACAAGCCTTCCGGTAGGCCAGGACCAAGCAAACCGCATGTATTCGTCTACAATGTGACAGTGGAGGCAGCACTAGGGATGAAGTCACAAACCGATCACTTTGATTGAAAAAGTTCTTTATTTTTCTTCATAAAACTGCCATGACTGCCTGGTAAGTGCATTCACTTGCCAGACCCCAACCTTCCCATTTCGTACATGTAAGGGACATCTCAAGTAGGCCCAAGCTACCACCATGGGCAAGATGCAGTGTATGTGAAAGGTATGACATGTACTGGTGTGTGACATGTCCTGATAGTGAAATAATTCCAATTTTGTTTTTCACTATTAGTAGGCTATCTATCCCATAGGATTACATGGGAGATACTTTGTAACATCGTACAAGTATAACTTCCCATTGGGACAAGATACAGGAATAAAGTTTAGACTCTCCAAACTCAGAATTTAATAACACATATTTTAGTAAAGATAGTTTTTAAAGTGTTTGTTTGAAAATGCAATTTTTAGAAAGTAGACATTTTCTAGTTTAACCACCGTGTGCCTCTGCCTGGTTGTGGATTGACTGTCTGATTTTGGAGTGACAGAGGCTGGGGATGTGCATTTACTGTAGACAGCCACTAGGGGGGTTGAGGCGTGCCTGGCCCTTCCTGGATGACCCAGAGCTGAGCTGAATAGACCTTGGCTGCATTTAAAGTAGTGGGAGGAGTTTTCCTTGCACCTGAAAAGGGTCTGTCTCCCTTGCAAATACTGCACCAGTGAGGGTAGAACTGGTTTGGATTGGACTCAAAGACCCTTGTGCAAAGAAGAACAAAGACTAAATGGGATATAAGTAGTGTACCTTAAACCCCGGAACTTTAGATCACTTCTGGACTCAAGAGGAACCTTTGTCAAGGAGAAGAGCTGGAGAGCTGCGAGGACTAGTACGGCCCCTTTGCTGTGTGGGGTTGGCCTGCAGTTTCTGCTTCTGCCAAGAAAAGGACAAAGACTGGAACTTTGCTGAGGAACCTGCTTGAAGAAGAATCTCCATGGGCTTGTGTGTCCTGGTCTCCCATTCTGAAGTCTCAGTGACCCCCCATCTCCCCTGAACTTCATTGCTAAGAGTTCTGAACTGCCAGGAAGTGCATGTTCAAGGTTTGGGCTTCTGGAGGTTGTTCCTGCTGTTGGGAGCTGGAAGAAACCTAAGAGCAGCTATAAGAGCAATCTCTGATGCTGGCAGCAATGCCGCCACAACCTGCAGCAAGGCCAGGGACAACGCTTGTAAAGTGCATGATGCACTGCCCGCCTGCACCACAGCTCCAATACCTGCTGATGCATGCAGTTATCGGCATTCCCAACACCAGCGCTATCACCGACTCAGTCATCACCAGCGCCTGCATCCTGTTATCTCAGCGTGGATAACCACTGAGGGTGACTCCATGAACTCGCCGACTTTGCATTCCCTCATCGGAACGGACGCCTCCCCGTCGAAGCAACCAACTTCCCCTGTCCTGGATTTGACACGTCGACACCAAATCTGAGCGTACCTGTGGCTCTTTCAGCGCGGGCCTCGTGGTAACTGACCGGAGCCTACCCTAAAAGCAATTTGACAACAGCCAACGCGTTTCGTTCCTGTGAAAGGAACTTCCTCTGGGCAAAAAACAGTGTATGAATATATTCGTAGAGTGGACCCAGAATACCGGCCTTGAACGTTGAAGTCCCAAATTCCTTTTTATTATTTATTTTTTTCAAAAACCCATATCATGAAAAATTATTTTCCTAAACCCTATACAGAGGCATGGTTGAGCCCCAAAATGATAATATTGGTTTCGAACAACTCCTTAATAGGGCTGCTGTTTTTCATGGGGTAACAATGCACTCAGACACACCAGAGGAAGATTTCCTTTTAGACACATTTGAACAGTCTCAAATCTGTACAGATATTAGTAGTGATCAAGGGGGTCATTAAACATGCCCCTGACATATTCAAAGATCCTGTAAGAGCCAGGATTCTAAATTCTAGAATTGATAAAAAAATATAGACCTGCCCTTGGCGACCCTGCCTATATCAAAGGACAGCTGCCTTTAGATTCACTAGTAGTTTCCAACGCTAGAAAGTGCGTTAATTCATAAACCTCAGGGGATGCACCACCCCCGATAAAGAATCCAAATTATTAGAGACATTGGGCAAAAGAGTAACGGCACAGGCGGCCAACCCCTCGCGCATAGCCAACATTGAAGCACTGCTGGCTAGATATGATGGGGCCCACTATGACCAGCTGGAAACCCTATTACAGCATTTACCGGACCAATACAAAACTCAAGCAAATTACCTCATTCAAGAAGGGAAATTAATAACAAATGCCTCAATTAAATGCGCCCTTGATGCCACAGATACTGCTTCTAGGTCCATTAATACTAGTGTACTGCTCATACTACATGCCTGGCTACTCATTTCAGGCTTTAGGCAAGAGGTCCAGACAACCATTCTAAACCAGCCATTCAATCAAGAACACCTTTTTGGACCGGCTGTGGACACAACTCTTGAAAAAATGAAGAAAGACACAGACTGCAAAATCCATGGGAGCACTACAGTCTCCACACACACGTGGCTCCTTTCGTCACTCCTTTTATAGAGAAGCCTCTAAAAACATCGGTACGGATACCTCATCTTCCTTCAAAACCACCACCCAAACACCCCCAACAGAGGATATTTTAGAGGAGGTTAAAGCGGGATAACAACAAAGGGAGAGGCTGAGGTAACAGTAACACTCGCACCTCCCCTGCTAAACAGTGACTTCCCTTCACTCCCCCCAGGCCATTCTACTCCGGTCGGGGGAAGGATATCACAGTTCCTACCTGTCTGGAACTTCATCACAACAGACAAGTGAGTAAGACAAATTATCCAATATGGTTACTGCCTGGAACTTACAGCTACCCCCCACCCCCAAATATACCACCCAAGCAGCGTCTGATGTCCACAGAACATCTTACACTTTTAAAACTGGAAGTTCTCTCACTGCTTCAAAAACAAGCCAATGAGCCAGTCCCCTTACTACATCAGGGAACAGGAGTTTATCCCTATATTTCCTAATCCCCCAAAAAGATGGGACTCAAAGGGCAATACTGGATCTCAGACACCTCAATCTGTACATTCCCTCGGATCACTTTCACATGATCACTCTCCGACAAGTGCTTCCACTGCTCCAACAAGGAGACTTCCCTGCCACACTAGATCTCAAGGACGCCTACTTCCACTTTCCCATACATCCCTCTCACAGGAAGGATCTAAGGTTTGTAGTGGACGGACAACACTATCAGTTCAAAGTCCTTCCATTCGGAGTCTCCACCGCACCCAGAGTGTTTACCAAATGCCTGGCAGTGGTAGCAGCACACCTAAAAAGACAACAAAATCATGTCTTCCCATATCTGGACGACTGGCTAATAAAAGCCAAGTCATTAAACCAGTGTGTTCAACACACTCCTCAAACCGCACAAACACTGCATAACTTGGGATTCACAATCCACTATACCAAGTCACATCTCCAGCCCTCTCATGTACATCAGTATTAGGGGCCACAATAAACACTTCCAAAGCTCTAGCGTATCCCAGGCCAGCCAGGATAACACAACCAACGTATCCAAGGGGGGGTCGTACATCGAGCCAGTTCCACAGATAGTTCTAACAGAAACATCACGTTCGAGGCATATGAGCTGCAGATTGTACACTTAGCAATAGATCGCCACCTGGTGTTGGGCTCGGATAATTGCAGGTTGTCTTCTTCTTGGAAGAAGTCTTTGTAGTCACGAGATAGGGGACGCCTTCCTTGGACAATACTGCGCATGGTCATCGACTCCATCCTCAGATTGTTTTTTTCCGCCACTAGGTTCGGATGAAAGTTTTCTGCTCTGGCTAGAAAACACTTTTTCTGCATTTTCGAAGCGTGGAACTTTAGATAAACTTTTTCGACATCGAATAGACTTTTCGGCATCACCAGCTACATCCCGGTGCGTCGACGCGGGCCGTTGGGCTATCGGCGCCGTACGGCCTACGCCTCGTGGAGAGAACTCCATTCAAAAGATGCCCGGTATATCGAGCAAAATTCCCTCATAGCGACCATCACGAGGTTTGCAACCTCTGTCTCTCGCCAGAACACGACAAGTCGACCTGCACAGCCTGTGCCTCCTTCCGATCGAAGAAGACCATTTGGGATCGGAGGGCCCGTCGACACGAGATGAGATCAGCGGAAGCACCGGAGGCCATCTTTGAGGAGGAGATCGTTGAAGAAGACTTCTCCGAGGGCAAGAACCCAATTCGTAGATATCTCCGAGGACGAGGCTCCACTTGTCGCCGAGGAAGACTCGCCTGATCTCCAGATCATATCGGGAGCAGAGGACTCTGACGATTCGATTCCATCTCGACAACCCGTGAGCACCTCTGCCCCTGCACAACAGACACTACCCAATTTATCCTCCGACGCCCCGCCTTCGGCTCCGAGGAAAAAGACTACGCCTTCCGGTGCCTCGGCCCCGGAAAAAACACATGTGCCAATTCCACCTCCTCCATTGGCACCGAAACATCCTTCGACACCGAAGGACTCTTCGACACCGAAGCCAAAACCTCCTTCGGTGCCCAAACACCCTTCGGCACCTGAACCAAAAGACACATCGGTGCCGAAGCCAAGAACCGTACCGGACCCAAAAGCTTCGACTCCGAAACCCTCCGGTTCCAAAAATAAGGAAGGGAAGCTAGATTCCGGCGCTGCAGGCCCAATAAAACCTGTCTCCACGCCAAAATCTTCAATATCAGTACCAAAGACTCCAGACAAGCCTAAACCACCTTCGGCACCGAAAAAATTGCCACAGGACTCAATCACTCCTCCTAAGGCAAAGAACACTAAGCAACCCCTATCGGCACCGAAAAAATCGGCGCCGAAGAAGATTATAGAAGAGGAAGATCTGTTTAGACCAGATCCTAGACAGAAAAAAGTCAATATTAATCCAAAAAACTGGACATGAGGAAGCAATTCCTTATAAAAAAAAAAAGACCAGCAGACACCACTTCCACCTGTGGTTCCTGCCAAAAAGGATTGTGCAACTTCTCCAATGCACCCTTCCTCTCCTTCACCTTCTTCCTCTCCTATTACTCCATATATTGAACATATAACTTCTCCTGCTCAATCTCCTGCATCATCACACCACACTGACGAGGAGTATGATTTAGGTGGGGGGGACGACGTACCAGAGCCACATACATACCCTTTAGATGAGGATGTCAATCCAGAATATCCCAATGATGACGATGCATATAATTTTCCACCAAACAATGCACCAGACATCCCTGATCCTCAGTACTACCCAACAAAACCTTCCCCTCCAGAGGATAGTATTGGGTTTAACCATCTATTAAACAGAGCTGCCCTTTACCATGGAGTTTCAATGCACTCTGATGCCATTGAGGAGGATTTCAAAATTAGACAATTTTGAGCAGTCACAAAGGTCTACTCCAATATTACCCATGATCAAAGGACTCATTAAACATGCTCCAGACATTATTAAAGATCCAGTACGGTGTAGGGTGCTAAATCCCAGAATAGAGAAAAAGTATAGACCAGCACCAGCTGATCCAGTCTACATTAAGGGACATCTGCCACTAGGCTCTTTGGTAGTGTCAAATGCACGTAAAAGAGCCAATTCCCAAACGTCTGGTGACGCAACTTCTTTTATTGATGCGTCGGGGAAACGGATTGCTGCGCAAGCAACAAACATATGGTGCATAGCAAACACACAAGCCTTACTCTCACGCTACAACAGGGCTCACTACGACCAACTAGAAAAATTAATGGAACACCTACCAGATCAATACAAAGATCAGGCAGCAGAGCTCTTACAAGAAGGCAAATTAATATCGAATGCCTCAATTAAATGCGCACTAGATGTAGCTGACACAGCATCCAGAGCAGTTAATACTAGTGTTATTCTCAGACGTCATGCATGGTTACGCATTTCAGGTTTCAAACCAGAAGTACAAACTACCATCCTGAACCAGCCCTTCAATCAGAACCAGTTGTTCGGGCCGGAAGTAGACAACACACTAGAAAAGATGAAGAAAGACACGGACACTAAGTCTATGGGTGCATTACAATCCACCCAGACTAGAAGTTCTTTTCGCCGCTCCTCTTATAGAGGAGGCTCCAAGCAGACCGGCACAGATACCACATCATCTTTTAAGACACACACACAAACCTCCTCTAATAAAGGCTACTTTAGAGGAGGATACAGAGGCAACAACAATAAGGGAAGAGGTAGAGGTAATAACAACCGCTCCTCTTCCACTCCCAAACAGTGACTTCCCTCTGCCTCCCCTACAGCATTCCACTCCTGTGGGGGGGGGGGGGGGCACAGACTATCACAGTTCCTACCTGTCTGGAATTCCATCACAACAGACAAGTGGGTAAGACAGATTATCCAACATGGCTACTGCCTAGAACTCACAGCAGCCCCCCCAAACATACCACCCAGGCAGCATCCAATGTCCGCAGAACACATAATTCTGC
Organism: Lissotriton helveticus; assembly: GCF_964261635.1. NCBI lineage: Eukaryota > Metazoa > Chordata > Amphibia > Caudata > Salamandridae > Lissotriton > Lissotriton helveticus. Next base: position 743,692,671 of record NC_136068.1, read on the forward strand.
TTCAACAGGAAGTTCTAGCACTTCTAGAAAAAGATGCTATTCAAGTGGTCCCTTTACAGGAACAAGGACAGGAGTCTACTCCCTGTACTTCCTAATCCCCAAGAAGGACGGGACACTGAGACCAATTCACGACCTCATGCCCCTCAACCACTACATACAATCCGATCATTTAAACATGATCACTTTACAACAAGTACTCCATTACTAGAACAGGGAGATTTTCTTTCAACACTAGACCTAAAGGACGCCTATTTTCACGTTCCTATACATCCTGCGCACAGGAAGTATCGAAGGTTTGTCATACAAGGACAGCACTATCAGTTCAAAGTCCTTCCATTCGGGGTCACAACAGCACCACGAGTGTTTACAAAGTGCTTAGTAGTAGTAGCAGCACATCTCAGAAGACAACCGATACATGTCTTCCCTTACCTCGACGACTGGCTCATAAAAGCAAGATCGTTCAACCAGTGTGTACAACACACAAAACAAACGATTCAAACATTACACGACTTAGGGTTTACAAGAAACTACACCAAGTCGCACCTAGAGACTTCGCACACTCATCAATATCTAGGAGCTACCATAGACACATCGGCAGCTCGAGCGTATCCCAGTCAAGCCAGGATACAAAGCATTCAGAACTTAGTCTCCCTTTTTCAATGCCAACACTCTCTTCAAGCCAGAGTGTTCATGAAACTGATGGGCATGATGGTGTCTTGCATCTTCATAGTTCCTCACGCAAGACTGCAAATGTGCCCACTACAAGAATGTCTAGCACAACAGTGGAATCAGGCTCAAGGCCAGCTCACAGACCTGGTGTTGGTGGACAGCCGTACATATCGCTCTCTGCAATGGGGGAACACCAAAAACTTGACAAAGGGATGGCCGTTCCTAGACCCTGTTCCACAAATAGTGCTCACGACAGATGCATCCCTCACAGGATGGGGAGCCCATCTCTTGCATTACACTGCACAAGGCCAATGGAACAACCAACAGAAACAGTTCCACATCAACCATTTAGAGTTGCTAGCATCTTTCCTAGCACTCAAAACTTTTCAAGTGCAAAACAAAGCTGTTCTAATCCGGACTGACAATATGACAGCCATGTATTATGTACAAAAACAGGGGGGGGACACACTCTCTGCAACTGTCCCAGCTTGCACAGAACATTTGGAGATGGGCCATCCCTCAAAACATACACCTGACAGTAGAACACCTTCTAGGAATTCACAATCAGATAGCAGATCTGTTGAGTAGTCAGTCACAACAGATTCACGAATGGGAGCTGCACCCACAAGTTCTCCAACCATTCTTCCAAAAGTGGGGGCATCTACAGATAGATCTGTTGGCCACCCACGAAAATGCAAAATGCCCAATCTTCGCCGCCAGGTTTCCACACCCACGATCGGAGGGAAATGCGATATGGATGAACTGGTCAGGCAGATTTGCATACGCTTTTCCGCCTCTCCCACTAGTAGTACGCAAGCTCAGACAACAGTCTCTCAAACTAATACTAGTGGCCCCCACATGAGCACGTCAGCCGTGGTTCACCACGCTACTAGATCTCTCACTGGTTCCACATCAGAAATTACGGCTCACACCCTCCCTGTTAACACAGAACCATGGAGAAATAAGGCACCCAGAAACAAACCAACTGAATTTGGCGATCTGGCTCCTGAGGTCTTGGAGTTTGGCTACTTAAACTTACCACCAGACTGTATGAACATAATTAAAGAAGCTAGAAGACCCACTACCAGAGCATGTTATGCTGCTAAGTGGAAAAGATTTGCATTATACTGTAACAACAATCACATTGATCCACTGGATTTGGCTTATTCTTCCGTATGCCTGCATCTAGCAGCAATTGCAGCCTATTTACAAAATAGACCGCATCTATCTCTTTAGAGTACCTGCAATAAAAGCATTTATGGAAGGATTAAAACGAATAATCCCACCTAGGTTACCACCTGCACCAGTATGGAACCTAAACGTGGTCCTTACAAGACTTATGGGTCCCCTTTTGAGCCTTTACACAAGTGTGAACTGCAATTCCTATCATGGAAAACTGCCTTCCTTGTTGCCATCACCTCTCTCAGAAGAGTTAGTGAAATACAAGCATTCACAATAGAAGAACCATTTTTACGAATACACCCTAACAAAGTGGTTCTTAGACCCAATCCAAAATTCCTGCCAAAAGTTATTACTCCTTTTCACCTTAACCAATCAGTAGAGTTACCAGTGTTTTTTCAAAAACCGGACTCTGTTGCAGGAAGGGCTTTACACACCTTAGATGTTAGAAGAGCTCTACTATACTACACAGACAGGACTAAATCCTTCAGAAAGACAAAACAACTATTTGTATCTTTCTCTCCCCCCACACAAAGGCAATCCCATCTCTAAAGGAGGAATTGCCAGATGGATTGTAAAGTGTATTCAAATATGCTATCAAAAAGCTAAACGTACACTAACGGTTCCTCCTAGAGCCCACTCCACTCGCATACTAGGAGCCTCTATGGCTTTCTTAGGAAACATACCATTAGAGGACATATGCAAGGCAGCAACATGGTCTACAATACACACCTTCACTAAACACTATTGTGTTGATGTGCAAGCCAAGCAGCAAGCTGCAGTAGGCCAAGCTGTCCTTAAAACACTATTTCAGTATGCTGCAACTGATACAAGCAACCACCGCTAGGGGAGACACTGCTGCACAATCGTTGCTAAGTGTACAATCTGCAGCTCATATGCCTCGAACGGAATATGCTACTTACCAGTATGCATCTGTTCTTGGCATGTAGAGCTGCAGAGTTGTACACGCCCTCCCGCCTCCCCGGGACTTGTATCCGTTCCAGTACTCATCTTACTTAGATGCACACGCATGGACATCCTTTTCTCTTTACTTCTACTAACTCCATCATTTCCCATCATGGCGAAAAACAATCTGAGGATGGAGTCGATGACCATGCGCAGTATTGTCCAAGGGAGGGAGTCGCCTATCTCGTGACTACAAAGACTTCTTCCAAGAAGACAACAACCTGCAATCATCCGAGCCCAACACCAGGTGGCGATCTATTGCTAAGTGTACAACTCTGCAGCTCTACATGCCAAGAACAGATGCATACTGGTAAGTAGCATATTCCTTACAGGATGGTGAGCACATCTCCTCAATCGCACCACTCAAGGCAAATGGACCACTCAACAGAAAGTGTTCCATATCAATCATCTGGAACTGTTAGCAATATTCCTAGCACTGAAATCATTCCAACTCCATGTACAAAACAAGGCTGTCTTCATCCGGACGGACAACATGACAGCCATGTATTACATACGAAAACAAGGAGGCACACATTATCTGCAGCTGTCCCAGCTCGCACAGAACATTTGGAGGTGGGCCATTCCACAAAACATATACCTCCTTGCAGAACATCTTCCTGGAGTACACAATCAGATTGCGGATCTGTTAAGTCGACAGATGTAACAGATTCACGAATGGGAACTACATCCACAAGTTCTTCTACCATCTAACATTTTTCCAAATGTGGGGCCAACTAGACATAGATCTGTTTGCCACACACGAAAATGCAAAATGCCCAACCTTCGCCGCCAGGTTTCCACACCCGCTGTCCACGGGCAATGCGATATGGATGAACTGGTCAGGCAGATTTGCGTACGTTTTTCCGCCACTCCCAGTGATTCCACTAGTGCTACGCAAGCTCCGACAACAGTCTCTAAAATTGATCCTAGTGGCTCCCACATGGGCACGTCAACTCTGGTTCACCACACTGTTGGAACTCTCACTAGTCCCACACCAAAAACTACGCCTCTCCCCATCACTACTAACGCAGAACCATGGAGACATAAGGCACCCCGATCCAACTCAGCTGAATCTAGCAATCTGGCTCCTGAATTCCTAGACTTCGATTACCTTAACCTTCCGTCAGACTGTATGAACATCATTAAAGAAGCCAGGCGGCCGACCACCAGCGCTTGCTATGCAGCAAAATGGAAGAAATTAGCTATTTACGGCACTAACAATCATATCGATCCACTGGATGCGTTCATCCAGAACATAATTTGCTATTTACTGCATTTGCAAAGATCTGATTTAGCATACTCATCCATACGTCTACATCTAGCAGCACTTGCCGCTTACTTACAAAACAGACAACACTTGTCACTTTTTAGAGTCCCAGTAATTCAAGCCTTTATGGAGGGCCTTAAAAGAATCATTCCTCCTAGATTACCACCCTCTCTGGTGTGGAGTCTCAACATTGTACTTACTAGGCCCATGGGACCCCCATTTGAACCTTTACATAAATGTGAACTTCAGTTCCTCACATGGAAAGTAGCTTTCCTTATCGCAATCACCTCTCTTAGAAGAGTATGTGAGATTCAGGCTTTAACCATACAAGTACCCTTCTTACAAATACACTGTAACAAGGTAGTTCTCAGAACAAATCAAAAATTCCATCCTAAAGTCATCTCTGCTGTTCATCTTAACCAATTGGTAGAGTTACCAGTGTTTTTTCAAAACCCAGGCTCCGTAGCAGAGAGCTCTTCACACGCTAGACGTCAAAAGAGCTCTACTTTATTACATTGAGAGGACTAAATCTTTTCGAAAAACAAAATCATTTTGTAGCTTTCTCTGCACCGCATATAGGTTAGCCCATCTCTAAAGCTGGGATTGAAAGGTGGATTGTTGAATGTATACAAATATGCTAGCAAAAAGCCAAACTCACATTAACAATTCCCCCTAGGGTGCACACAACACGCAAACTAGGTGCATCTATGGCATTCTTAGGGAACATTCCCCTAGAAGACATCTGTAAGGCAGCAACAAGGTGTACAACACACACCTTCACTAAACACTATTGTGTTGTCGCTCAAGCCAAGCAACACGCTTCTGTGGGCCAAGCTGTTCTTAAAACACTTTTTCAAACTACTGCAACCGATACAGGTGACCACTGCTAGGGGAGATACCGCTGTACAGTCTATGCAAAGTGTGTGATCTGCAGCTCATATGCCTTGAACAGAAAATGCTACTTACCAGTATGTATCTGTTCTTGGCATGTAAAGCTGCAGATCCACACATGCCCACCCACCTCCCCGGGACCTGTATCTGTTCCAGTACTATCTTACTTAGATATACACACATCGAAATCTTTTTCTTTTCTACTAACTCGTCATTTCTCATCATGGCGAAAAACAATCGTTAAGGATGGAGTCGATCCTCATGCGCACTATCGTTCAAGGGAGGAGTCACCTATTTCGTGACTACAAAGACTTCTTCCAAGACCACAACAAGGTGCAACCATCCAAGCCCAACACCAGATGCCGATCTAATGCAAAGTGTGTGGATCTGCAGCACTACATGCCAAGAACAGATGCATACTGGTAAGTAGCATTTCCCTTTCTCCCTCAGGACTGCATTGACTGTTTTTACCAAGGCTTACTTAACTTTTATCCAGGAAATGTCCCTGTGTGATACTAGGCATATCGCACCGAGTAGAAAAAGTAATCCTGAAAAATGTATCCTGAAAAGTAATTACTTTTGGATTACAACTCCATTTGCACATCTTTACAAAGCTGTAAGAAAAGTCAATATTCATCTAGCTTGCTTTTTAATAATCTGTCTTGAAAAGCCCAATCATATTTACCTGTACCAAGTCCTGCTTGGTTCTATAAATAACAATACAACAAAGAAATATTTTTGATACAAGCAGTTGGTCTGAGTTCAGTCTTTAAGTGTGTGACATTTCTTTCCTTGAGTGTGTACAATAAATGCTTAACACAACCCTCTGATAAAGCCTTACTGCTCTCCCACACTACTACTAACAGAGAATAAGGTATTATCTACTTTTACCTCTGTCTACCTTTGGGGATCCACTGGACGCTGTGCACACTATACCTTACTTTGGTATAGTTTATACAGAGCCAGCTTCCTACAGTGTGTGCCAAGGAGATATTCTAACTAGTCACCCTTTTCTTTTTTGCCTCTCTGGAAGAATAGAAACTCTCTAAACCCAATCTTTGTAATCAAAATCTTGCCAAGAACTGTACTAAACAGCTGAGTTTTTCCAAAACAAAGAATTATAAGACTGACTTCTATGTTAAAGAGCTCCTCCTCCTTGTTAATGATCAATTGCTAGAATTAGTGGATAATTTTGATTGTGTTTCAATACTATTTGTAAGAAAAAGGGGGAATCCCCGACTAGAGTTCCTAATGCGGGATAAGTACAATGTTTGAAAGGAAGAAATTAGGAACTAGTGTTTAAGGACCATGGACATAGACGGACTAGTGACAGCATAAACTATAGTGAGACAGGAACCATGATACAAAATTATTTTATTGAATTTTCATTTAAATAAAAGCACAATTGAATATACATAATTATTATGTGCATGCCTTCATTGAATGTGACTTGTTGTCTACATATATGGACTACTGTTGTCTGATCCTATATGATGTTTTTGAAATGATATAATTACAATTGGGATCTATACAAGGCTGATATTAGAGATATACATAAAAACATGGCTGAATGTATCAACAACTACGCGCGTTTCGGCTGGAGGCCTTCATCAGGGAGCCATGTAGGTATCCAAGTGGACCTGTACATATTTACAAAGATATAAACAATAATAATGCTTGTCAATGTCCGTGATTAGTCCTAAATATATACATTTTTGAAAATACACATTTTGAAGTGGTACATTTATACAGTGTTAGGGCATACAAATGATACATATTATAAAGAAAACAAAAACCAAAACTATCAAACAACAAGAACCTGGCCTAATATTTACAAATATGTACAGTGGGTTTTATAACCAGTTTTAAATTAGTGCAGTTGCTAGATGACAGAAGCAGGCACACATTTGTTATTTATCTAGCAAACTAGATTCGACATATTTGGACGTGGGAGCTCTCAGAGATTGTCATTACTTATTAAGGGTAAAGGTAGAACATTAAAGGGGGAAGGGCCCGTAAGATATGACCGAAAAGGGTGAAAGCAGGGTACACGGTGAAGAGGGGGAAGGAAATGGATAAAGATAGTACCTGAACATGTGGTAGGTATCGGTTCTCACATAGATGGATTAAATTGAACTAGCATGGATCGATGGTCTCTGTTGATGATTTTAGCTGTTAAGCAATGGTGAATTTAGTTAGTGAACACACATATTTGTGAGGAACACAAACTGCAGAGTTGCAGACATTTTCAGAGGCAGTGAGGACTATATACACATCGCCAGAAAAGAGTGAAGTATCTGTGCAGTCTATCGTTGGTGTGTATGATCTGCACATGAAATTCTACAATAAAAGATATCCTCTGTTATTTGAACTGTGGAGTAGAGAATTGCCGCTTTAGAGGTTGTAATAGAGTTTACTATTAATGTTGGAGCTTGTGGGCAAAGCACTGGATAGAGAATGATAATAATACCTGTATGAGTTCTCTAGGAAAGCCAGAGACTGCACGCTGTCGGTATAGAATGAATGGCAGAAAATGACCTAAGTTTCAAAATATACATGTATATTAGGTCTGGCACATCTAATTCAAGAAAAACAAACAAAAAAAACAGATATAGTATTGTGGACCACATGAGTACCTGATAATTTGGTCTCGTGTATCTGTAAGAAGGGGTCTGTTGGCAGCTCTGGTTACAAAAACAGTCTGCATGTTTAGACAAAGCATGAACAAATTAGGCTATGTCCTGAAATTTAAAGTGTTCTTTTACTTAAACAAGGTCAGTATCATGTTTCTTGATTATTACCTGTGTAATATGCCACCACCGTGTATTTGGGGGGGTCTTGGTGCTGCAGAACGAAACGCCGGGGGTTGCCCTCCCGTGGTTGATAAAATGTCGTCGCACTCGCAACGTAACTGCAGGGGGTGTTAAGAGAGGAAAGGCTTTTAGTGGAGACTATTCTTGTTGAGGTATGATTCCCTACTCTCAAGCTTATTCGGGTGATTGGGTCTGTTTACCTTCTTAACTCGTGAGCGCAGTTGAGAGCGGGATCTGTCGGCTTCACGGTGTCGGCTTTTTAGTGCCGTCTTCTTTTCCGCAATACGCGGATGCGGGATGTAGCTGAAAAAGAGGAAGTGAACAATAGGGCCACGGATTGGTAATGGGCTATATGTAACACAGCATGTCGGGACGCCCGTGCGTGGGGCGTGCATGCATGTATGTCAGTTGGTTACCTGTTCGTCCGTATTGCAGCGTATTTCAATGGTGGGGTCCGGGCGGCGTTCGTCTGCAGGCGTTCACGGGAGAGGTGAACTGAATAACGCCAGCTGTATTTAAACAGGGCAGATCACTGTGAGTGGTCAATGCATGTAGTTAATTAGGATGACATGAAGGTAAAGAAAGGACTATGTGTAAGAGAGTCCTTATTTCTAGTGGTAATGTCGCCGCCATCTTGGAACGGTGAAATGTGTGTTCAAAGGTGGTAAAAGATCACTGGATATTCTTACCTATAGCTTTCTAGTGCATGACTTCAGGGGTAAAAGAGTCCGGATAATCACTGTTTAGATATCTACTAGGGCGTACGAAGTACTGTGAGAATATTGCTATTCAGCGTATGAATACCAGATGTGTCATGAGACATCAGCAGACATATTGGAATGGTTAGCACGTATAGGACTGGTTGGCATGTATCGGTTCCTAAATAGGTATGTAGGATAATGATTCCATGGTTGTCCAAATTGATTCAGTGAGGACAGCCAATGGTGTACATGCTAAGCAGTGCGCAGATGATCTGGGATTAAGGGAGTTCTAGAGAGTGTCTAAACCGTTTTAACCATGGTTATAAGTTAGTACCTGGTCCCATGGGATTTCGTTGTTCATCCCCTTGGTATATGTTTCCAGGGTGAATATCCAGTATACTTCACGACATTTGCGTACCTGAATGCTAGGAGTGCCAGATGTGTTGTTGATTTTTTCTAGTATAAACCAACGAATATCATTCGAATTATGTTTGGCCTCTTGGTAGTGTTTTACTAAGGGGGCTGATTGTTTGCCTGTGCGAATGGCCGATCTATGCTCGGATAGACGTGTGGACATCTTCCTAGCTGTTTCACCAACGTAGCCCTGATTGCATGGGCATAGTAAAAGATATACTATGTTGGTGGTGTTGCAGTTCGTTAAGGTCCGGGAGCAGATGTTTTTGTTGTTGAAAGTCAGTTCTTTGCTTTCTACTGCAAATTTGCAGGCAGAACAGTTTAGGCACTTATAATTGCCTATCACTGGTTGTTGATCAGTGAGCGTTCTTTGCTTTGAGGTCGTTTTGGTCTTAGATTCCATTCTTGATCTTACTACCAAATCTTTAAGGTTTTTTGTTTTTACGGTATGCAAACATTGGCTTGGCCAATTGGCTATCTTTAGGTTTTGTTGCATTAAGAATATGCCAGTTGGAGAAAATGATCTGTTGGAGTTTCGCATTCATGGTAGAATGTCTGGTTACAAAATCTAAGACCAAAACGACCTCAAAGCAAAGAACGCTCACTGATCAACAACCAGTGATAGGCAATTATAAGTGCCTAAACTGTTCTGCCTGCAAATTTGCAGTAGAAAGCAAAGAACTGACTTTCAACAACAAAAACATCTGCTCCCGGACCTTAACGAACTGCAACACCACCAACATAGTATATCTTTTACTATGCCCATGCAATCAGGGCTACGTTGGTGAAACAGCTAGGAAGATGTCCACACGTCTATCCGAGCATAGATCGGCCATTCGCACAGGCAAACAATCAGCCCCCTTAGTAAAACACTACCAAGAGGCCAAACATAATTCGAATGATATTCGTTGGTTTATACTAGAAAAAATCAACAACACATCTGGCACTCCTAGCATTCAGGTACGCAAATGTCGTGAAGTATACTGGATATTCACCCTGGAAACATATACCAAGGGGATGAACAACGAAATCCCATGGGACCAGGTACTAACTTATAACCATGGTTAAAACGGTTTAGACACTCTCTAGAACTCCCTTAATCCCAGATCATCTGCGCACTGCTTAGCATGTACACCATTGGCTGTCCTCACTGAATCAATTTGGACAACCATGGAATCATTATCCTACATACCTATTTAGGAACCGATACATGCCAACCAGTCCTATACGTGCTAACCATTCCAATATGTCTGCTGATGTCTCATGACACATCTGGTATTCATACGCTGAATAGCAATATTCTCACAGTACTTCGTACGCCCTAGTAGATATCTAAACAGTGATTATCCGGACTCTTTTACCCCTGAAGTCATGCACTAGAAAGCTATAGGTAAGAATATCCAGTGATCTTTTACCACCTTTGAACACACATTTCACCGTTCCAAGATGGCGGCGACATTACCACTAGAAATAAGGACTCTCTTACACATAGTCCTTTCTTTACCTTCATGTCATCCTAATTAACTACATGCATTGACCACTCACAGTGATCTGCCCTGTTTAAATACAGCTGGCGTTATTCAGTTCACCTCTCCCGTGAACGCCTGCAGACGAACGCCGCCCGGACCCCACCATTGAAATACGCTGCAATACGGACGAACAGGTAACCAACTGACATACATGCATGCACGCCCCACGCACGGGCGTCCCGACATGCTGTGTTACATATAGCCCATTACCAATCCGTGGCCCTATTGTTCACTTCCTCTTTTTCAGCTACATCCCGCATCCGCGTATTGCGGAAAAGAAGACGGCACTAAAAAGCCGACACCGTGAAGCCGACAGATCCCGCTCTCAACTGCGCTCACGAGTTAAGAAGGTAAACAGACCCAATCACCCGAATAAGCTTGAGAGTAGGGAATCATACCTCAACAAGAATAGTCTCCACTAAAAGCCTTTCCTCTCTTAACACCCCCTGCAGTTACGTTGCGAGTGCGACGACATTTTATCAACCACGGGAGGGCAACCCCCGGCGTTTCGTTCATCAGCACCAAGACCCCCCCAAATACACGGTGGTGGCATATTACACAGGTAATAATCAAGAAACATGATACTGACCTTTAAGTAAAAGAACACTTTAAATTTCAGGACATAGCCTAATTTGTTCATGCTTTGTCTAAACATGCAGACTGTTTTTGTAACCAGAGCTGCCAACAGACCCCTTCTTACAGATACACGAGACCAAATTATCAGGTACTCATGTGGTCCACAATACTATATCTGTTTTTTTTGTTTGTTTTTCTTGAATTAGATGTGCCAGACCTAATATACATGTATATTTTGAAACTTAGGTCATTTTCTGCCATTCATTCTATACCGACAGCGTGCAGTCTCTGGCTTTCCTAGAGAACTCATACAGGTATTATTATCATTCTCTATCCAGTGCTTTGCCCACAAGCTCCAACATTAATAGTAAACTCTATTACAACCTCTAAAGCGGCAATTCTCTACTCCACAGTTCAAATAACAGAGGATATCTTTTATTGTAGAATTTCATGTGCAGATCATACACACCAACGATAGACTGCACAGATACTTCACTCTTTTCTGGCGATGTGTATATAGTCCTCACTGCCTCTGAAAATGTCTGCAACTCTGCAGTTTGTGTTCCTCACAAATATGTGTGTTCACTAACTAAATTCACCATTGCTTAACAGCTAAAATCATCAACAGAGACCATCGATCCATGCTAGTTCAATTTTATCCATCTATGTGAGAACCGATACCTACCACATGTTCAGGTACTATCTTTATCCATTTCCTTCCCCCTCTTCACCGTGTACCCTGCTTTCACCCTTTTCGGTCATATCTTACGGGCCCTTCCCCCTTTAATGTTCTACCTTTACCCTTAATAAGTAATGACAATCTCTGAGAGCTCCCACGTCCAAATATGTCGAATCTAGTTTGCTAGATAAATAACAAATGTGTGCCTGCTTCTGTCATCTAGCAACTGCACTAATTTAAAACTGGTTATAAAACCCACTGTACATATTTGTAAATATTAGGCCAGGTTCTTGTTGTTTGTTAGTTTTGGTTTTTGTTTTCTTTATAATATGTATCATTTGTATGCCCTAACACTGTATAAATGTACCACTTCAAAATGTGTATTTTCAAAAATGTATATATTTAGGACTAATCACGGACATTGACAAGCATTATTATTGTTTATATCTTTGTAAATATGTACAGGTCCACTTGGATACCTACATGGCTCCCTGATGAAGGCCTCCAGCCGAAACGCGCGTAGTTGTTGATACATTCAGCCATGTTTTTATGTATATCTCTAATATCAGCCTTGTATAGATCCCAATTGTAATTATATCATTTCAAAAACATCATATAGGATCAGACAACAGTAGTCCATATATGTAGACAACAAGTCACATATTCAATGAAGGCATGCACATAATAATTATGTATATTCAATTGTGCTTTTATTTAAATGAAAATTCAATAAAATAATTTTGTATCATGGTTCCTGTCTCACTATAGTTTATGCTGTCACTAGTCCGTCTATGTCCATGGTCCTGTGTTTCAATACTAACCTGGGTCGAGCCAAGAGAAAAAGCCGCCTTGATGCAATTAGACGGTAGACAGCCAATTTTTGAGCACGATAGCATAGGTTTACTGAACGAAAGCAGTGTCCGCACCTGTTGCTTTGTGCTTGAAATTAGGCATTAAATACATTGCTGATCTTAATGCTCTTTGCCTTATTCTGTACCAGGCCTGCTTACATAGGAACTGCCAAGCTGGTATATGAGATCTGACAGTGGTGGCATGACACAGCTGTCACAAATCAGTAGATGTATATAAAAAAACATTCTCTGGTACGAAGATTTGGACAACTGAGACAGACCAGCTCTTATTTTGTTTGATACCCTTTTGAAAATTAAAAAGGAGTACGGCAAAATAAAACCAGGGAGGTTTGTCATTATCTCAAAACTGATTCTTTAATGCATATGCACCTCCCCTACAACGACAATCCCAGCTTTGAAACGTATTTATACAGTAGTGGATTTATGATCAGTGGACCTTGTACGGTGTTTAAACTCTGCATTCAAACAGCACATTTGTATTTGCTTAAATGTAATAAAGGAGAATTCTGTGCTCTCCATTGCGATTGCACTTTGGGGTGCGTGAAAATGCTTTTGAGGGGTGGTAGCAGAGAAACATTTCCATACTTAATGCTCTTTTGCCCTCATCTATGAAATTATGGCGACTACACTCCCCAACGTGAATTTCCAAACCTCTTGCATGTAAAGACCTCTTCCATAGTCTGACAAAAATATATTTCACACACACTTTACTGTGAATGCAAACTTGAGAGTAGATGCCTACAGTGCCACTTGATCAGAAGTAAACAGTTGTTATAGTACCACAAATGCGTCCCAAAAAGTGGTTAGTTGATTTTCAGTTTCCTGTTTTACGGGGAATAGAAAATACTATTTACTCACCTTTAATTATTTTGCTACAGTGTTTAATACCCCCATTTCCACTAAAAATACATTGTAAAGTATTTTGTCACTTTTTAAGTCCTTCCTCTATTTGGCAGAGGTTTTTCATGATCGGGTAGACTATCAAAGTTACTTTAGTTCATTTACATTTGTATCTGTTAAGCTAGATTAGTTTAAGAGATGTGAAATGAGATGTGGTAACTAATACAATGCCAAATGTTAATGTATTTGAAATTGTTGTATTAATTTTCCTGAAGCATGTAGGCATTCCTCTCCCCATGTCCTGTTGGTTTGCAGAAGAAAACACTCCACTCTGCATGGCATCCACTTGTTAATTTGGCGAAAGTCTCAAACGAAAGCTCTGCCACTAAAGTTCTTAAATCAAATTCCTGGATAAATGAATATTGACTTAAGAATTTCTTTGGTTCACATTATTTCTTTCATCCGTGATCTGTACAGTTCCTTGAACCATGCTCTAATGAACATAATACTGCCCTCACATAGTCACCTGTAAGTAGTGTTCGAGGCATATGAGCTGTAGATCATATGCTGTGCATATATCGCCATCTAGTGTTGGGTCCAGATGTTTGCACTTTGCTTTTCTTCGAAGAAGTCTTTCCAGTCAGTGACTCCTCCTTACGGTGATAGTGCGCATGGTCATCGACTCCATTGTTAGATTGTTTTTTTCAGGCATTGGGTTTGTATGTGAATTGTTGCGCTACAGTTTGGCACCGTTTCTTCGAGCTTTTTATGTCAAATAAACACACCCAGGCAACACACAAATCCTGGCAAAGTTCAAGTAACAAAATAACAATAAATAATAAAGCACTGAAATAGCACAAAGAGTTCAATTGAATGGATTTTGATAAGTGTCATGAAAATGATCATAGGCATAATGATTAATTAAAAAATACAATAAAAAGATTTCTTTCAATAAATATGCAACAGATATACTTTATTTGTATACATAATGTTCCCAATGCTATAGAGGGGAGATGGAGGGAGCACCCTTCGACACGCAATCCACTACCCTCGACGGTATTGTTATCGATCGCATTTCCCATTCTCCGCTTATTGTTTACACTCAAATCTTCGTTGGGAAGATTTGTGGAAGGCTGTTGGGCCTCCCCGCGCCGGGGACGGTAGCAGTCGATTCCATTCAAGTTCTGTCCAGGGTGTTGCGCTAAGTTTCAGCGCACCGACTTGCACTAATTGTGCAACCTTTGCCTGTCACCGGAACACTACGAGAAGGACTCTGATACTTGTCAGTCGTTTCGATCGAAGAAGACGCTCCGTGACCGTCTGGCTTGATGTCACGAAATGTACCAGCAAAGTGGCTACGCGCCGGATCTCCTCGTAGACCAGTCCGAACACTGAACCACAAGCGCAGGAAGCCGAAATGAAGGAGGAACTCATCTGTGTCTGAAGCTAATTTAGTTGCCGAAGACCTCACACGGAGACAACGTATCGTGAGTTAAGAGACTTCCTGCCCCTACCATCTCCTCCATAAAAAGGTTCTGGTCCCTCTGCCTTCGGTCCAAGGTTGGCACCGAGAAACTGTTTCGAGGACCCTGCCTTAGAGTTCAGTGCCATAACATAAACAGCCTTCCGGTTCGGGGTCTACTCGTCCCTACGCTTGTCCCGACCCAAAATTTTAGATGTCGAAATCCAAACACCTTCTAGTTTCCGTACCACCGGTCTACAAGGCTAATTCTTCGGAGCCGAAAACTTTGGTTCTGAAACTTTTGACACCAAATCCGGCGTCTAAAGAAAGTACTTCAACGTCACTCTAACCGAGATCCAAACTCGGTTCAACGCAAACCACTTAAAGCTCAACCCAAATAAAACAGAATTAATTCTATTTTCTCCAAAACGTAACCACCGTCCAATCCAAGAGTGGCTCAAGAATCTGGATGCCCTAAACTGCCCCTTCGTCCTATCCGACTCAGTTAAGTTTCTAGGCATTACCCTTGACAAGAACTTTTCAATGGAAGCCCACATCAGAAACTCTGCAAAAGGTGTGCTTTTCTCACTAAAACACCTCAAGAAATTGAAACCTTTTCTTCCCCATAATGACCTCAAGACAATAGTTCAATCCCTTGTACTCTCTAAAATCGACTACGGGAGCGCCATCCTAACAGGGACTCCAAAAGCTCACCTAGCCCCACTAAGGGCAGTGCTAAACATGGCTGCTCGACTCATATCTGGGGTAAAAAGATTTGAACACATGACACCAGCTCTCAACTCCCTCAACTGGCTTCCCATGGAAGGAAGGTGTATTTACAAGCTGGCCTGCATCGCACACAAAACCCTTCACTCTCCGTCCACCAACTACCTAAACAACAAAGTGGTAAAAGCAGGAAAATCCAGAACTCTGAGAAGCTTCCAACTCACTCCTTCTTATCTCTCCGAAACTGAAAAAGAACACCACTCAGTACCGATAATTTTCTGTCAACGCTCCCAGGATGTGGAACGCTCTCCCTAGAGTCCTCCGATGCATCCCCTTCTTCCCCTGTTTCAAAAGGGACATGAAACACCATCTCCTCAACCCCACTATGCACAATCTGATAAAACACCTTACAGCACTAGACGTTCAACCAACCATTGTGGACTCGGCGAAATCACTGGGTATAACCTTGGATTGTAACCTCAATATGCAGAAGCATATTAGTAATGCAACGAAGGGAGCAAACTTTCAGATCAACACACTAAGGAAGCTTAAGCCCTTCCTACCCCCAATTGATTTCAAGTTAGCGGTGCAGGCCTTAGTTCTACCGCGGCTGGACTATGGCAGTGTCTCATTATGCGGTCTTCCCAAAACCTCCACAGCTCCTATTAGAGCCTCCACCAACGCCGCAGCGAGACAAATCACTGGCTCGAAAAAAAAGGGCCCATATCTCCCCGGATCGGAAATCTTTAACTTGGCTGCCATTTGAAGCCAGAATCCACCTGAAAATAGCTTGCATGACGCACAAGGCCCTACATCATAGTGCACCAAGTTATCTCACACAAAAACTCACAATTTCTGGAGGATCAAGATCAACGAGAAGTGCGGAAAACTTAATCCTGAAACCACAAAAATTCAAGAAGAAAATAACTTCTCGTTCCTTTTCAGGAATGGCACCCAGGATATGGAATGCCCTGCCACCAGAAATTAGACGAAACCCTTCCATCCCTTTATTCAAACTGGAAGTAAAAGACATCCTTATGGCAAAATTTACATAAACATTGCTTTACTTGTCAGTGAAGAACCCCTATTCCATTTAGCATAACTACCAATCGAACGCTTATCTTTATATGTACTGCTTTATTCCACTCTTTGTGACTTTTTATCATCAATGTTCTACCATTATCCTTCAATATCGACCGGTTTGGTCTTGCACATTATCTGACTTGCCCCTCTATCTATGGTGGTCTTTGTGGCCAATCAATATTGCCCTGTTTATCCATAATGTTTGATCAATCCTGTGTTCATGTATTAAGCATTTTGACTTTACTCTTACGGTCCTGCTTATTTTTATTGTTTTGGTATGCCTATACACATTTATTGTAATGCACTCTGCTTTACTCATAATGTTGGACCTGTGCTTTGTTCTTTTATTTAGCTTCTTGTTTTTTTTTCTTATGGTTTTGCTTATATTTTATTGATTTGTTATTCCTATACACATTTATTGTAAAGCGCTCTGATACCCGTAAGGGTCTTGTTCGTGCTATATAAAACTTTCTAAATAAATAAATATACATCCCCATCCAGCGTCAAAGAACCTAAACTTCCATATCCGAGTTGACTCCTCTCTCTCTCTCTCTTAACATTCAAGGATAGTTGGTGACCGGACTGTGTTAGTCACCTTAGTTTGTTTTCTCTCCTCCAGTGCTCTGTTTACCTATTTTTCATGTTGTATTTATGTCTCTGTTTTGCTTACTTACCGCCTTCCTACTATTTAATGCAATGTTCTTCTATCTTTATTGTGTGTATGTAAAGCGCTCTGATACCCACGGGTCAAGCTAGCGCTATATAAAACTTTTTAAATAAAACTTAAAATAACTAAAGAACCTCGGGCAGATATTCTACCTTCGGATCCGAAACAGAAGGAGAATGTGATTAATCCGGAATCTGGACAGATGCACACCAAACTTCTTGAGAAGAGGAAAATGGGCTTACAAGAATACTACCACATTCCTCTAAAAAGGTAAAATGTGGGTACTAACCCTTCTCCAACTTCTTCAACCATTGATCCAAATGTATTCATTACAACTACACATTCTCCTCCTCCACCATCACCTGACCCACAGGATACAGGGCTTAAGGATATAGATGACTACACACCACTGAAAACTGACACATAAAATAATTATAATGCTGACCCTCATCCAGATAATGACCCCGACCTATATCCATCCAGATCTTCTCCTCCAGATGATAACATTGGATATATTTAGCTCGTTAACAGAGCTGCACAATATCATGTAGTAGAACTTTATAAAGAGGCTTTAGAAGAGGAGTTTTGGTTTGACTAAGATCATCTCAAAGGGTCACACAAACATTACCAATGTTAAAGGGTAGTCTTAAACATACTGATGACATTTTTAAATACCCTGTAAGAGCTGGAATCATCACGCCAGGGTAGAGAAGAAGTACAAATCTGCACAAAGTGACCCTGTATATATCAAAGACCAGGTACCCTTGGACTCTCTGGTAGTTTCCAGTGCTCGTAAAAGAGCTAATTCGCAAATAGGGTAAGCCCCTGCTGATAAAGAGTCAAAATTAATTGATGCTTCAGGCAAAATGGTAGCGTCACAAGCAGCTAATCATTGGCGTATTGCCAATGCTCAAGCACTATTGGCAAGGTATGATAGAGCTCATTATGATGAGCTCGAAAAGCTCGTTGAATTT
The DNA here is from genome assembly GCF_964261635.1 of Lissotriton helveticus. Taxonomy (NCBI): domain Eukaryota; kingdom Metazoa; phylum Chordata; class Amphibia; order Caudata; family Salamandridae; genus Lissotriton; species Lissotriton helveticus. The sequence goes on from NC_136068.1 coordinate 743,710,979, forward strand.
CTTCCTGATGAGCATACGTCTAGAGCACATTCAAGAGGGTCAATTAATAACTCATTCAAGAGGGTAAATTAATAACTAATACCTCTATTGGGTGTGCTCTAGATCAAGTGGACACAGTAGCTCGGGCAGTAAACACTAGTGTACTGCTCCGTAGACCTGCTTGGTTAGGAATTTCAGAATTCAAGCATGAGGTACAAGCCTCTATTCTTAATGAACCCTTTGACAAAGTACACCTCTTTAGTCCAGCTGTTTATACATCACTAGAAAAGTTGAAGGATACTGAGGTTGCTAAGTCCATGGGGGCCTTACATTCGCCTTCCAACAGAGGATCATTGTGTTGCTCATTTTACAGGGGCGGCTACAGAAATGTGTCTACAAGCAATCCCTCCTCCTCTTACAATTGCAATAATCAGTCGCCCTCTTCAAGAGGTTATCTTAGAGGTGGATAGAGAGGAAACAGTGGCAAGGGAAGAGGCAGAGGTAACTCAACATTCACTTCCCCTGCAAACACCAAAAGGTGACTTCCTTTCCATATCCCTCGACCATTTCACTCCTGCTGGGGACGTCTTTCCCAATTTGTACCCGTTTGGAATATGATCACATCAGACAAATGGGTTCTACAAATTATCCAATCCTGAATTGCCTGGAGCTTACAAGCACTCCACCGAACATTCCTCCAAGGTCACACCTCATGTCACAAGAACATCTCACCCTTCTAAAGAAAGAGGATCTCTCTTTGTTGCAGAAAAGTGCAACAGAACCAGTCCCTGTACCATACCAGGGAGCAGGGGTGTACACCCTCTACTTACTAATTACCAAAAAGGACGGCTCTCTCAGGCCTATAAGAGACCTCGGAGAACTAAATCTATACATTCAGTCGGACCATTTTCATATGGTAACACGCCAACAAGTGCTTCCCCTTCTTCAACAAGGCGACTTTCTCTCCACTCTGGATTTAACGGACACTTATTCATATCCCAATACTCCCTGCACACCGCAAATACCTCAGGTTTGTGGTAGCAGGTCAGCACTATCAATTCAAAGTCCTCCCATTCAGAGTAGCCACCACACCCAGGGTTTTCACAAAATGCTTGGCAGTAGTCGCAAACCATCTAAGAAAACACATTCATGTGTTCCCATCCTTAGACGACTGGCTCATAAAGGCCAGCTCTAACAGCTGTCTATGTCACACACAAAAAATTGTATAATTACAACATGAGCTAGGATTCACAGTAAATCTGTCCAAATCCCATCTCCAACCATCCACGTCTCAAGCATATCTAGGAGCTACTATAAACGCTCAAAAAGCTCTAGCCTACTAAACTCCAGTCAGAGTCAGGAATATACAAACCCTGATGTCTCTGTTTTAGCCTTAACACTCCTTACCAGCTCAAGTGTTTATGCAGTTACTGGGAATGATGGAGTCTTGCATTTTTATAGTCCCCTATGCAAGACTTCAGATGTATCCCCTACAGGAATGCTTAGCAAGTCAGTGGAACCAAGCTCACGGTCCGTTATCAAATTTAGTGTTGGTAGACGGCTGCACCCATCACTCTCTTCAGTGGTGGAACACACACAAAACCTTTTAAAAGAGCGGCCCTTCAGCAACCTGGTTCCACAGATAGTACTGACAGCAGACGCATCACTGACAGGTTGGGGAGAGCATCTTCAAACCCACACAATTCAGAGCGTTTGAAGCTTGCAGCAGAATCGGCTTCATATAAATCCTCTAGAGCAGCCTGGGATTTTTCTGGCGCTGAAAGCATTTCAAGTTCAGCTAGTACGCAAGACTGTCCTAATTGATACAGACAACATGATAGCTGTGTACTACATACAAAAAACAGGGAAGGACACACTCTCTCCAGATGTCACAGCTAGCACAGACCAATATATGTTCTAGCAGAACACCTTCCAGGAGTAGACAATCAGATGGCAGATTTGCTCAGTCGTCAGACCCGCAAATACACGAATGGGAAATACACCCTCAAGTTCTCCTCCCATTTTTCCGAATGTGGGGATTCCCACACATAGACCTGTTTGCCACACATCTAAATGCAAAATGCCCAAACTTAGCTTCCAGGTATCCACACCCATTGTCCAAACACAATGCAGTAGGGATGAATTGGTCAGGGATATTTGATTTAGCTTTTCTGCCTCTCCAACTCATTCCAATAGTGGTTCGGAAACTCAAACAAGCATCCCTGACACCCAATCTCCTCACACAGAGCCATGGAGACCTAAGACACCCAGACCCCAGTCAACTCGATCTGGCTCCTGAAGTCTTAGTTTGGCTATCTTAATCTACTGCCATACTGCATGAATATTATCAAAGAGTCTAGACTCCTACCACAAGAGCCTGCTATGCAGCAAAGTGGAAGCGGTTTGCGATATACTGTAACAACAACCACATCAATCCGCTTGATGCTTCTGTACAAGACATTATATGTTCTTTGTTGCATCTACAACGTTCCAATTTAGCATACACATCCATATGTTTACATCTGGCTGCAATAGCTGCATACCTCCAGAATAGACAACATCTATATCTTTTTTGAGTACCAGTTATCAAAGCCTTTATGGAGGGACTCTAGTCATTCCCCCCCGAGATGTCCACCTGCTCCAGTTTGGAATCTCAACATTGTTCTCACCAGACTAATGGGTCCACCTTTGAGACATTGCACAAATGTGAACTGCAGTTTCTCACATGGAAAGTTGCTTTCCTCGTTGCTATCACATCACTCAGAAGAGTCGGTGAGCTTCAGATATTAACTATAGAAGAACCCTTTTTACAAATGCACCTGTAACGGGGCGGAACGTTCCTCCGAGGGACCAGACTATGCCAAGGAGTGGTGGTCAGCTGTTCCCCTTTCACCCGCTTCTGTCCCCGTCAACAGCGTTCCGCCCCGTATTCTCAAGAGGATTGGCAGTATGAAGAGGATGGATCGCTGTGGGATGGCTCTGAGGAAAAGAGACATGGATCCTTTAACTGGGGATTTCACTATGACGAGACTCCTCTTCTGATGGACGTCATTGCGCCAGGTTCGTCAAAAGAGGGAGGAACCAGGAAGTCGATGGACGGTGTTTCCCCAGAGGTTGCAGAAGGAGAAGGCGAGCGGAGAAGAGGAGAGAAACCGGAGACTGAGGAGGGAGAAGACGAGCCGGGCCGTGCACTGAAGACCAGAGACGTCCCCGACAAGCCAGGAGGCCAACGTCTTAACGAGTTGCCCCGCCATGCTCCAGCGGGAGGAGCATGGCTTGACCAGGTACGGGGCAAAGTAGCTGGGAGGGTGGGAAGGCGCCACCAGCCTACCGAGTGATTGCCCGCCTGAATATATTTGTAGATACGTCTGTACAGCCTGTAACCCTTCCCCGTCACGAGCACTTGAGCACTGTTACGGATTTGTACATAGCACTCGTGCACTTGGTTTCCCTCACTCCCGGCCCTTGCATTGTCAAAACCGGACGTCCCCCTAATGATTGCTCTTTGTTTCTTCTTTTGTTTTGGTGGTTCCTGACGGAGTGTCCTTCCAACCATCACCGGCTTATGCAATCTGGAACCCCCAAAGAACACCAATACGGACCCAGCCATATTTGCCCGGGAAAGACTAACAAGCCGGAGAAGAAAGGCATACATAAAAATAAAACCTTCTTTGAAATCGTTAATCAAAGCCTCTGACTCGGTGACTCCTACCCCTACCGCCCGCACCATACTTGTGGAGAAGTGTGGCTCAATGGTTAGAGCGGCAGACCCTGATGCAGAGGTCTAGCCTGGGACCAGGGTTCAATTCCCCGCCTCGGCGGGTCTTGGGCTCAAAATTCCACTGACCTGATAATTCTCGCCTCGGTGCCTATTCCAATCATGGAGTCCCACTCTGCAACTCTGGGCAATAGCTTGCTTAATCTCCACAACGGCCCCCACAACGCTAAGGATGCCTGGCCTCCACCTTGGGGGTACCCAGGAGTGGACACCTCACAGGGAAAGCCAGGATGGGTTCCACAGCGGTATCCGAACAAGCGCCTTGAGACCCTTGCGGGTGAGTAGTGCGCTATACAAGTATCCATTTTCTTTTTATTTTACCCCGTTACAGCAACAAAATAAAGTGGTTCTTCAGACTAATACTAAATTCCTTCTTCAAGTCATTTCTGCTTTTCATATCAATCAATCTGTCTGTTGAATTACCTGTGTTCTTCCCTTAACCAGATTCAGTGGCAGAACATGCCCTACACACACTAGATGTGAAGAGAACATTTCTTTATTACATAGAAAGGACAAAACCTTACCGTAACACAAATCAACTTTTTGTCGTTATTGCGCCACCACACAAGGTCAATCCCACATCAAAATCAGGTATTGCAAGGTGGATAGTCAAGTGCATTCAAATATGCTATGCAAAAGGAACATTAACAATTCCCACTAGAGCACACTCTACACGCAAACTGGGGGCTTCTATGGCATTCTTGGGAAATATACCCTTAGATGAAATATGCAAAGCTGCAATATTGTCTACACCTCACACATTTACAAAATGCTATTGTGTAGATGTGTTAGCAAGACAACAAGCTAGAGTGGGCCAGGCAGTTTTACGTACACTATTTCAGACCACTGCAACAGATACAGGTTAGCCACCGCTTTGGGAGATAACTGCTATATAGTCTGTAATCGGCATATGATCTGCAGCTCGTATGCCTCGACTGGAATATGCTACTTACCCCGTATGCATATGTTCTTGGCATATAGAGCTGTAGAGTCATTCGCCCACCTGCCTCCCCGTGGACTTATACCTGTTACAGTAACATCTTACTTCGATACATCCATTCATGGACATCGCCTTTTACTACTCTCACTAACTCCATTATCGCCCTCTGCGTGAAAGCAATCTAACAATGGAGTCGATGCCCATGCACACTATCACAGAAAGGAGGAGTCACCTACCTCGTGACTGGAAAGACTTCTTTGAAAAAAAACAAAGTGCAAACATCCGGACCAAACACTAGATGGCGATCTATGCAAAGCATCTGACTCTACAGCTCTATATGCGAAGAACAGATGCATACTGGGTAAATAGCATTTACTTTTTTTCCCAGCAAAGTAATATTAATGCTCTGAAACTGTAAAGGGTCATGTTATCTTTGAAGCATGGGCAGATCTGACCGAACAATTTAAACTGTGTGCTGGCCTTTGCTGGCGCCAATAATCTGAGTCATTGTTTTCTTTTTTGTTTCTTTTTCCAGCATCATGAAACTCAAACATAACACACAATCTATCAAAAAATTGAACCTTCATTTAGGTTGTAGAGAGGGCCCAGATATATTTTTCCATGAACATGTTTTTAAAACGAAAGTTTTTCCTGCATTGAGAAGGGATGATATTAAAGTAGATGCTGTTATTAATTATGGTGAGAAGAATAGTATTGCTAGGAAAATATTATTGATACGGTTTATTACTTTGAGAGTTGGATATGCCTTTCCACATGTTATTTGATATTAAGTTATGGTGTGAATACTTAAATCGATATTGGTTTTATTGAATTTACGACTACTTATTTCTTATATATGCTCCAAAAAATGTTTTTGTCAATAGCAATATGAACCGTGAAGACCGGAACGTCCTGCGTATGAAAGAAAGAGAAAGGCGAAACCAAGAAATTCAACAGGGCGAAGAAGCCTTTCCATCACACTCTCCTCTGTTTGCTGAACCCTATAAAGTTGTGAGTTTATGCTACTATTTGATTGTGTTAGTTTTAGCCCAATGAATCTTTATATAGCTACCAATAATAGGTATTCTTTCATCTGTTAATTCCTTTATTTTTTTTTAAATACTGTACTTTTTGTAATTGCGTCTTAAATGGTATAATAGAAAGGCACAGCAATAAAAATGGCTAATGAGTTGCAATCCTACTCCTGTATAAAACGGCATTGTTTAGAAATGTTCGGCAAACTAGCCTCTGACTTAAAATGATACCGCTGTACACCTGGGTTATTCTGGAAACTGTTGCAGACCTCTTATTTAAGGAGAACATATTCTACTTCATGTGAATAGGAAAGATGTATAGCAATCACTAGGGTGGACCATAGTTTGTTCCAGCAAATGTAAGCGATTTAACCTGGTAAGTACGCTATTGTTAGTTTAATATGCAACAAGCATGCATTATTGGTTTAATATGCAACAAGCATGCATTATTGGTTTACTTCCAATTCAGTTTGAATAAACTATGTTTCATTGTGGTCTCCCCGCAAGACTGTTAGTGGATCTTACAGAATGTTTCCCCTTAAATCCTTGTAATACATAATCACCTCTTTTCAAAGACCTAATTATACCCAAAGTAAAAGTATTTGTGAAAAGAGAGAATCCAACATGCCAGCATCTTTATTAACAACATGAACAACATTAGGGTGAAAACTCATTCTAGATGCATACGGTGTCTCAAGTGCTGAACTTTTTACCTACAGGTCGTTTAATTCAGGTGCATTAGTTGCATGGAAGAAAAACATGACTACAATCCACAGAATGCATTATGCCCTCAAATAATTCCAGGGCTGAAAACTATGTCCTTAATGCCCTGGAGCTAAGTAGTCCTCCTCTCATAAGGGAATGCATTTGTGATTGATTCAATATGTTAGCCGATTTTTTTTCCCTCTGATATTGTTAGCAGCACAAGACCCTGACATCTGAAGGTTTCTGACTGGGATGTTTGCCTGGCTTGCTGTCGCCTTAGGGATGATTCCTATGCAATTTGAATGTATTTGGAATGGGGCGGTTGGCGGGTGGGATAGTTTCTCAACCATGTTTGGTGGATTGTTGGAGTGGGTGAATTATGTCTGTGTTAACTGTTCCCTGTTTTCCCCTCCCTCCCGCAGGTTCTCTGCACAGCCCCACAATGTGTCTTTACCCCTTAAAACACCAGGACTTCCAGCTTTTTCCAACACATGTCCCACCACGCTTATGCCATAACTATTTCCAGGTGCCTCGCGTGGAACATCAGGGGGCTCATTGGCCGCAGAAAAACCTGATTGGTCCACGCATATCTCAACAAACACCCCATAGACATATGCTGCCTTCAGGAACTCCACCTCACACAAACCACAGAGCTGGGGTTGCGTGCAGGCTGGTGTGACAACGCCTACACATTCTTATACCAGTCCACCTCGCATAATCTCTGAATGATAATCGCCCTAATGCACACCTTAGACCCTCACCTTGCTACCGCACTTTTGGACGCAATGAAGGCCTTTGACTCTTTCGAATGGCCAAACCTTTTCCTCCTTCTCGCGTGTCTTGGCCTCAACCCCTGCTTCATTTGGAAGATCCGACTCCTCTATACATCGCCTACATTGTGCCTCCGGCTAACCTGAATGCTGTCTGAATCTTTCCTGATCACTCATGGAATGTGCTAAGTTTGCTGTAATCTGAGATTTGTATTCGCTGTCACGATGGAGTCCACCGACTGCAATCTGCCCTTCGCCTCTGAATATCCGCTCTAGTGGGCCTCTGTCCCTGTCATGTACCTGGGTATCTAGCTCAGCTGAGACCCAGACGAATTGTGGAGGGTCAACTACGGTAGAGACATGGAATGGCTGGAGGATAGGATCCCGTGTGATCCCGCCTGCCATTGTCTGTCACGGGAAGGATAGCTGTTGCAAAAATGTATATACCACCCAAATTCCTGTTTTGCTTTTTAATTCTTCCCCCTCCCTCTTACCACTCACTTCTGTGTCAGCTGCTTTTGGACCTCATCGGGCTGACAAGCAACCGAGGATTTCCTGGGAAATACTTACCTTACCTCTCGAGCAAGGGCTTCAGGCAGTTCCAGACATGGTCCTACATGCGCTCAGTGCCCAGGCGCAATACCTTCAACTACTGGCTATACCCCATACAATTTCAACCACACACGGCCATAGAGGCGGATTATCCAGCACCCTGCCCCTTGACTACAGTAATCTATGTACCCTGCAAACTGCCACGAAATGAGATCGACACGGTGGAGATCATGCACTGGCGTAGGATGGCTTGGAGTGTCGTACTGGCCACCCCTGCGGCTGCCATGCCCATCGGGCACAAACCCCTCCTGCCACCCCTGCAGGGCGAGGGGATAGGTTGAGAGCACAGGGATGCGGGCTTATAACCTTATAACCTTCGCTGATCTGTACCTGGCTGAGCACTTCCTGCCTGCATTGGAAGAGACCGAGGCGACAAGTCCTACTACAACAGAGTTCCTTCTCTATCATCCACTTCGAGCCTTCTGCCACATGATACACAACACCTTCTCGGCTGGTTACTCACCCGAACTCTACGATGCAAGTCAACGAAACGGACACCCCCCCCTCACCCCCACCATCACAGATGCCCAATGATCCTTTTGTTGTGGCCAGACAATGTCCCTACCCTCTAACTACAGACTGAGGTGAATTCATTTTAAATTCCTCCACAGGCTACACCACACACTGATGCAACTCCATCATATGGGCCTGTCCGAGGACGCACGCTACCTTTGTTGTGTAGTTCCCTAGGCATCCTTCTTCCACCTCGTGTGGGAGTGCCCGCGTGTGGCAAACTTCTGGGTTGGTGTCTTCTCCACTCTACAAACCATCACTGGCAACTCCCCACCTTGCACTCCCTTGACTACCCTACGGTGCTATGTCAAGGATGTTCCCCATGGAGACTGTTGTCTCGCTGCCATGCTTCTCCTTCTGGCTCTTTGCCAAATTACAATACATCGGGGTAGACCGATAGCCCCCTCTACAGAGGCTTGGCTGAGTGATGCGACCTACTGCAAGCACATACAACAATGGTCCCATGCATACAAAAGATATGGGAAGAATGAATATAGACAGAGTCAATCTATATTGCGAGTGACATGTCCAGCTTAGACAGTGGTCTTCAAAGTTTACTCAATATACAGGTTAAGAACACAAAAAGTACCTTCCACAATTCAACCAGTGTGGTACACAAGCCTGTGCCCAGCACTGACTGAACGGGTACAGAAGGTGAATATAGATTACGAAGAAGGGCTTTTTAAGGCCAAAGAACGTTTTCTGTCATAAATACAGATTGTACAGATTTTGTAAACATAGCACCATTACATCACATAGTAATCACGTTACGTATTTAGGACCCCTTAGTAAATCATGGGGACCATCATCAGGACATTACAATGAAAGCCTTAACATTAGCCTCTAAATGCCGGTAAAGCCAGATCGCATCCGGCAGATTGAAGGTGGGGATGCGATCGCTCACAATCGAGCGCACGAGTCCGCGGAACGCAGTGGTTTCCGTCGGAGCCTGGGGAACCGGGTGAGTCGGTCGGCTGGTGTGCTCCCTGGCGTCAGGGAGCACACCAGCCGATTCTGTTAAGGCTTTCATTGTAATGTCCTGATGATGGTCCCCGTGATTTACTAAGGGGTCCGAAACGCCGTCGACCTATTCTAGCACCTAATATGTAACGTGATTACTATGTGATGTAATGGTGCTATGTTTACAAAATCTGTACAATCTGTATTTATGACAGAAAACGTTCTTTGGCCTTAAAAAGCCCTTCTTCGTAATCTATATTCACCTTCTGTACCCGTTCTGTCAGTGCTGGGCACAGGCTTGTGTACCACACTGGTTCAATTGTGGAAGGTACTTTTTGTGTTTTTAACCTGTATATTGAGTAAACTTTGAAGACCACTGTCCGGCTGGACATGTCACTCGCAATATAGATTGACTCTGTCTATATTCATTCTTCCCATATCTTTTGTATGCATGGGACCATTGTTGTATGTGCAAAGTATGTTCCCCGAGGTCCCTGCTGACTAATTTGGGGGCCCTTGTTGCTGTTAACGCGACCTACTGCAAGAGCAAGTTTTCAACTATTGGGAGCTCATGCTGCCACGGTGTTGCCCCCAAAGACATCTGGTAACCCCTACTGATCTTCCTGTGCCAAAGCGTTATAACCCCCTTGTCAATTCCTGGGAGCCCTCCTCCTAGTGGGGATTCCCCAGAATCAGAATGTACAAATAACAGCGGCAGAGCCCTATACCAATTCAGTTGGTTTTCTTCCATAGATTATTGTGTGATTACTTTGTTTCCCTTCTTTTACGAGGGTATGGAAATGAATTTTCTTACATGCAAGTAGTTTTCCCCAAATTATTTGCCAGTGGACCTAGTCAATTTATCAGGGATGTCCTAAGGTTCACCTGTTGAACGGTGGGTAATACTTGATATTTCCAACAGATTTTTCGTTTTGGGCATGTTTTCAGGAGAGGATGTGTTTTTATTTCTTTCTCTACAGGCATGAACATGCTCAGGAAAGTTTTTACTGATGTTGCTGGCTATGAGAGGGTAGAGTCGAGGGGACTGGAGTAATTAGTTAGTTTCCCCACTAGTTTTATGGTAGGTCCGTGCAGGAAAGGGGCTATGGAGCAGCTATACTTCAATCCCAGTTCTTTTAAACCCCCCACTTTCAATTCCTCAAACCAAGATGTTTCTTCCATTTTGAGAGCCTTTTGACATCGGTTATTTAGTCATATGTTGTACTCCCAGGACAACTAAGGGAGATTATCAGTGGTGCTCTTAATATCATGAGCTTTGCATTGACCTAGGAAACTGTTTCCCAAATTGCCAGAGAGTGAGTGGTAATTGCCATAAACGCACGCCTGGGCGAAAAGGTCCATGGTGCAAAGTAAAGCCCCTATCTCGTAACACTAAAAGCCTACAACTCGCGCAGTTAGAAATCAATGTACTGTATGGTAGAAAAAAACTCATTTTTGTTATAAAGATGTAAGACTCGTGACTCGCGTGAGGACAGGAGGATTCCATTTCTCTGAGATGTATCATGATCTCCCTTGGATACTAATTTAAGGACCCACAGTAAAGATATTTTTTGTATGATGTGGACCCCTGTAGCTTCACCTACTCCTTCTGTTGAACAATTTTCTATCAAACTCGCCGCAATTGACTTCTGGCCCTGACTTGGAGCTGTTCTACATACTGTGGGACTGCCAAAATTTAGTTCACTCACTACAATATCGTCCGTGGACTTTTGCTTTTCGATATTACGACTGTGTGATCTAGGCTTTAGTTTTTAGTCGGAAGATTCAGCCTGTGCAAGAGATACCCTTCTTGCCTAACTGCGCCCATGTACAGTTTCAATAGAAATCGTGGTACTTGTGAATGAAAATAGGATTGGGATTTTCACGTCTGAGGCCAATATTCTGGGTCCACCCTACAAGTCTACACATACACTTTTTGCCCTGAGGAAGTTCCTTTTACAGGAACGAAACGCGTTGCCTGTTGTCCAGTGTTTTTATGAAGAATAATAAAGAACTTTTTGAAACTAAGTAACCAGTTTGTGACTTCGTCCCTGGTGCTGCCTCCACCTTTGCATTGAATTTCGTTTCTAGATTTCCAGGGGGACCGAGCGGCAGCAGGTCCCATGGTTGGCTGGCATAGGACCTTACTTAATATGGGACTATATGATGGATGTGCAGGTCCCTTGGTTGGCTGGCATGGGACCTTACTTAATATGGGACTATATGATTGATGTGCTGAGCGTAGAGTCAGCTGTAGCTTCATTTGTTGTACAAGGTAATTGCTATAAACGCAGGCCTGGGCAAAAAGGTCCTTTGTGCAAAGTAAAGCCTCTCTCGTAACACTAGAAGCCTACAACTCGAGCAGTTGGAAGTCAATGACTGTATGGTAGAAAAAAGCTGACATTTGTTCTAAAGATGTAAGACCCACTGAAATAGTAATGTACACTAATGGGCGACTTACCTTAGGGTTTCACCTCTTTCGCCTAAGAACTGGCCCATGCTTCAAATAAGAGCACCAGGTGGTTTACCACCTATGAGTACCCCTTAGACTGCCATAAGTCCTTTCTTGGTCCATATCTGAGTCATGGGCCTGCTAAAAAACATATACCAGAGAGGTGTGCTTGTTTTTTGGAATGTATCAAGCTTATGTTGTGCAAACAGAGCCATACACCTCATCCTCCAGTCAGTAACCACTCCAGAAGACTTTTCTGTTTTTGAGTTAGCTTTCAAAAGGATTGATCATCGGTTTACCATTCCTAGTAACAGTGATTCCACAAATGCAACCTCTGAAGTACTCACTTTCGCTGGAAGCCATGTGATTTGAAAGATTTGAGCAACATTCAGCTTTTATGAGGCTTACTAGGCAAAAGGTGGATTGAGGACCAGGAGATTGTGGCTGAAGAATGCAAAAAGTTGAGGCAGCGAGGGTAATAGGAAAATACACCCTTAAAGTTATGCCCAACTGCCATTACAAATTAGCTCAGAAAGATTTGTAACCTATGCTTTCCTAAAGACCATAGTACCGCGGACTGTGATTCCAAAGGTGAAGCACAATGTAGGTGCACCATGACACAGTTGATACTGAGAGAATCAGTCCTCGCTGAAAGAGTTGGGCCTGCTTAGTGACGAAGAAGCAGGAAGCATTGAAGACACAGCACTGGCACAAGGGGGTGAGTTTGACTCCTGTACGTGGAGAGACTGAAGGCAGCCAGGAGAGCGGTGAAGGAAGTGGACTGCAAGATGCGGCAAAAAGCTAACAAAGTCTCGGACTCTGTTGCTGAACACTGCCTCGACATTGAAACACTAGACAGTCAGAGGATTGCAAAACAAAAGGAGCTATACGGTTGCAAGAACAATATAGAGGGCCTCATGCAGCACCATCGTGAAAAGTATGAGAAAAGGGACATGTTGGTGATACAGGAAGACAAGACCATCGCCAACACCTGCCTCAAATCTAACCTGGACGCAGCAGAAACAGCCAGCAGGCAAATTTGAATTGGTACAACCCTCAGGAGGCATGCCTGGTTGAGAGTTTCTGTTTTTACACCCTCTTCAGACCGGCAGTGAAGGACACACATCTGTACGAGACACGTTAGTGATAGATTCCTTACCTTAGATTATCCCCAGGCGTCAGACTGGATCCGGAAATTGTTCGCGTATCAGTACCCTTGCGTGTCGGTAGGCGTCGTCTGCGGCTCCGCGTCCGTCGTCGGCATCGTGGGCGCCGTGATGACGTCGTCTGAGTACTTAGACGCCGCCTCTGCGTGCTGACGTCAGTTCTTCTTTTTTCCGCGCCAGCAGTGCAGATCCGGAAAAAGTGGTACCTTAGTCACTTTTTGACTAAACGTTTTTGATCTTTTGATTATCCTTTTTCGAAGTCTTCGACTCCGAACGGTGCCGGTAGGGATGCCAGGTTTCAAGCCCTGTGAGGATTGCGACCGACTGATGTCTGTCACCGACCCTCACCGCCGGTGTCTCCACTGCCTCGGCGTCGATCACGTCGACAAGACCTGCTCCGACTGTCGGGCCCTAACTTCAAAGGCTAGGCGGGAGCGGTCCCGTAAGCGGCTCGAACTCCGGCAGTCTGCCCCGCGCCGAGAACGGTCCCGGTCCGGACGGAGGTCGAGGGACCGGTCGCGGGAGAGGAGCCATTGGAGCTCCGGGAGTCGACATCACTCCTCTGGGTCGAAGTCGTCAGGTAAGCACAAGAAGTCGAAGAGACGTCATCGCTCTCCGACTCTGCACGACGCGGCCGGGGGGTTCTGGTGACACCGCCCACGCGGCTCCGTCGGAGTCGCAGGCGCCGCATCCGGCCTCATACCCTCCGGACCCTGGGCCTAATGCGGCGCCGGAGGAGATCGAGCGGTTCCTCATGGCCATGAGGTCCCTCTCTCCTCCGACGGGCTCCGCGGCGCCTCCGGGCCCAGCGGACCAGTCTGGGGTGCCTAGCATTTTCGGGGGCTTCGGTCCCGACGCCGTCGGGTGCTTCGGCTCCGACGGCGCCTTCGGGCCTGTCGCCGCAGGGCCCCTGTGGATCCGGTTCCGGATCCGGGTCGCCGCCGGTGGACTTAACGACCTCCCCGGCGCCCACCCCCTAGGTGTCACCCCCGGCGCCGCCCTTGGGCGGCGCCGTCCCCGATGCCTCCCTCGACCCGGCGCGGCGCCGCTGGGCGCTGCTCCAGACGCCGTTCGGAGAGTTTACTTTCCATGAAACGGCCCCATCTTTTTCTGACCCTGAGTATCAGGAGATGGGTGATGAGGAGTATTGGGAGGGGTCTGAGGACCCTCTGACACATGAATGTCAGTCCCAAGAGGACTGGACAGGTGAACTTGGGGATGCCAGTGGTCTGGACACTTCGCCCGACACTGGCTTTGTCTCCCCTCCTACCGTGGCTACGGAGTAGGGGGCAACCTATAGTGTGGTGTTGATGAGGGCGGCCAAGGCCTTGGGCCTTGAGCTCCCCGTCGCGGCCGTGAGGACTAACCTCCTCACTGAGGTCCTTAAGCCGCAGTCATGCTCAGCCGAGCCTGTGCTGCCGTTTAACGAGGCCTTGTCCGACGTTTTGCAGCGTGAATCTTTCTGGATTCACTATGCTGTGCATATTCCGCAATCTGGTGGTTGGGTCCGGAATCGTAGTCCTTTTTTTTCTCTTTTTTTTTTTTTTTTCTTCCTCGTAGCCCAGGTGGGCGTCGACGTCCCACCATTTGGTGTACCTTCGGTGACGTCGGCGTGCTTCCGGCGGAAGCTACCACCCTTGGGCGCCATCTTCAGATTCTTTTTTCCGCCGTTGGGTCTGGATCGTCGCGTGAAGCTCAAGAAGTTTTGGAGGAGAAAAGGAGGAAATACAGCATCTCTTCAACGGTGAAGACCTGAGAAGATCGGGAGAAGAGGACCATTAGAGAAGAGATGACGAAGAAAGGAGAGAACTTCGAAATCTTCGACGTCCTTGGAGGAATGCGCACACAGGGGGCCCCCTGAGCGCAGGGATGTACAAGACGCCCTTTAAATTCTGCAAGAACTGCCACCACAAGTTCGCTCAGAAGGACCAGCACCCAGTCTGCAACCTCTGCCTGCCAATCGATCACGAGAGCAGAGACTGCAACGCCTGCTCCGTCTTCAAGCCGAAGACACCCCGAGTTCGAGAGAGACAGAGGACAGCTCACCACACGATGCAGGGCCCGGCGCTTTATGAACTTGGCCTCTCAACCGACGACGAGGACAACATCGCCGAAGGCCCAGATGACTTCACGGTCGCAGAGACCGATAAGAAAACGCCTGACAAGGTAGGAGAGTCTACGACCCCGAAAACTCCCACAGGGCCTCGAAAGCCAGAGGCAGACTCCCGAAAGTCTGAGCCCAGAGCCTCGAAAGGAGCACCGGCACCGAGCAAATCGACGACCGAAGCTGCATCCTCCGAGAAAGAGCCCAACGGATCCTCCGAGAAGGACTCCCGGAGGCCGAAGACCAGCGAAAAGCAACGGTCATCGAAGCAAGCCCCCGAAAAAGGGCCTTCGACTTCGAAAGAAAAGGAGCCGAAGAAAGTTTCGACGTCCATGACGCCGCCGAAAAGAGCGGCCGAAACGCTCGACGACGAGCAGGCCGCAGAGATGCATAGAAAGAGAAGAAGGCTCGAGGCCGAAATGGAGAACATCCTTCAGAGAAAGAAAGACTTCGATGAAAAAATGAGAAGTTACAAGATCCCCTCGAAGCCGGCACCGACCGTCGCTGAGGTACAGGAGCTCGAGGAGTTCGACGTCGAAGAGACGCCGAAAACTCCGGAACCCTTGGAGCACGAAGAAGAGGAAGACCTCTACTACACAGAAGGGGATTACGGGGTGCAGCAGTCAAGCTACGGCTCAGGTTCCTCGACGGCCCAAGACCAGGAATGGCAGGACATCGAGGCCGAAAACCCGGAGGAAGCGGTGGAAACATACCCCTCGAGGCCTTCGCCACCGGATGACATTGGGGCATACAATGAGGTGGTCAGGAAGGCGGCAGCAGCTTATGGAGTTAAGCTGGAAGAGGAGAAGCCAAAAGCAGACTTCCTGCTCGAGACATTGCTCCCCATACAGACAAGAAGCCAGTTCTTGCCCATGCTCAAGAGTATCAGAGACCAGGGGAAGGAAGCCTTCAAGGACCGGGCTACATGCAGATCAGTAACGCCGAGGACGGAGAACAAGTACAAATTCTCCTCCCAAGACCCAGCTTACATCAAGGGATCCGTCGCAGCAGATTCAATAATCGCTGCAACGGCCAGGAAAAGGGCAAACGTCCTAACAACGTCTGGACCTCCACCTGACAAGGAAAGCAGGGGGATGGATCTAACTGGCAGGAAAATTGAGAGGAACGCCGCAACGCACTGGAGGATGGCGAACTCCAACGCCCTCCTGAATAGACATCAATACCAGCACTGGGATGAGATGGGACAATTGCTCAAGCACCTCCCGGAACAATACCGTGAGAGGGCATCTCACCTTGTGGAAGAGGGGAAAAACATCGCCAACTCGTGCCTGAAGACAGCCTTGGATGGGGCAGAAACATCCAGCAGACTGATGGCTATAGGCATCACAGAGAGAAGGCAAGCCTGGCTCAGGATCTCAGGCTTCAAGGCTGAGGTTCAGAACAACATCCTGAACACACCCTTCAACGGTGAAACACTGTTCGGAGCCCCAGTTGATGAAAAGCTCACCCAACTGAAGGACAACAAGACAGCAAGGTCCATGGGGGCCCTGCAGTTCAGGGGGATGAGGAGGGGCACTCCTACAAGGAGGCCGAACGGCAGAGGTGGAAGTCAGCGAGGAGATTCTCACCAGAGTTTCCACCAGGGGCAACAGAGTGACAACCAAGGCCACCAGGGCCAGCAGAGGCAAAGCTGGAACTACCAAAGCAGGGGACAGTCCTTTCGGTCAAGAGGAAATGGACGGGGCCAGAGAAGGAGAGACGGTGAACAACCCCCCTCCAAGTGACTTCACACGGAAGAAGGTGCTCCCCCACTCAAACCCTCCGGGGGAGGAGCACGGGAAAACAAAGAGG
This sequence comes from Lissotriton helveticus, assembly GCF_964261635.1. Lineage (NCBI taxonomy): Eukaryota > Metazoa > Chordata > Amphibia > Caudata > Salamandridae > Lissotriton > Lissotriton helveticus. The sequence goes on from NC_136068.1 coordinate 743,727,804, forward strand.
AGAGGGCTACACGGACAAGACACAAAGGAACATGTGACGCCGGTAGGAGGAAGATTGAGATTTTTTCTCCAGGAGTGGCGAAAAATAACAGACAAGTGGATACTCAACATTATGCAGTTCGGATACTGCATAGAGTTGGAAAAGAGACCACCAAACAGAAAACCAAAGAAAAGACAGCACTCGGGAAGAGAGCTGCAATTACTGCAAGAGGAAGCTCAAGAACTCCTCCTCAAAGCGGCCATCGAACGGGTTCCTTTCAAAGAACGGAACAAGGGAGTGTACTCAAACTACTTCCTGGTGCCAAAAGTGGACGAAAGTCTAAGACCCATCCTGGACCTACGGTTCCTAAACAAATACGTCAAAACTCAAAAATTCAAAATGACGTCCCTACAAGAGGTCATCCCACAGATAAAGGCCGGGGACTTCTTGTCCACCATAGACCTAAAAGATGCGTACCTGCACATCCCCATGAACAGGCAGCACAAGCACATGCTAAGATTCACAGTGAACAAGGATCACTACCAATTCACGACCCTGGCTTTCGGACTAAAGTCCGCACCAAGGGTGTTCACCAAATGCCTCGCGGCGGTGGCCGCACATCTAAGAAGGAGGGGGATACACGTGTACCCCTACCTCGACGACTGGCTCGTAAAGGCAAGCTGTTACAAGACATGCAAAGATCATGCAGAACAGGTGACAAGAACGCTAGCAAGCCTGGGGTTCTCCATACATTGGGGCAAATGCTCGATGGAACCAGAGCAAGTGAAGATCTTCCTGGGAGCCCAGATCGACACCGTCCAATGCAGGGTGTTACCCAGCGAAAAGAGAACACTCAGCCTACTGAGGGAGAAACTTCACTACCAGAAGGGGCAAGCTCTGACAGTGAGGACTGTGAGCAAGATCTTGGTGATGATGGCGTCATGCATACACCTGGTCCCCAATGTACGCCTACAAATGAGACCACTCCAAGAGTGGCTGCAACAGCAATGGTCACAAGCTACAGGAAGTTGGGAGGATCTAGTGGTTGTAACGCACAGGGTGCAGGAGGAGATAAGGTGGTGGACCAAGGAGAGAATAACAGAAGGGAAACCTCTAACACCACCGGACCCAACAGTGACCATCACCACAGACGCATCCCAGAAGGGGTGGGGCGCACACATGAACAGGCTCAGAGTGAGGGGTCTGTGGAGCCCTACAGATGCAGTCAAACACATCAATTACCTGGAACTGAAAACTGTGTTGCTAGCGCTCAAGGCTTTTCAGAAACACCTGTACAACCAGAAGGTGCTAATACAAACAGACAACACGCCAACAATGTTTTACATAAACAAACAGGGGGGAACTCAATCGTTCCCTCTGTCAAGCTTGGCACAGGAAATCTGGAAATGGGCTATACCACTAAAAATAGACCTGCTAGCCATACACCTGCCAGGGAAGGACAATGTAAAAGCGGATTGGCTCAGCAGGCAGACTTCAGCGTCCCACGAGTGGGAACTCAACAGTCAGGAAACAGAGAGACTATTCAGGAAATGGGGCACGCCAACAATAGACTTGTTTGCAATATGCCGGAATGCAAAATGCCAATACTTTGCATCCAGGCAACCAGAGGCACTGTCACAGGGGAATGCCCTATGGATAAGCTGGTCAAAAACATTTGCCTACGCTTTTCCCCCCGATACCATTGATCCCCAGGGTTCTCAACAAATGCAGTACGAGCAACATGACGCTCGTCCTGGTGGCACCACAGTGGGCCAGGCAGACCTGGTACTCTCATATAATGGAGATGGCGCAGGGCCCACCCCACAAGTTCTCAAAAAGAAGAGACCTACTCTCCATGGAAAAAGGAGAAGTTCTACACCCAGAGCCGGAGAGCCTAAATCTCTCAGCTTGGCTCTAGGACTTAGAGTTCGCACATCTAAAACTACCAGAGAGCACCCTGCGGGTGCTGCGAGAGGCAAGAAGGCCCAGCACACGCAAGTGCTATGGGGAGAAATGGAAAAGATTCACTCAATGGTATTGCAAGAAAAAACTCCATAGGAAACTGACCAAGGAATCCACGGTGCTAAAGTACCTCACGCACCTAATTAGGGCTAAGCTAAGCTCATCTTCGCTGAGGGTGCACCTGGCAGCGATTGTGGCATACACAAGAGGAGAAACAGGGAGAAGCTTCTTTACATCCCAGGTCGTAAAAAGATTCCTAGAAGGGGCTAAAAGAATAGCGCCACCAAAGAGAATGCCGCCACCGGCCTGGAACCTAAATGTGGTACTGACGGAGCTCATGAAAGCACCTTTCGAACCCATCCACAAAGCATCACTGCAAATGCTGACGATGAAGACTGCCTTTCTGGTAGCAATCACCTCGCTACGAAGGGTGAGCGAACTGCAGGAACCCTACATCCAGATACACAGTGACAGGGTCGTGATGAGAACAGACCCACACTTCATGCCAAAGGTGGTGTCAAGGTTCCACATCAATCAGAGTATTCAGATCCCTAGCTTCTTCCAAAACCCCAGTACAAGCGCTGAGAGGTCGCTCCACACCCTAGACGCAAGAAGGGCTGTGATGCACTACATCGAAAGGACGAAGGAACACAGGAAAACAAAATAGTTCTTCGTATCCTTCGCAAACAGTTACATGGGCAAACCAGTGACTAAAAACACCATAGCTCGATGGATCGCACAGACAATACAATTCTGCCACAAACAAGCTGGCCAGGAGCTAACAGGAGGGGCACAGGCCCACTCCACCAGGAAGAAAGGAGCAACAATTACCTTTCTGGCCAACACACCAATTCAGGACATATGCCTGGCGGCAACATGGGCTTCAATGCACACTTTCACTAAGCACTATTGCGTGGATGTACAGATGAACAAAGAAGCACAAGTAGGACAAAAGGTGCTTAAACATATATTCAACAACCAACGCTCATCTTCCATCCAACCGCCACAAAAGTAACGAAAACCGCTACAAAATCTATGCACAGCATAGTGAATCCAGAAAGATTCACGCTGCAAAACGAATAGTTTCTTACCTGTCGGTGTAGTTTTGCAGCTTGAAGATCTTTCTGGATTCACTAGCGAACCCACCTGCCTCCGCCAGAAAGATGAGGCTGGAGAAGAAGGTGGAAACACATAGAAAAGAAAGCAAGTTGAAGCTTACAAGATACGTGAAAAGATACGTGAAAAGAATTACGTTGAAAAAACGATTAACAAACATAGCCATGGATTCACTACAAAGACAGAAAAGAAAAAGACAGAAAAAAGAATCCGAAGATGGCGCCCAAGGGTGGTAGCTTCCGCCGGAAGCACGCCGACGTCACCGAAGGTACACCAAATGGTGGGACGTCGACGCCCACCTGGGCTACGAGAAAGAAAAAAAGAGAAAAAAGACTACGATTGCGGACCCAACCACCAGATTGCGGAATATGCACAGCATAGTGAATCCAGAAAGATCTTCAAGCTGCAAAACTACACCGACCGGTAAGAAACTATTCGTTCTTTTGGGCACTTGGTCCAAGCCCGCTACAGGTTTGCCTGTAGATAGGAACGTGGCCAGACGCCACCGCCCGGCTCCGAGCGACCCATGTTTTCTGTCCACCCACCCCACCCCCGAGAGCCTGGTCATCCAGGCCTCCAATTCCCAGAACGCATTCCCGTCGGCTCCGCCGGACAGGGAATCCAAGAGGTTACGAGCAGTACGGTAAAAAGATCTTCTCCTCCCTTAGTCTGGGACTTCGGTCTTCCAACACCGCCTGCCTCTTGGGCCGCTACACCCACTCTCTGTGGGATACGGTTGCGGAAGTGCTGCCAGAGTGTCCGTTGGAGGTACGGGCCAAACTCGGCCAAGCCCTTGTGGAGGGCCGGGATGCAGCCAAATATTCTATCCGGTGTGGGCTGGATACCACCGACTCACTAGGTAGAGCGATGGCAACGACAGTGGCGGTCAGATGTCTTGCCTGGTTGAGGTCCACCAACTTTTCGGCCGATGTCCAAAACACACTGATGGACATGCCGTTTGATGGCCGTAGCCTTTTTGGCGACAAGGCAGACCATGCGCTTGAGCGCTTTAAGGACTCCAGTGCTACGGCCAAGTCCTTGGGCCTCTCGGCCCCGCGCCAGCAATCGGTTGCTTTTCACTCCTTTCGTGGCCGCGGAAGGGGTGTACCCACACGTGCTGCCAGCCACGCTCCGCAGGGTAAAACCCAACGCGGCGAGGGCCGTGGGAACCGCCGTGGTGGCGGTCGGGGACAACGGCGAGGTCAGTCCACACTTTCCCCCGCAACATCCGCCTCAAAACCCTCCTAGTCCGTGCTTTCAGGCCCATGTGACGCCAGTGGGGGGCAGGGTTCGCCATCAACTCCTCCACTGGCGCACTGTCATGTCGGACAGGTGGGTGCTGCAAATCGTCCGAAGGGGCTACTCCCTCCCCTTCGAGGCGACCCCTCCAGCCATGCCACCGCAGTACCACCGAGTATCGGGGATCATTTGCGGCTTCTGCAGGAGGAAGTTACGGCCCTCTTGGCCAAGGGGGCCATCGAGCGCGTTCCTGGGCCAGAAGTAGGGTGTGGTTGCTACTCCCACTACTTTCTGGGACCCAAGAAGGGCAAAGGGGGCCTACGCCCTATCTTGGACCTAAGGAACGTCAACGGCTTCCTCCGGAAGGAGAAGTCCAAAATGCTGCCACTGGCTCAGGTCTTAGCTGCACTGGACCCAGGAGACTGGATGGTAGCGTTGGACTTGCAGGACGCTTATTTCCACATCCCCGTCCTGCCGGCCCACCGGCGCTACCTGCGGTTCACGGTTGGCCACGAGCACTTTCAGTATACCGTGCTCCCCTTCGGCCTTACCAGCGCCCCACGGGTGTTCACAAAGGTGATGGCGGTGGTCGCAGCCCATCTGCGCAGGTTAGGGGTTTCAGTCTTCCCCTACCTCGACGACTGGTTGTTGAAGGCGGGCTCGCCCCAAACAGTCGTCAGCCACCTCCAGACAACGGCAGACCTCCTGCACCAGCTGGGGTTCTCCCTCAATGTGCCGAAGTCACACCTGTGCCCCTCTCAGAAGCTCCTCTTCATCGGAGCGGTTCTGGACTCAGCGCAGTTTCGGGTTTATCCTCCCGAACAGCGGGTCCGGGATATTCAGGCTCTGATTCCACTCTTCCAGCCTTTATCCCGGGTCTCGGTCAGGTTGATGCTGCGGCTTCTGGGGCTGATGGCCTCCTGCATCCTACTGGTGCATCACGCCAGGTGGCGGATGCCGGCTCTGCAGTGGGACCTGAAGTTTCAGTGGGCCCAGCATCAGGGCAACCTGTCCGACCATGTCTTGATCTCGGAGGGCACTGCGAGACCACTGCAGTGGTAGCTCACGGACCGCGATTGGGTCAGCGGCAGATCCCTCTTTCTTCCCCAACCGGAGCACGTAGTTGTGACGGGAAACAGCCTTAATAACGAATCTTTTACAACGAGTGTAGTAAGCAACGAGTCTTAAACAACGACCTTTCCATGAACCACAACTTCCTAAACAACTGTGTACACGAACAACGACCTCCTCATGTTCTTATGAAACTGGCCAATAGATGGCACTGCAATCCACGATTTAGGAAGTGCTCGAGTTGGGTACACACCAGTTTTGTATGCCATGAAGTAATGCAGCTTAGTTTTGCTGCATCGTGGTTTGGAGGGAAGTGGCAGTGGTTCAAAGCATGGACAGGCGCAGCAGCACAGGAACAAAGTGGCGAGAAGTGAAGATTCCCCACCGAGAAACTTAAGAATACAGGGTATTGAGAGTTTCATAAAGGGAGAGGCGAGGTTAAGAAGTCGAGCTCCATTCCGGATTAAATTACTTGTCTACATGTCAGTGGCAATACCAACGAAGAAAGAAAAGTAGATAGAAATCATCCTGAAATAGTTATTCCATTTCTGAGGGAGCTAGTGTCAAATATCCCCTGCCGGCCCAGGCAAATAAGGCAGAAGCTGAAGGTTTTCAGGTAGGCCATCCAAATCTATTTTGAAAATAAAAAATAATCTAGTATGCTAAAACATATGAAGGAATTATATTTTATTGTTTTCAAGAGATAATTACCGTTTTTTTGTAAGTTCATCCGTATTTCGAAAAAAAGATTAAATAGATAATTTGTTAATTTAAACATTCTTCACATAAAATAGTTTATACAAAAAGACATGTGTTGTTTTAAGAACATAGTAGTATATTGGGTAAAGTGGCAATACATTTTTTTTTCGTGGTTAAGGAAGTTTTGTCTAAGAATGTAGTGGTTTATATTTGTTCGTGGTATAGCCTTCGTGGTTTAGGCATTCGGTGTTTGAGAAGTAGTTGTTTAATCATACATCCAGTTGTGACGGATGCGTTCCTCCAGGGCTGGGGAGGCCACATGGGAGAGGCGGAGATCAGAGGCCTCTGGTCTCCGGCGGAGGCCCGGCTCCACATCAACCTTTTGGAGTTGCGGGCGATTTGTCTAGCACTGAAAGCATTCCTCCCCTCTGTCCGGGGGAGTGTAGTGCAGGTGTTCACGGACAACACCACCGCCATGTGGTACTGCAACAAACAGGGCGGGGTGGGGTCGTGGACCCTTTGCCAGGAGGCTCTGCGCCTCTGGCAGTGGCTGGAACACCAGGGCGTGACCCTGGTGGCTCAACACCTGGCAGGTTCTCTGAACGCCAGGGCGGACGAGCTCAGCCGTCGGTGCATGATGGATCACGAATGGCGTCTGAACTCGGACGTGGCGCAAGGCCTCTTTCAGCGATGGGGAGAGCCTTGGTTAGATCTACTTGCCACCGAAGAGAACGCGCAATGTCATCAGTTCTGCGCGTTGGAATTTCCAAGGCGGCACTCGCTCTGAGACGCTTTTCATCGGAAGTGGAGTTGCGGTCTATTGTACGCCTTTCCGCCTATAACCCCTTCTGCCCAGAGTGCTGAAGAAGATCAAGCGCGACAGGGCACAAGTCATCCTTGTGGCTCCGGACTGGGCACGAAGGTACTGGTATCCAGAGCTACTCAGTATGTCAGTCGATCCCCCGGTTCGTCTGCCTCTTCAGGAGGACCTTCTGTTGCAGCAGCAGGGGATGGTCCTCCACCCGAACCTGTCCAGTCTCCACCTCCATGCTTGGAGATTGAGCGGCCACAGTTGAGGCCATTTGACTTGCCTCCTGAAGTCTGTAACGTCATTCTGGCAGCCAGGCGTCCCTCCACAAAGTCGGTATACGCCTGCAGGTGGAACAGATTTGTGGCATGGTGCACAGCAAAGGCTGTGGATCCTCTTGCTGCCCCTCTCTCTGAGGTTCTTCTTTTCCTCCTTTCTCTTGCCCAGCAGGGCTCTGCTCTGGGCACTATCAAGGGCTACCTTTCTGCCCTTTCAGCCTTTCTAAGGTTGCCTGATCAACCTTCTTTGTTCAAGTCCCCTATTGTAAATCGTTTTCTTAAAGGCATCACACACACGTTCCCTCCTGTTCCGTTTGTAATGCCTCAGTGGGACTTGAACCTTGTTCTTACGTTTCTGATGTGCGCTCCCTTTGAGCCACTTCACAACTGTCCTCTCCGCCTTCTTACTTTGAAGACTGCTTTCCTGGTTGCCATCACCTCTGCCCAGGAGAGTGAGTGAGCTCCAGGCCCTTTCTTGTACTCCTCCTTTCCTTTCTGTCCATCCGGACAAGGTTGTGTTGCGTACTAAGCCATCTTTCCTGCCCAAGGTTGTCACAGCCTTCCACATCGGGCAGTCTATCACCTTGCCAACCTTCTTCCCGCCAACCAACTCTTTGTTGGTTACGTGGGTGCTAAGAAGGGGAAAGCGGTGCACAAGAGGACCATCTCCCTGTGGATCATCTTGTGTATCCAGGCATGTTACTCCTTGGCTAAAAAGGAGCCCCCTGTTGGATTGCGGGCTCACTCCACCCGAGCCACGGCGACTACCTCTGCCTCGGGCCGGGGAGTTCCCTTACAAGACATCGGTCAGGCAGCTACGTGGGCCTCCCTGCACACGTTTGCAAGACACTACTGCCTCGACAGCCAAGTCCGGAGGGATGGCTTCTTTGGCCGTTCCGTCCTCCAGGACTTTCTGGTGTGATTATTGGTTCGCAGACCCACCACCGGGGTTGGTATTGCTGGGGTATCTATTCTAAGGTAAGTAATCTATCACTAATGTGTCTCTTTCAGATGCACAAGTTACTACTTGTGTAACGATATATCTGTAAGAGACATTAGTTAGTGATAGATTCCTTACCGACTCACCCATCTTCCCCGTTCTGCGAACCGATATCTAGGGTTAGGGTTATCCCCTTTCAGGGCCCTAGTTTCAATGGCACCAGTGTTGGTTTTTAACATGGCTCAGCACTTCTGGCGCGGAAAAGCTGTGTCTAAGAACTGAAGTCAGCACGCGGAGGTGGCGTCTAAGTACTCCGACGTCATCACGGCGCCCACGACGCCGACGACGGACGCGGAGCCGCAGACGACACCTACCGACGCGCAAAAGTACTGCTACGCGAAAAATTTCCGGATCCAGTCTGACTTCTGGGGATATTCTAAGGTAAGGAATCTATCACTAACTAATGTCTCTTACAGATATATCGTTACACAAGTAGTAACTTGTGCTCCAGGAGATAAAGGAGGACAACCAGTCGTGAAAAGCAATGTGGCACATTGCAATTCTGTAGGTCCTTCAAGCGGAGAGGCATGCCAACTAGACTAGGAAGCTGGGGGGGCCTTCCAACAAGTGTCTGTCCCTCAGCAAAAAGGATTCAGTCAGCTGACCACAGCTCACTCGTGCAAATAATGGCAGTACCTGGCAAGACACCCGTTTCGTGGGAGGGCAAAAGGGAGAGTTCAACGCCCAAGAGGGGGAGGTGGTGGGGAAAAGAAATGATTTGAACGGATTACACCCCTAAACTGACAACCCATGTGGAGGAAAAATATGGGAATCCTACAGGACTGCAAGTCAATCACTCCAGTTGGATATTAAATACATTTAACACAGCTAAAACATAAAACTTATCATATGACTGCCTTCACTACTTCTAAGGAAAAGGTCCCAAAGAAATGAGGAACTCCTGCTACTATGAGTTTCCCAAAAAGTCAGAAAGGGGGATTACAATCTTACTTCCTCATATCAAAGCAAGAAATGACATTAAGGCCAATTCTGGACCTCTGATTGCTACACAAGTTCATAATGAAAACATTGTAAGTGGTCATTCTACTTCTAAAGAAAGGAGACTATATGGCCATAATAGATCTGAAGGACGCCTATCTTGACATCCTGACAAATCAAAGATACACAGATATTTGTCATAGATCAGATACACTACCAGTTCAAGGAGCTGCCCTTTGGCATAAAATCAGCACAAAAGGTATTCACAAAATGCCTAGCAGCAATACCCAAGCACCATAGGAGACAAGACATACATGTCTCCCAATGAATGGCTAGTATAGGCAAGTTCACAGAACAGTTGTCAAAAGAACATGCACACTGTGATGGAGATCCCTCACCAGCTGGAGTTCTCACTGAACATATAGAAAAGATCTCTCCATGCCCAGAGCAGGAGAAAGTGTTCCTAAGAGCGATGCTGAACTCAAAAATAGCAAGGGCCTAATCCAGTACCCTGGAGATTCAAGAAATTAACAGATTCAACTTGTCTATACCATAAGGCTCAGTCTCAGAAAGTGAGGACAATGATGAAACTAATGGGTATGATGGCATCATGCATCTTGCTTCTGCCAAGGGCCAGGCCGCACATGCGCCCAGTCCAGGAATGTTTTAACAGCAGAAGGTCACAAGCCACAAGGATATGAGGATCTTGTGTTTGTCACAGAAATGATTTAGAAGGAGATATGGTGGTGAAACACTCAGCATCCTACCCTACGGGGACCTTTCAGGCTATCAACTCCAAGAGTCCCCATCACTACAGCCTTATCCCATATAGGATTGGCAAGGGCACATGGGAGCCCTTCTTAGACTATGAGAGAGACAAACCTGTTGGACCTTTGCTCATGCACTGAAGGCCTTTTAAGCACATGTAAAGGGAAAAAACGGTACAATGTTCTACATCCAAAAAGGGTGTGGGGGGGGGGGAGATGATCAGGGAGAGGACAAAATGCTGTCCGCTGTCACATTGCCAGATGCGAGCTGATGAGGAACACAGATTCACTTTGCCTCCGATGCTGCATTATTGCCGTGTTTTTCGATACTACAAACGAACTGGGACTGACATAGTTAAAGTCTACCCTCGGACTCTCTGGCCTGACCTTGTGCCTTGCCTTCACCGTGAACGCTCATCCTTAATACCTGAGGGCCTTTCAGCATCGACACAGCATGATTCGAAGTTAACACCACAAGATGTAGCTCACCTTTTCTACTTTCAATGTGAAGACGAGCAACAATTAATTTGGTTGCCTGCCCCTACCCCGTCCTGATGAAGACCCCGAAGCAAGGGTACAACGAACTCCTGCGACATTTAGAGGGTCGAAACGTCGACAACTGTCCTTTGTTTATCAGCTTCACCCCATTATTTATAACATTGATGTGCTATGTGGAGTATGATTTTGATTAAGTGATGTATTGAACCTATGGTCTTTTGTTGGTTTATATTTAAATTAACATACACGTGCGGTTGCGCCATTTGGTTGTTTTTACAGTCACTATTCCCTATCCACACTATCCTCACCTTATCACTTCCCTTATTCCTTGGGGCACTGTACAGTCTATGAATGTTCATTCAATGATATGATATTGAATATACACCTACATTGTGAATAAATACAGTGCAGGCTCATCTCTTATCTACTGTGTCTCCATTTTTATTAATTTGTGCGTATTGATTGTCCTTTGCTGGGACCCCTTCTTCTCAGTACTGTTACTACCCAGGTCCCAGTGACTATGGTTGGGTGAACCCCTTTTGCTATACTCCGCTGTCACAACTAGCACAGGAAAAATGGAAATGTGCAATAGAGGAACAGCACTGGCGGCGATGCTTCTACCAGACGTCCAAAGCATTGAAGCAGACAAGCAAGTGCATCTCACATATGGGAGCTAAAACAAACACTAGAGGACATCAAGAGATGGGATACCCCAGATATAGATCTGTTCGCAAGTCAGGCCAACACAAAATGGCAAGACTTCTTCTCGTCCAGGTATTCATTCCGGCAGTTCAGGGGAAGTGCCCTATCTATTAACTGCTAAGGCATTTGAATGTGCCTTTCACAGATTTCCCCCAATACCATTGGTAAGACACATGTTAAGACAGGCAGACATGACCCTTATCCTGATAGCCCATCACTGAGCTAGGCAAACTTGGTTCTCGGACTTGGTAGAAATCTCTCAAGGAGAAGATAGCCCTACCACCGATGCAGGCCTTACTCTCAATGTAAAGAGGACTGATCTGTCACCTGGAACCAGCCACTCTCAGGCTCACATCCTGATTCCTGAGTAGCTAGAATTCAATTACCCCCTTTTTCCGATCAGAATAATGAACTTCTCAAAGAGTTCAGAGGACCAAGTAAATGCAAGTGCTACACCAAGTGGAACAAATGCATCCATTGTACAAAAAAGCAAGGCCTCATGGATAAGAGGGCAGAAAACACCACAGTCCAAACATAACCAATCCACCTGTTGGATAATGTTCTAACCTATGCATCACACAAGGTTTATACCGCCATTGTGGCCTACACCAGGGAACTCGCACAAAGCTGCTTCTTCATCCCACCAGTTTTAAAGAGATTCATAGAGGGAGCAAAAAGAATTACCTGTTCTCCACTAAACAAGGCAGCACCAACACTAATTTGGGACTTCAGTACTGTGCAAACTTAACTATGGACCGAACTGTTTAAGCCCATGCACAAGTCAGAACTCCAATTTCTTATATTAAAATCAGCCTTTCTGGTGGCCATATCTAATCTATTTACGGTCAGTGCACTACACGTGCTCACTACCCCAGAATCCTACGTACATAAGGAGAGAGTAGTCCTAAGAACTAATCCAAAGTTTATCCCTACAGTGGTGTCTCACTTTTTGTTAAAATATACTATACTGAAGGCTTGGGGGAGGGGGGGGGCACTATATCAAACAAAGAATTAGTTACCTGAAGGACTGGATTTTCAAACAAAATGTGGCTCTGTATATACTGGACCAAAGTAAGGTACAGTGTGAACAGTCCACAGTCCCAAGAGGTTTGGCAGAGGCTAAAGTTAGATATAACCTTACTCTCTAAAGTTGTAGCTTGGTCGAGCAGTAATACAGTATCAGAGGACAGTTTACCGCATTTGTTGTACACACTCAGTCAGCAAATGGTTTCACACACTCAAGAACTGATCTCTAGGCTAATTGTTTTGTATCAAAATATATAGTTTTATTTTAGAACCAACAAGGTATCAAAATATACTTTCTCAGAATGAATTACTTTAGTTAAATACTTTTCATATAGGCAATAGACTTTTTGATTTCAATAGTTAGTTTTTGCAATAGGCAACACAATTACAAACACACTGCAACATTGAGCTCAATGGGAATTTCTAGAGAAATGCAATTAGTTACTTTATAGATTACTTTTCTAACCACAGGATTGGATCCTAGATTCAGTCCTGGGACATCTCCTGTAAACAGTTAAGTAAAAGCGTTTCGGTTACATTAGTGATTTTTAAGGTATATTATTCTATTTAGAAAGTTGACACTTCAAAACTTTTTCACAAAGAATCACCAATGTTATCCTATGGGAGGAAATTCATTTAGCGGATAAGTAGTGTTATCGTTACTTTTTCTTACTCCATGTTGGATCCTGGATCCAGCACTGGTGTATCTCCTGTAAACAATTGAAAGAATGTGTTTAAGTCATAAAGGCGATTTTCTTTTTAGAATTTTTTTTATTGGTTATTAAGAAAGTCACATTAATACAGTACATGATTGAATGACACAATGCAGAACAACATCAGAAAGTTACAAGTCACCATCAGTCAGTAGCCTTCAGGGCACATCTCTCACCAAGCTTTCCTGTCTGCGCATTTCCATTTCTACCGTGGGTGACACACATATATCCCCCTATGTCTGTTCCAGTGGGACCACTTCCTATCCCATTTCTTAGGGCACCCCCTGGCCTTATAGACCTCTATCTCTGCAAGCATGCAGCGGTCCATTATTTTGCCCCATAGGGTGACACGAGGCGGGGCTTTGTCCCCCCACCCCCTAGCCACCTCTCTCTTCACCATTGTGTAACCCACTGTAGTGAACTGTAGTTCGATTTTCGTCCGGTCAGTGGCCTCCCAGATGTTTAGCAGTCCTAGTCGTGGGGTGAGAATTATTTCTTTCCCTATTGCAGCGGACATATGTATCGTGGCTCCCTCCCAGAGGGGGCGTACCTTTGGGCAAGTCCACAATGTGTGGTAAAACGTGGCTTGCTGGCCACACCCCCTTCCACATCTGTCGTCGGTTTTAGCGCCTATTTTTGCCAATACTTTCCAGTTATGTATGAACGGTGCAGTATTCTCAGTTGGATCAGGTGGAATCTTTGAGTGATGGCCGCTTCACGGGGGGACATCAGGGCTGACTGCCATTCTTCATCTTCTATAGGGCCTACATCATCCTGCCAGCGCTCTCTGAGTTTTAAGAAGGCATCTGGAAGGTTGTGGTTCAATTTTTTATAAGTTAAAAAAATCTCCTTCGATCTAAGAGGTCCGTCAAGCAGGCGGTCCTCTAGAGGGGAGGATTCCGGTATATCAGTAAAGGACGGAAAGGCTGCCTGTAACGCGTGCCTGATTTGGAGACATCGGTAAATCTCCCCCTGAGCCAATTGGTACTTGCCTTTGGAGCTCAGCAAAGGTCAAAATTGCCCCCTTTTTAACCAAATCCCCTACTGTGGACAGTCCAATGAGGTCCCATTTATCAAACCCGGGCTGGTATCCCAGTCTCCCCAACTTCTGTGGGAACTAAGTGGCGTGGCCAACGATAAGGTGTCTGCCCACCCCAGTCGAGACAAGACTATGCGCCAAATGTCAAGCGTATGCTTAATCGGCCCAAAAAACTTCCTTTTGTTTTTCTTATCTGTGGTATACAAGGCGCCCAAAAAACTGGAGCGGTCGGTCTGGTACCTGTGTAGAGCATATGCTGGGTCATCCGGGGGGGGGGGGGTAATATATCCAATGATTGACAGTCACCGGATGCGCCGCTCGGTAATAGCGCTGTAGGTCTGGGAGGGCTATGCCCCCATCATACCAACTTTTTGTCCGTTTCTGTCTAGCAATCCTAGGGGCTTTTCCACCCCATAGCAGCGTGTTGATCTCACTCTCAACCGCCTTAAAATAAGAATCTGGAACTTTATAAGGGCAGTTGTGGAGAACGTAAAGGAAGCGAGGAAGTGCCAGCATCATAAAAAGCGCCGCTCTCCCCACAAGCGTCAAGGGTAGGGTCCTCCAATGTTTAACATCAGCACGCAGTCTAGCCAAAGGCGGAGCCAAATTTGAGTCATCAAAGTAGGTGGGGTCAGAGGGTACAAAGACCCCTAGATATCAAAAACCGTCAGTGGCTACCGTTCTCGCACATTCTATTGGGATACTTGGTAGCTCTCCTTTCAGCATAAAAAGGACCGACTTACGCCAGTTTATAGCAAACCCCGAGTATTTACAAAAGTTTGTTAATATGTAAAGGACAAGAATGATTGACCTGTACGGGTATGCCAAGTACAGAAATAGATCATCCGCATAAAGCAAAATACGGTCTTCCACTTCATCCGCCCAGCGCAGGCCATGCACCATCACATCTCTACGTATCCAGTCCGCGAGCGGCTCCAGCACAAGGGAAAAGATCAGCGGGGACAGCAGGCATCCCTGCCTCGTACCTCTAAGAAGCTCGAATGTCCAGAAGTAAAACCGTTCCCCCTCACCTGTCCTAACACCCCTGTATATAGGAGGCATATCCAAGCCACGAATTTGGGGCCCAGCCCTGCCCTTCACAACACCTCAAATAAATATTGCCATTCTATGGAGTCGAACGCCATAGAGGCGTCCAGCGATATCGCCGCTTCTTCCTCCATGTATGGCCGTCTAGCCATGACGTTGTGTACCCTTCGTAAATTGAGAGCCGTGTTACGCCCTGGCATAAAGTCAGACTGGTCTGGATGGACTAAAGAAGTGATAAGCGTCGCTAATCTATTCGCCAGAACCTTCGCTAAAACCTTTGTCTCCACGTTTATTAATGAGATCGGCCTATAGGAGCTACAATCGTCGCTCGGTTTTCCTTGTTTATAGATAACTACTATAGTGGCCAGGTGCTGGTCAATGGGCAGCTGGCCCCCTTCTAAGCTCTCTTCATACATGGCTTTCAGATGTGGTATGGTTAAAGAGGCTGTTGCCTTCAGAAACTCAACCGGAACCCCGTTAGGTCCCATAGCCTTTCCTGACTTAAGTTGCCCGAGAGCTTTGCCTGCTTCCTCCGTGTACAGGTCAGCCTCCAGAGCGTCTTTATCTGTCTCAGAGAGGCACGGCACCTTACTGTCTGCAAGGAGCTGACGCAAATCGTCTGCTGTGTAGCTAGAAGGGGAGTACCCCCCTTCAAAGTAGTCGGCAAAGCGTTCCACTATGTCTTTTGGGTGTTACTGTGGTTCCATCTGGCATCTTCAGCTTATGAACCCATCTGGAGGCTTTTTCCCGCCTCTCCAGCCATGCCAGCGTCCTGCCTGTCCTGTCCCCTAATTCATAAAGCCTGTGTTGCGTCGCTTGATGCCTGGCCACCATTTGCTCTCTAGATTTTAACCGAAACTCATCCTGTTTCAGGAGAAGTTTATGGCTGTTGTCAGGCGAGGGATCATGCGAGTGCTCACTCTCCAAGTTAATGAGGTCAGTTTCCACCTGAGCCAGGAGTTCTTGCTGTTTAACAGTGTAGCTCGTTTTTAATGACCTGGCTAAGCCCTTGGTCATCACCTTGAAGGCCTCCCAGATAATTTGTGAGGAGTCGACCGAACCCACGTTTTCGGTGAAATAATTCCCTAACATCGGGGATACGTAGGGAGCATGTGTTGATCACTATTGTCTCTGGCTTCCACCCCCGCAAAGCGGCCTGCCGTGTTTGTCCATGACTTGTGTATAATGATTGGTGTAGTCTTTTTCACCAATATAGCCGTACCCCTGGAACCCGTGGTATAATCCGCATGTGCTAAAAGTGTGTATCCCCAACTAGTGAGGGCCTTAGATTTATGAACCACCAGATGAGTTTCCTGTAACAAGACCACATCAGGTGAATGTCTCTGCAGGTATTGCTGTACTATGCCCCTCTTGATCTTGTCTCCCAACATGTTGAGATTCCAGGACAGCACGGTCAAAAGTTGTTTACTATCCTGCCCCATGTCTGTAAGTCACCCCTTGTTCCCTCCTTCGAATTGTGTCTATATAGGATAGTGTGTAACTCTGTATGACTGGCAAGTGTCGTTCATCAAACAGTACGGCAATTTCACAATTTGTGCACGTGAGAAATAACATTTGAATAAACAATTCCTCCTTCATGAAGTCAGTCAGTCGCCCCAATCTTGCAACCAAATCACCAAGAAAGCAAATAAGAAAATCAGTTTTGCAGCGTGAATCTTTCTGGATTCACTACGCTGTGCATTATTCCGCGATCTAGTGGTTGAGTCCGGAATCGTAGTCCTTTCTTTATTTTTTTTCGTAGCCCAGGTGGGCGTCTGACCCACCTTTTGGTGTACTTCCTGTGACGTCGGCACAATTTTTGCGGAAGCTCCCACCTTTGGGCGCCATCTTCAGATTCTTTTTTCCGCCGTTGGGTCCAGAGTTTTGGAGGAAAGAAGACGCAGAAAAGACTAATTTTGCATGGAAAATATTGAGAAGACGACGAGGAACAATACCATCGAGCCGGGACGCTGAAGAAGGAGAACTTTGAGAACTTCGACCACTGGAGAATGCGCACACAGGGGGCCCTTGAGCGCAAGAAATGAACAAGACACCTTTTAAATTCTGCCGTAACTGCCACCACAAATACGCGCAGAAGGACCAGCACCTGGTTTGTAACCTCTGCTTAACGGTCGACCACGAGAGCAAGGACTGCAACGCCTGCTCCGCCTTCACACCGAAGACTCTCCGGGTTAGAGAGCGACAGAGAAGAGCCAACTACAACATGCAAGGCAAGGGACAACCGCCGTCCCTTCGGGATCTGGGACTCTCGAGTGATGAGGAGGACAACGTCGCCGGAGAAGACGACGACTAAACAGTCGTAGAGACTGTTAAGAGAACTTCTAAAGAGGTAGGAGAGTCGACGACCCCTAAAGCCCCGTCAGACCCTCGAAAAACAGAGTCTAAGTTCTCGAAGGGAGCACTGGCACCGAAAGTCTCGATGGCCGCAGCTGCATCCGAGGACAAACAGCCCATCGGATCCTTCGAAAAGGACTCCCAGGCGGCGAAGACCGTATAAAAGCCAAGGTCGTCGAAGAATGTCCCTGAAAGGGATCGATAGACTTCGAAAAAGAAGGACCCGAAGGTCGCTTCGGCATCGGCAAAGGACCCGAAGGCCATTTCTATGTATACGGCGAAGAGATCAGGCGAACCGTTAGACACCGAACAGGCCGCCGAACTGGAGAGAAAGAAAAGACAGCTAGTGGCCGAAATGGATAACATCCTGCAAAGAAAGGAGGAGTTAGACGAAAAGATGAAGAGGTTCGCAATTCCGTCGAAGCCAAAGACGGTGATCGTTGAAATAGAAGAGGAGGAGGACTTAGACGCCGAGGTGCCGCCGAAAAGTCCTGAGACCCAGGACCATCCAGAGGAAGAAGCCTTCTACTACGAGCAGGAGGGCGACGACTATCTGCGGACGACCCTCGGCTCGGCATCCTTGGGGACACAGGACCTGGAGCGGCAGGGCCTCGACACCTTAAGCCCAGAAGAGGCCGTGGACACGTACCCTTTGAGGCCTGTGCCGCCAGATGACATTGGGGTCTACAATATGGTCATCAAGAACGCGGCAACGGTCTTTGGAGTCCAGCTAGATGAGGAAAAACCAAAAGCAGACTTCCTCTTGGAGACCCTGCTCCCCACACAAACTAGGAGCCAGTACCTCCCCATGCTTGAGTGTGTCATGGCCCAGGGGAAAGAGGCGTTCAAGGAACCGGCAACATATAGGTCCGTCACGCCTAGGACGGAGAAGAAATATAAACACTCCTCTAAGGATCCTCCCTACATCCGAGGATCAGTTTTTGAAAATGTTGTTTATTATCAGGATAGGCATGAATACATACAGAGCAGTATCAGTATAGTTAACCGTCATGTACTGGCAGTATTCAATCATGTGCAATAACTAGAGCTCATTTGACATTTTCATTTTATCATATTCCAAATTATCCCCATACAACTCCCCCCACCCAACTATTCCCTCCCCTGGAACTTTTGATTAATATTTATAGCACTCGACCCAATACAGCAGATATGTTGTGAACGGCAATTCGCCACATGCCGTCGGGGGACTATATACAGTATAAAACATATACGGCAATCGCATTGTACCCTTGCACCCGAAACTGTTCGCATTTCACAGTAAGGCTGATAGTAGTATATGCAACGAGAAACACTATACATTATGAGCACATTCCCCCGTACCCAGCCCTCAGTGCCCGACCAGGAAGTTGCAGTATCGTCATCACCAGCCTCAAAGGCCCCCATCATAGCGTTCCAATCTAGGGAAATTGGTATCCTCCTAATGCCCTTGCGCTCTTCGCGCTGTAGTGTCGCGCCCTCCGCTTTCCCCCAGCGCACCACCTCCGCGCTCCATACTTCAGGGTCAGGCGGCCTAGCCGATTTCCACCTCATTGTTATGGTTCGCTTAGCTAGCAATAGGGCCTGGTCAGCAAACGCGCTGCTACAGATCTCTTCCGTTCAGTGTGTCCCAGCCCCAGTAAGCTATACTCCAAAGAAGCATACGGCCTAGAAGGAGCCAGTCTAGTTAGAGCATCATGTACCGTCTTCCAGTAATACCCTAATTTGGGGCAATCCCACAACATGTGCAGTAGGCGCGCATCGTCCGCACCACAGCGGGGGCAATTGTCCGCTGTGTTGGGGAACATGGTGTGTAAGCGGTGTGGTGTCAGATATGCCCTGTGTAAAATCAAAAGTTGTATGAACTCACATTTTGGGTTCCTCGACACTCTCTTCGGGAATTTGAGGATCCACTCCCATTCCTTGTCACTGAGCGCCCTCCCTATGTCACCTTCCCATTTGTCTCGCAAAGGCTGTAGCGAGGTTGCCCTCCCGGTCCGTATACCGCTAGTTATCCATTTCGTCAGGTGACTGCCCGATCCCATGAGGTACTGCATTGTAAGCAGTGGGTTCGTGGGGGGTTCGTCGCCAGTCGGCGCCCAGGTCATTGTGACATATCGTCGTATCCTGGCGTGCAACAAGAATAGGCCTCCCGGGGCATGATGTGAGCCACGGAAATCCTCAAAAGACATGACGCGGCCCTCCGCGAACAGGTCCCCAGCATGCAGCACCCCTGCATCATGCCATGCGGTAAGCATTCGATCCTGCAATGGTCCCGTGCCCAGTGGAAGCCCCAAGAGTGGTATCATGGGGGCATAAGAGGACCTAGGGTTCGTGTACCTCACCGCCTTCCTCCAGCAGGTAATCGCGAGTCGAAGCAGGGGTGGCGTCAACCTAGGGAGGTCCACTCCTGGTAGCAACAGGGTGTGGATGGCCCCTCTCGCTCTGTCCGCCTCCACCATCCCAATTTCATGCAAATTGCGGCCCGCCAGCCAGTAGGCCAGCCATTGCAGCTGACAGGCATATGCATACGCCAATAGATCCGGGACCCCCATACCGCCCATCGCAGTAGAAAGCTGTAGTTTAGCCAGACTAATGCGACGCCGTCCGGATCCCCAGATTAGTTCCATGAGTAAAGTGTTTAGTGTCCTAAATATTGATGCAGGGACCATGAAAGGTAGGTTCGTGAAATAATAAAGTAGTCGTGGTAGTACCACCATCTTGGAGATTGCCACCCGACCGGCTACTGATAGGGGCAGTGCGGTCCAGAATTTCACCTGTGACGTCAGCGCTGTCATCGCCTTGCCCAGGTTGCCTTCGATCATGTTCCTCGCTCCTCTGTACGCCTGTATCCCCAGATACCGGAAGGTAGTCTCTGCCATCTGGAAGGTGTGCGGAGGGAAAGCTAACTGGGCGGTCCCTCAGGGGGCGCCGAAGCAGAACCCGTATGACTTAGGCTCACTAATTGTGAGACCTGATAGTGCCCTGAAGACTTCAAATATTTCGGGAATGGGGTCGAGCCCGCCTTCAATGTCGTGTACATATAGGATAATGTCGTCCGCATACGCTGACACAACGTGGACTGTCCCGGCTCTCCGTATGCCCTTGTGGCGTGCCGAGGTCCTGAGTTTACACAACAGTGGTTCAAGCGCAAGGGTAAACAACAGTGGGGACAATGGGCATCCCTGTCTGGTTCCCTTCGCTATGTCAAGTTGAGACGAGATGTACCTATTCGTACGAACCCTAGCCGTCGGACCGGTGTAAAGCAACCGTACCCAGGCGGCATATTCGGGCGGTACCCCAAATTTTGTAAACATTGCAAACATAAAATCCCATCTTAGTGAATCAAATGCCTGCTTCAGGTCCAGCGAGACACAACCCTTCGTCTCCGCCTCTGTCCGTTCGTGGAGCATAAGCTGGCTGAGCCTCCGTAGGTTCATGGCCGTACTTCCTGCCAGGCACGAAGCCGCACTGATCGGGGTGTATCAGTTGTGGGATGTACTGCGCCAGTCTCGCTGCAAGCACCTTGCTAAGTATTTTGTAATCTGTATTTAATAAGGACAGGGGTCTATAATTAGCTAGTTGCAAGGTATCCCTGCCCGGCTTCTGGAGCGATACAATCAGTGCCTGTAGGGACGATTGCGGCAACCAACCGGACCTCAACGCTTCCCCGTACACCACAAGCAGGCGTGGGGCAAGCAGGTCAATGTAGGCCCCGTAGAACTCGGCCGGGAGGCCGTCTGTCCCGGGGGTCTTATTCCGTGGGAGCGCACGTATGGCCTGACGTATCTCTGCGAGCGTGATGGGGTGTGCTAGGTCCTCCTGCTGATGTCTCTAACCGTGGCAGTTCCAGATCAAGCATAAATTCCTCAAACGCCTCCTCTGATAGTTGTCGGTGTGGGCCGTACAGCGTTTTATAGTAGTCCCTGAAGGCAGTGTTGACGTCCATTTGCGCCGTGACTGACACCCCTCCCCGGTCAATGACCTCCATTATGGGCACTTGTACAGGATCATCCCGCAACAGGCGAGCTAGCAGAGGCCCAGACCTCTCCGCCTGCGCGTGCTGTCTGCATATGTATTCCCTATGGTCCAACACACGCAACTCCTCTAGTAGCTCAGCATGTTGAATGCGCGCCTCCTGTAGGGGCGTGAAGGGTAGGTTCGTACCCGCGGCCTCGCTCTCGAGCATGGCCAGGCAGTCCTCCACCTCCCTGAGCTTCTCCAGCACAGTGCGTCTCATGCCCACTCGTGTGCACATCGCCTCCCCCCTAATGGAGATCTTAAAGGCATCCCATTCTATCTGACGGGAACTGGCCGTGTCGGCGTTCATGTGAAAGTAATTGGTTATGGCGTCTGCAAGGGTCGCCCGAAAGACAGTGTCCTCAAGCAACTCCGGCTGCAGGCGCCATGTTGGTATCGGCGTCTGGACCCTACCCCATTGTATTAGGACCTCTACTGGGTTGTTGTCCGAAAAGGTCTTACCCATATGCTCGGCAGTGATCACCGCCCCCAGCAGTGAAGTAGTACAGAAAATTCGGTCTATCCTGGTGTGCAGCCATGGGGCGGTGAGTAGAACGTGTATTCTCTATTCAGTAAGTGTGTGCGCCTCCACGCATCGGCCAAGTCCCATCCCCCCGCCCACTGCGCAAGAGCGTCCGCCTGCCTTCTGCTCTTAGTGGCATGTAGTGATGGGTGCGACCTGTCTAGTGCGATGTCTAAGACAGCATTAAAATCCCCCCCAATAAGCCAGGGATAGTCCACCCAGTCTGCCAACACTTCATTAATAGTAGTTAAGAAGTCTGCCTGGCCGGAGTTCGGTGCATAAACACTGCCCAACACAACAGGAGAGCCATCCAACATTCCACGGATTAACACATATCTACCCCCCGAGTCCAGTCTTTGCTCCATCAGCTTAAAAGGAACAGAGTTTCTGAGCCATATAGCCGCCCCTCTAGAGAACACAGAGTAAGTAGTTGCATATAACTGCCCCTTCCACTTTTTAAGCAGCTTCACACTCTCTGCACCGTTCAGATGGGTTTCCTGAAGGCATGCCACCATAACGTGCCTCCGATTAAGTTGTGCCAGCAGTCTGTGTCTCTTGTGAATTGACCCCATTCCTCGCACGTTCCAGGTGCATAGTTTATACGTGTTAAGAGTCCATATCGTGGACCTTGCCAGTTATCTGAAATAGGCCTTGTGCTAATAAGAGGTAATGCAACAAATGTAGTGTCTGAAGTGCCATTAAAACTTGTAACTTTCGAACTTCAAGGTCCCCAAGCGAAAAAACCTGAGGTCCAAACTTCACCGCCCAACGTGGACGGTAGGTAAACTAGAACATGACTATGCTTTGGGGGGGTGGTACCACTTACACTTGCCCGGAACCTGCTTGGTGTGGCTACAGCATGCCCCCGGCCAGTGTGTGTGTCCCCGCACCCAGTCCACCCACTCCTGCTCCAGTGCAACTCTCATACCGTACCAATCGGAGCTTCTACAGCTGCAGTCAGAGGGTATCCGCCTCCTGGGCAGTAATTTTGGGCAAGAGCTGCAGGCTGGCAGCAGAGCCCGACACCTACGTACGGGAGTCCGAGTTGCTGCCCATATCCGATTTGTCCCTCGCATCGTGTGCAGCCAGTGCCTCCTCAGTCAGCAGAAGCATCTCCGGGGTTGTCTGTGCGCGGTCCAGTGTGTTCCCTTCACTCGCTGGAGACCCTCTCATACGTCCGTCGCTCGTGTCAGGTCTTTGCTCCTTTCGACGCGAAGGCCTCCCGTCCTGGCCGTCCTCAAGCGGGTCCTGCGTGGACAACGGCGTTAGTCACCTCCATCCACTCCGCTGCCTCCTCAGGCGTGTCAAAGAAGTACGATTTGTTGTTGTGTATTATTTTGAGGCGGGCCGGGAAGAGCAGGGCATACTTCAGGTTTCTGTCCCTCAGCTTTCGCTTAACCCCCAGGAATGTCGACCTTGCCCTCTGCACCGTTGGCGTGAAGTCTGGATATACTGATATAGTCTTATCCTCGTATCTCAGCGGCGCTTTTTCTCTCGCCACTCTCAGCACTGAATCTTTGTCTTTGTAGTGCAGAAGGCGCGCTATTAGTGGTCGCGGTGGCCCACCCGGTTTAGGTGGTTTGGCCGGCATTCTGTGTGCCCTCTCCACACTATAGAGCGAGGTAAGGTCCTGTGGTCCCACTATCTTCTTCAGCCAATCCTCAACAAACTGCGTGGGGTTCCTCCCTTCGCTGCGTTCCGGAATACCCAAAATTCGCACATTGTTTCGCCGAGCCCGCCCTTCACCGTCGTCCATCCTGTCCCAGACCAGTTTAAGCTGCTTCTCCATCTGCTGTATTTTCGTGGAGTGATCAGTCTGTTGCGGTATCAGGTCGTCTAGTGCAATCTTATGCTCTGCGACCTTTTCAGCCAATTTGTTGTGGTCTGCTCGAAGGAGCGACAAGCCGGTCGCCATACTGTCCATTCGTGACTCAAGCGCCTCCCTCAATGCCCTTATTTCCGCCAGTATTAGGTCCAGTTTAGCGTCCTGCGTACCCCTACCCGTCGGTGGTATGATCTCACCGCTGGAGGAGGCCAGCGGGTCATCCGAGCCAGTGGACTGGAGATCCGCATTTGCGCCCTGGTCTTGCGCTTTAGCTCTGTTCCTCCCCATGGCTTGCATCTGCAGGATAATGGCCGTGTGGGTATCTGTGCTCCCAGCCCCGGTGTCAGTTACCTGTGGGTACCACTCCGCGTCACAAGATCGTGCCGAAGGTCAGGCGCGGCACAACTCGTCAGGTCCACGCGCCTCTTTCTGCCAATGCCACGGGCTAGCCTCTGTGTGAGGGGGGCGTTAGCTCTCCAAGCGCTCAATCCCAGGGGTAGGGAGCGCAATGGCGGACCTCCCACCGAAATCCAACCTGCTTTTGTCTTCGGGGTGTCGGGTGTTCTCGTCCTTCAGCACTTCAGGGGCCAGCACCACAGTCGATCGACAGGGCGATGGGCAGCCCTCCACAGCCGGCGGGTGCACTCGCCTGTCCCCTGCCGTTCACCGAGAACAGGCACCACATAGGGGGTGCCCCAGAAGGGCAGGGCGGTTGTACCTGGTCTCTGCGCACCCTCCGTGACTCCACAGCTACTCCCCGCACTGCAGTGCCGTCTGGGAATGTCCGCTAATGTCCGCTGGGCAGGTCCGACCGCGATAGGATAATGGCGGTCGACAACACCAGAACCAAGATGTGGAGTGGCTCGTATACCTTCCGCTCCGCTCGCCATGTACACCCCCGGGTCCCGCACACTTCAGGCAGCAGTCTCAGGCCCTCAGGATCTGCACCCGGCAGCACCGCAGCACTTCGTCCAGGCTCGTGGGGCTGCCTCCCCTTCAGGCATCCTCGCGGTAATTGGCGCGCACCCTTCACTCCAGCGAGGTCCCGGGGGGGGGGGGGTGCGCCGCCTCAGCGTTCCACTGTTCGGCCCAAGTTGCAATCGTGACGGTGAGTGTAGTGACCGCCAGGCACACCGCCGCGGCGGATTATAGCACAGTGCCGCCGGGTCCGCCCCCGCTGGCTGCAGTTGCTCTCGTCAAACACGGCTCTCCCACCACTTGAGTTCGGGAGTCAGGCCTCTACGGCGTCGGGCGCCGCGATCAGTCTCAGGGGAGATCCGGGACGCGCAGCTCCGTTCCGCTCGCTCGTTTCCCCCTCCGCGGTCACGGTGTCGGAGTGGGTGTCCAGCAGGGCCCGGGGAATCAGGATAATTTAGCTTATTTACCGGGCAGAGGATGGAGCTGTCTCAAAACGCGTCCGCCATGCTCGGCTCTTGGCCACGCCCCCCCATCCGAGGATCAGTTACAGCAGACTCCATTATTGCTGCGACCTCCAGGAAAAGGGCAAATGTGCCAACATCATCAGGGCCACCACCAGACAAGGAGAGCAGGAGGATGGACCTAACTGGGAGAAAGATGGAAAGAAATGCTGCAATGCACTGGCGCATAGCAAACTTAAACGCTCTGCTGAACAGGCACCAGTACCAAATTCTGGACGAGATCGGACAGCTGATAAAGCACCTCCCAGACGAGTCCCACAAAAGAGCTTCACACCTTGTGGAGGAGGGGAAAAATGTGGCAAATTCTTGCCTCAAAACAGCCTTGGATGGAGCGGACACGTCCAGCAGACTGATGATGCTGGGAATCACGGAGAGAAGGCAGGCCTGGCTCAGGATCTCAGGCTTCAATCGAGAGGTACAGCACAACATTCTAAGCACCCTGTTCAATGGGGAGACACTGTTTGGGGCGCCGGTGGATGAAAAGCTCAGCCGGCTCAAAAAAGAAAACCAAACTGCAAGGTCCATGGAGGCCTTACAATTCAGGGGGATGAAATGGGGTACCCCATCACAGAGACAGAATGGAAGAGGGGGAAAACAGCCAGGAACGTCGCACCAGACATTCCAACAGTCCCACCAGGGTGACAGCCAAACACAACAGTGGCATCAAAAACAAACTTGGCACTACCAGCAAAGGGGCCAGTCATTCCGCGGGAGGGCGAACGGACGTGGACAAATTAAGAGGGAGCCAACAACCCACCTCAAAGTGACTCCGTTACGCAATACATGCCCACCCACGCAACTCCTCCCAGGGCGGAGCACAACAAGACCAACAGAGGGTTACACGGACCAAGCATCAACGAACAGGTAACACCAGTAGGAGGCAGGCTAAGTCATTTCTTCCGGGAGTGGAAGAAGATAACCACAGACAAATGGATACTCAACATCATACAGTACAGATACTGCATAGAACTGGAAAAGACACCGCCAAACAGGAAACCAAAAAAGAGGGCGCACTCAGGAAAGGAGCTAGAGCTACTTCAAGAGGAAGCGAAGGAACTCTTCCAAAAGGAGGCCATCGAACCAGTACCATACAGAGAAAGGAACAAGGGAGTGTACTCCAGCTACTTCCTGGTACCAAAGGTGGACGAAACACTGAGACCCATCCTGGACCTAAGGTTCCTAAACCGGTACATAAAAACACAAAAGTTCAAGATGACGTCCCTACAAGAAATCATTCCTCAGATAAGGGACGGAGGCTTTATAGCCACCATAGACCTCAAAGATGCCTACCTGCACATCCCAATGAACAGGCAGCACAAACATCTACTGAGATTTACCATCAACAAAGATCACTACCAGTTCACACCCCTAGCAGTCGGACTAAAATCCGCACCAGGGGTCTTCACCAAGTGCCTCGCAGCAGTGGCAGCGCACCTAAGGAGGGAAGGGATCCATGTATACCCTTACCTGGACGACTGGCTAATAAAGGCAAGTTCACACAGGACAAGCAAAGAACACGCACAGCGCGTGACAAGTACACTGGTGGACCTGGGATTCTCCATTCACTGGGGGAAATCCTCAATTGAGCCAGAGCAAGTAAAAATCTTCATAGGAGCACAGATCATCACCATGCAGAGCAAGTTGTTCCCCAGCGACAAGAGAACACTGGCCCTGCTGAAGGAGACGCGCCTCTACCAGAAGGGGCGACCTCTGACAGTGAGGACAGCGAGCAAGGTCATGGGCATGATGGCCTCCTGCATACATCTGGTACCAAATGTACGGCTCCACATTGAGACCAAGCTACAGGACGTTGGGAAGATCTAGTGGTTGTAACGCACGCAGTGCAGGAGGAGATGTGGTGGTGGAACAAGGAGAACATAACAAAAGGGAAGCCTTTAACACCACCAACCCCAACAGTGACCATCACCACAGACACATCCCAGAAGGGATGGGGAGCACACATGAGCAAGCTCAGGGTGAGGGGTCTGTGGACTCCAGCGGATGCGGTCAAACGCATCAACTACCTGGAACTAAAGACCGTGTTCCTCGCCCTGAAAGCCTTCCAGGCAAACTGTTGATCCAGACAGACAACACAACAACGATGTTCTACATCAACAAGCGGGGATGAACACAAGCAGCCCCGCTGTCGAACCTAGCACAGAAGATATGGAGATGAGCCATCCCACTAAAAATAGACCCGCTAGCCATACACCTACCAGGGACGGGCAATGTGGAAGCGGACTGGCTCAGCAGACAGACATCGGCATCCCACGAGTGGGAGCTCAATACACAGGAAACGCAAAGGCTATTCAGAAGGTGGGGGACACCGACAATAGACCTATTTGCAACACACCAGAATGCAAAATGCTGAGACTTCGCATCCATGGGAAGGATCCCTGGGGAATGCCCTATGGATAAGCTGGTCGAAAACATTTGCTTACGCTTTTCCCCCGATACCACTGATACAGAGTACTCAACAAGTGCAGAACCAGCAACATAACTCTGATCCTGGTGGCACCCCAGTGGGCCAGGCAGACCTGGTACTCACAGATAATGGAAATGGCACAGGGTGCACCCCACAAGTTCGGGAAAAGGAAAGACTTACTCTCCATGCAAAACGGAGAAGTATTCCACCGAGAGCCAGAGAGCCTCAGCCTAGCAACATGGCTTCTGAAGACCTAGTTTGCACACCTAAAGTTACCTGAGAGCACCCTACGGGTACTATGAGAGGCAAGGAGACCTAGCACACGAAGGTGCTATGTGGCAAAATGGAAGAGGTTTACACAATGGTGCAGCAAGAAAAAGCTACACAAGAAGATGACAAGGGAATCAACAGTGCTAAGATATCTCATGCACCTGCTGAAGGCAAAACTAAGTTCATCCTCGCTAAGATTACACCTAGCAGCGATAGTAGCATACACAAGAGGAGAAACGGGGGAAAAGTTTCTTTACATCACAGATAATCAAGAGATTCCTGGAAGGGGCAAAGAGGATCGCACCACCAGCATGGAAACTTTTTTTTTTTTTAATCTTTTTATTAGCATTTCATAATAATACCTCATGAATATAATGGAGCAACAAAGAAACGGAACATCACACTACCGCATTCGTCATCCAAGTGTGAAAGGTTATATGGGTACATATGTTATGCACGGCACACACGTTACAGTAATAAAATAAGAGGACACCACAACATTTCATTTCTAGATAACAGGGTTTGCATTTAGGTAATCCGTTAGGAATTTCCAGTAATCTTTTGACCTGGAGCGGGCTGGTAATTCTTCTTCATATGTTCTCAGCGTATCTTGATAATGGGACATGTCCTTGAGCCATTGCTTGGCATCAGGCGCCAACCTGCTCTCCCAACACATAGAAATTCTCTGTTTAGCAAGAAGCAGCGCTATCGCCCAGAATTTTCGTTTCGTCGCTTTAACATTATACAAAAGCCCCAGGAGACACACACGGACAGTGCAAGTAATGACCGTTCCCACCATTGCTGACAGTATGGAAATTACCTTTTCCCAATATTCTTGTACCTTCTGACAGTGCCATGCTAAGTGAATGAAGTCAGCTTGGTCAAATCCGCATCTTTTGCAACGTGCGTCTGGGCAAAGCCCATATCTACAGAGTTTCATGGGAGTGTAATATGCTTGGTGCAGGTATTTGAAGTGAATAATTCTTAAATTACCGTTAGGGGTTAGCATTTTGATCAGCTTGCAAGTGGTCTGCCATTCTACCTCTGTGAGTGGGTCATCTAACAGTGTTCCATCTGTCCCTCGCCTTGTGGGTGTCATAGTTTATTTCATCTTGTGCCACTGTGTATAAGCGGGACACTAAGTGCTTAGTGTTCGAGGAAGTCAGGATGAGCTGGAGAGAGTCCAGCTGTGTCAGTTCATCTGGATAACAAAGATAAAGTTTCTTGAGGGCTTCCTGCAATCTATAGTATGTGAATCGGAACATTAATGTTTGATTTTGTATATATGATAAATCTTGTGCAGCTTTAAATTTCCCGTTATCGTATAGGTCTCCTAGAGTATCTATCCCAACTATACGCAGCAGGCCCATACCTACTTCCTCATTTGTAACTGACAGTGCAGGATGAAAATGTAGTGGTAGAGATTGATAGTTTGTGTCAGTTGGCCTAGGCGGTACCATGCGTCGTTGGTAGCATCAGTTGTGTTGATATATCTTTGGTGTGTAAAGGTGGGCGCTTATGACTGATAATAGCTGTTGGGTGTATTGGTAATGCGTCTCCTTCCTCTATAGCTGTGTGTGTTAGGTATGGGATTTTATGGTACCAGTATGCAGCATACTGCGCCTGAGTACGTATGTAGTATAGAAAAAAATCTGGCACACGGAGACCTCCTTTTGAGTATGGCAAGGTCAAAGTGCGTAGCTCTATACGCACCTGCTTGCCTGCCCATATCAGCCTGAGCACTACCGAGGATATCCTTTTAAAAACCTCTCTCGGGGGTGGGGATGGGTATGTTATTACAAAGATAGAGAAATTTGGGGAGTATAACCATTTTAACAATCGCTATACGGTCAGCAAGTGACAGTGGTAGTTGTATCCAGCGGTTTACCTTTTCTTCCATTTAAGTTAGCGCTCTCCCATAGTTAGTTCTGATAACAATTTCAGGGTCTCTGTGGAACCACACCCCAAGGTATTTAATGGGGTCACACTGCCATTCCAATGGAAATTCAGTAGTGTGCGGTACCATGGTGTCAGTGAGGGGAATGATGGAGGACTTATCCCAATTTATTTAGAGCCCAGAGTGCCCGCCAAATTTAATATATTCACGTAGTAGTGGTGATAGGTGTCTCTCAGGATCTCGCACATATAGGAGCATATCATCCGCATAGAGCGAGATGTGCAAGGGTCTGCTGGGAAATTGCAGTGCAGAAGGGTGGTGCTGTTGCCTGACCTTGCAAGTGAGCGGTTCAAGGGCGAGGGCAAACAATAAGGGGGACAATGGGCATCATTGTCTAGTCCCACGCTCTATGCTTATTGCATCTGAAACTTATCCATTGACCCTAATTCTGGCTACCGGGCTCGTGTATAGAAGCTTAACCCATTGAGTGAAGATTGGGGGAAAGCCCATCCTATCGAGTATCGTGAGGAGGTAAGACCATTCCATAGAGTCAAATGCCTTGGCGGCATCCAGCATGACTGCCACAGCTTTGGTGTTTGGGATCAGGTAATGGGATAATGCAAACAGCGTCCGGGTGTTGTGCGTAGTGGCCCTTGATGGTATGAAGCCGGATTGGTCTGGTAGGACCAAGTTAGTCTTAAGAGGCTGTAGTCTCGTAGCGAGTAATTTGGCTAAAATTTTAGAGTCCACAATTTTTAACGATAAGGGGCGATATGAATCCCATGATTCAGGATCTTTTGCTGGCTTTAAAAGTGCTATTACCACCGCTTCTCTCAGCGTTGGTGGGAGTATGTTCTTCTCGAATGCATCCCCATACATCGCAACCAGTCGGGGCGCTAGGAAATCAGTAAATGTTTTGTAGAACTCGCCCGTGAAGCCATCTGGGCCACGGGCTTTTCCGTTCGGTAAAGATTTAATTAAGTCTGAGACCTCCTCAACAGTGATCGGAAGCGACAGATAGGCTCGCTCTGTGTCTGAGAGCCATGCTATAGCCACATCCTCGAGATACTTAAATATCTCGGCAGATGTTGCAGTGGGCTGCGACTGGTAGAGCTTGCTATATGTTGCCGTAAATCCCCGCAGGATACCTATCGGATCTGTGCAGGTGGACCCTGCATTATCTCGTATCTGCAATACTGCTTGTGATGTATGTCCCCTGCAAATTTTTGCGGCTAGCATCCTGCCCGGTCTGCCGCATTCACCGAATGCTCTAGCTCTGGGTCGTTTATGGACATACCTAATCTCATCTGCAGCAAAGGTTTGATATTCAGTCAGTGTCTCTCGTATCTTCCCCAACACAGCGGGATCTTGTGTTTGTTCATATTGGCTTTCTAATGATTTCAGTTGCATTTCTCACCTTGTCAGTTGTGTCCGAATGTCTCATAATAGCCCCACAGTAGTGCTTATACACACCCCGCGTAATGTAGCTTTGAATGCCTCCCAGAGAAGGCACGAGTCATCCGCGGAGTTTTCGCTTGTGTGGAAGTAGTCTTTGATTGCCGTATGTATATTATCTGTGTACACTGAGTCTGTAAGGGCAGTAGCATTGAATCTCCAACTGTATGGTGGCGGTGTGTAACTTGGGATGTGAAGAGTCAATATGATGGGATTATGATCGGAGAGGGTTTTAGGCATGTGTTGAATTCCCTTGGTCCAAAATAGTGTGGTTTCCGATCCCAGCCAGTAATCAATACGGGACCAACTATTGTGCGCTGCTGATGTGCGTGTTGCTTCGCTAATCCCAGGGTGCCTCACTCTCCATATATCTTGTAATTGCATATCGGCCATAATGTCAAATATTTAGGTCCGTGCCTTTCTGTGCGGCTCCACTGTCGCCCCTGATCTATCCATTTGATCGTCCAAAGCCAGATTGAGGTCACCTCCCCATAGTAATGTTCGGTCCGTGTCCGCGTGTAAGTGTTGCCAAACCTCATGATAAAAGTCGGGTGCATCAACGTTTGGCCCGTATGTATTAATAAGTGTTAGTCACTGACCTCGTAGTATCCCTCTAATTATTAGATAGCATCCCTGGCTGTCTGTGACCGTGTTTTCAATTGTAAAGTTTGTGCCCTTCTTCACCAGTATCGAGACCCCTCTAGCGTAAGTCGAGTATGTTGCATTATGAGTGGATTCTGCCCACCGCCGGCCAACGTTAGTATGAGAGTGCGGGCCTATGTGAGTTTTCTGGAATAGCGCGATATCAATATGCCATCTATCCATACATGCAAATAATTGTATTATTTTCTTCGGATTTGCAAACCCGCATACGTTCCATGTAAGCAGATTCAAACGTGATCTGTCCGGTCTACTATCTGTCATATTTGACATTGGTAGCGAAATACAAGCCTGTAGAAAGCGTGTGTGTAGTATCCTCGTATGAAGCGGAGCCAACAATGTGTACCTGCCATCAGCGTAACATGAATAAAACCTCCCTCATGGATTTCAGCAATGCATCTTAAGTGTGATGTCCCTTGAACCAGTACAGGACCCTCTTCCCCCCACCCTCCACCCACATCAGCAGCCCAATTCTGCTGAAGCCATGTCCCCACCCAAACGTTCCAAGAACACATAAACTGTGTGGGGAGTACCCATTTAGGGGTCAGCCTAGGGTGCACTACACCATCCAAGTAAATGGATGTGGGCAGACCTTAAGTTGGTCAAAGGCAGAAATAACACATTTCATTCAATACTATGATTAACAGAAACAAAGACCGTCGTAATAGCACAGGTAAACCTTATGTGTCGCAATCGGTCCCGAGTGTTAGCACATGATGTATGAGGAGGGACATTGTCATTACCCACATGAATAATGCAGTTTATAGGTCCTCCAGACAGCAGGAGTTGTAGTGCTGCCAGGTATATGGATGGGTTCACCTAGTATCGGCATGGTAACAAACGCAGGGTGCATCGCTACAACATGGTCATATTATCATTCTCAGTTTGCTATATCACAAGCTTCTTTTATAGAGAGCTGCAGTGAAAGAGCCACAAGCTCCAGGACCCTTATACAGTAAATAGGTAACAAATACGCAGCTATACGCGTACTAGGTCAGTAGAGTGTATAGCAGCGAACAGAATGACAGTGATCAAACCAGAGGGTGGGGCAAGGAGCACGACTACTCTTCTGTTCTCGGTTGTGAAATGTTTATACATAAGTTCAGTCTTACAGCCCTTTCATATCTTTCGCTCCTGTTCAGTATTTAATCGTTCTAAGCTCGAATCAGCCTCCACTTGCGATCTGTGACCGGAGACTGTTAGTTGCTTGTATGTAATACAGTTCTATGCCCAAAGTTCGTATGCCTCTTGATTAGTAGACTTACCGTTTGGGAAGTGAAGTGCTTTTGCCAGTGTTGTGCCGGGCGCTGCTGGTTTGTCAGGCATTCATACTACATATTACCTACTGGCATACCTATGTGTCTCAGGGTGACTCGTATCTGCAGTTGTCTAGTTGACTCGTGTGATTGATCAGCTTGTTTACGCTCCTTGCACTTATTCGCAATTTTCTTCATGAAGTCTTGTGCTGCCCTCGGTGTGGAGAGGATCGTCGGCTTGCCATCCCAGTTTATCTTCAGGCGCGCAGGATATAACATTGCATATTCTATCTGCATGGTGCGTAGTTTTGCCTTTACATTTGCAAACTCCTTGCGTGCCTGTTGCACCGCCATAGTGTAGTCAGGATAGAATTCCAATTGGTTGCCTTGGTAGTTCACGTGCTGTTTTTCTGTTGCCATACGTAATATACAGTCACGATCTCGATAATTCAAAATATGGGCCACTATTGGTCTGGGCGTCGCCCCTGGAGGCGGGTGAGGGGCCAGTGACCTGTGGGCTCGCTCCACTATGAAAAGCGGGGATAGCTGTTCTGCACCAAATATTGCCCGACATAGGTCCTCTACATAGGTCTCCATGCGGCCTGTGTTTGTCGACTCAGGGACGCCCGCGATTCGGACGTTATTGCGGCGGGAGCGAGCCTCCAAATCCTCGGCTTTGCTTTTTATCACTTCCACTACTTTCTCCATCCCGCTGCATTTAGTAGTGTTCGCCTGTGCCTCATCTTCCACTGCCGACAGTCGA
This sequence comes from Lissotriton helveticus, assembly GCF_964261635.1. NCBI lineage: Eukaryota > Metazoa > Chordata > Amphibia > Caudata > Salamandridae > Lissotriton > Lissotriton helveticus. The sequence continues at coordinate 743,761,572 of NC_136068.1, forward strand.
TTCTCAGCCTCGTCTAGCCTCTCACCTTGTCTGTCCAGTTTTGTTGCCATGTTGTCCACGCGGCATGTGAGGTGGTCCAGTTTGCCATTAATATCTTGGAGACTTGTTTGAATAGCCTTCAGTATGGACTCCATGTTAGGCTCTGATGCCCCTTATGTTTCTGCTTCGGTGTCAGAATGAGTTGTAGGCCCTCGAACCGATCGTCGTGATTCAAAAGTCAGTTTTGGTTGTTGCTTATCCGGTTTCCCCATCGTGTTCAAAGGGGTTGCCAGTGGGTGGTTAGTAGCGCAATAGCGGATCGCAAACACTGTCCCTTTTCGCACCGTAGCACCTGTATCACCGGCAATGTATTGTGGGTTGCACTGTGGTGCTACCGATATGATCGAGAGTCCCCTTATTCTGGACCGGAGATTGGGCGTGTGGCGTTGCCGTTTATGGAATTCAAAACATAGCAGTGATCTTACTAGACAGCGTAGGTGATATCTCTTGGCCCAGCAATACTATTGACGTTGAGTAGTCGACTACTGCAGTTTTCAAGCATACAGAAGCCTTGTGGTCGGTACGCGAAGCCAGTGCCACATAAAAAATATCCCGGCGATGGTTATAGGAGCGTGCATGGGCTTAGGGATGTTCGCACCCTCCGAAGTCCCCACAGCGGTGAGGGTCCTGAAACCTAGATGCCCCTCGTTCACCACTAGCGCAGACGCAACCACCTCCACAAGATGGCCGCTCTTAATCCACACCATGCATTAGTGGAGGAGTGTGGCTCAATGGTTAGAGCGGCAGACCCTGATGCAGAGTTCTGGCCAGGGACCAGGGTTCGATTACCGCCTCGGCGGGGTCTCTGGCTCAATTTCCTCGGACCTGTTAATTCTTGCCTCGGTGCCTATTCTGATCACGGGCCCCACGCTGCAACTCTGGGCAATAGCTTGCTTAGCGGCCACACCGACCCCAACAGCGCTAAGGATGCCTGGCTTCACCCTGGGGGTGCCCAGGAGTGGACACTTCACAGGGAAAGCCAGGAGGGGTTCCACAGCGGTATGAGTATCCGCGCCAGGAAGCCGAATAGGCGACACCGCATGGTGACCGTCTGGTGACAGTGCGCTCTACAAGTACCATGACATTTACATGTCACCGCAGCCCGTTAATCAACAGGATCGTGCCTCTTAATTTATTTGCATTACACAATATACAGCACAACTAGCGCAGCAAGTTTCAATCATTCCGCGAAAGCATCTTGCAGTGAGACGCGCTATCATTCCAGACGCTGGGCAGGGTTTTTATGTAGAGGGCATTACATGTGCAGCCGTGAGCGCTGTGTGGACGTTTAGTCCGGGGAACAGCTCGCAGGTCTTAATGCAGTGCATTTGTAATAGTACAGCAAAACGATGTGCAGTTTCTTGCGTGCAGCCTCATTTGCGCAGGCCTACAGCAACCTTGTAGTGCATCTGTGAAGGTGCATGGGAGCTCACATTTTTGGCCCGATATGGCGAGGCAGTTATGGGCGCCGCCATCTTAGGTCACTGCTCGTGTTTCTAACGCTGAGCCCCAGGCCAGGCCACAAAGTCCCCGATTCTCACCACAAGAGTGCTGTTCGCCCTCACCGCTGGTCCCCGTATTCCGATGTCTGGCTGTTCTGCTGTTTGCCGTGGCCGCTTGAGTCTCCAATTACCGGGATCCGTGTACTCTCAGAACTGCGGCCGCCATGTTATATTTCAAAGGCTGCAGCACCCGTTCACCTCGAAGTGATTTTCGCCGTTCCTTACCGGCCGATTTACTGCTAGTGCCGCCCGCGGCTTCCCAGTGCCTTCCGACGCCCGTTTCTGTGTACAGCTGCATTTAGGGTGCCTTTACGACGTTAAATGCAGTCAGGACATAGATCTGCCCGGCGGAGCTGCCTCAGTAGTCAGCCATTCTGCTGTGTGCCCTCTAGCGCCCCCCAACAGCATGGTACTTTAATTTAGTCCTAACAGAGCTCATGAAAGCGCCCTTTAAACCCATTCATAAGGCCTCCCTACAAATGATGACAAGGAAAACAGCCTTCATGGTGGCAATCACCTCGCTGCGCAGGGTGAGCCAACTACAGGCGCTAACTCTACAAGATCCCTACATCCAAATACACAATAGGGTGGTGATGAGAACTGACCCACCCTTTATGCCAAAGGTGGTGTCAAGGTTCCACATCAACCAGACAGTACAAATACCAAGCTTCTTTCAGAAACCGGCCACAAGCGCAGAGAGGGCACTGCACACTCTGGACTCTAGAAGGGCAGTAATGCACTACATAGAAAGAACCAAGGAACATAGGAAAACAAAGCAGTTCTTTGTGTCCTTCCCAAGCAGTTTCCTGGGTAGACCAGTAACAAAGGGAACCATCGCACGATGTATCGCACAAACTATACAATTCTGCCACACACAGGTAGACCAAGAACTAGCAGAAGGGGCACGGGCCCACTCTACCAGGAAAAAAGAAGAAACGCTAGCCTTCCTGGCTAACGCACCCATTTAAGACATATGCCTGGCAGCGACATGGGCTTCAGTGCACATGTTCACTAAGCACTATTGTGTGGATATACAAATGAACAAGGAAGCACAAGTAGGACAGAAGGTGCTTCAACATCTATTCAACAACCAACGCTCATCTTCCACCCAGCCGCCACTAACATAACCAACTACTACAAAGTCTATGCACAGCATAGTGAATCCAGAAAGATTCACGCTGCAAAACGAATAGTTTCTTACCTGTCGATGTAGTTTTGCAGCTTGAAGATCTTTCTGGAGTCACTAGCGAACCCACCCACCTCCGCCAGAAAGATGAGGCTGGAGAAGAAGGTGGTAATACAAGGACAGTACAGAAAGACACCTTGAAGGAAAAAGCGGGAAAATCACTTACTTGGAAAGGAAATGGAGAACATTGCCAAAGGATTCGCAAACAGAACACAAAACAAGAAAAAAAGAATCCGAAGATGGCGCCCAAAGGTGGGAGCTTCCGCAGGAAGCGTGCCGACGTCACAGGAAGTACACCAAAAGGTGGGACGTCGACGCCCACCTGGGCTACGAAAAAAAGAAAGAAAAGACTATGATTCCGGACCCAACCACTAGACCGCGGAATAATGCACAGCATAGTTAATCCAGAAAGATCTTCAAGCTGCAAAACTACACCGACCGGTAAACTAGTTCGAGGCATGTGGGCTGCTGAATTCATATCTGTGCATAGATCGCCGCCTAGTGTTGGGTCCGGATGATTGCACATTGTTGTCCTGGAAGAGTCTTTGAAGTATCACGAGATAGGTGGCTCGGACTACAGTGCGCATGGGCATCCTCTCCATCCCCAGATTGTTTTTTTCCGCCATTGGGTTCGGATGTACTTTCCAACACTCCAAGTTCGGAATCAACAAAAACCTCTCTAAAGGCCAAAAGGCCTTCGGATCCGTCGGTTTTGTTCAGCGCTCGGTACAATACACTTTTTGAACATCTGTTGCACTCAGGTTGTCGAATCGGGCCGTGAGGCCTTCTCGACACCACGTGGACCGACCGTCGATGGAACGAAGTCCATTCAAATACTGCCCACAGTGCAACTCCAAGTTCCCGCACACAGATAAGCATCCAGTGTGCAACAAATGCCTATCTCCAGATACCAACGAAGATAGGTGCCTAGCCTGTGCCCAGTTCTGGTAGAAAAAGACTATCCGGATCGACGGGCGGCGAGGCAAGAAATGCAGAGGTCGGCGCCAGAGCCCGATAACATCTTCGACGATGAGGAAGACCTAGCTAGCGCCGAAGACTCTGATCAAGACGAACAACAATACTCGGAGCACAACTCCGAATATTACCTCGAAGAGGAGGAACAAATCGTTGATATCGAGGAATACGATCAAGACATCGTAGCTGTCGAAGACGACTCCGATGACGATGATGGACGAACCATGAGTACACCGCCCCACATACACTTCACCGATATTAGAGGCTCGGGTCGAGGCATCGCCAGTAGGCCTTAGCCAAGATCAACATCCTCGTTCTATAGCCCCGCCATACCGCCCGGGTATGAACTTACAAAAAGAGCCTTCTGAGACGCGATATAAGACACCGGTTCCATCGAAACCGAAACTCGTCGACAATACAGTCTTCGGACCGAACGTCGTCGAACCGAAGGTGATTCGGCCAAAGGGCGTCGACCCGAAGGCCGCGGTTCTAACACACCCTTCGAAGGCAAAAACCGTTGAGTCGGAGTTGAAATCAAAAACAAAAGCTGTCGAGCTCAAAATCGAAAGCCGTCGAGTCAACCTCGTGGCCAAAAGACATTGAATCGACACCAAAAAAGCACGTTGAGCCGACCCCCAAGACAAAGCACGTCGAATCGAGCAAAGCAGCCTCAACTTTCGACAAGGGGAAAAAACAGGTTGCGAAAGCAAAAGGCCTACACCCAAAAGTAACGTTGAACCGAAAGTGAAACAGAAGGTGGACGACAAAAAATCGCTCGAGCCGAAGCCCATCGATCCGAAAAAGGGCATCGAGCCAAAACCACAAACTCCGAAAACACCTAAAGACACTGTAGAACCGACCAAACCGCTCGGTCCGAAAAAGGTGGTGAAGCCACCCAAAGACGTTCAACCGACCAAACCTGTCGAAAAACATCAAAAACCGATACAACCACCAAAGGCTATCGAGCCAAAACCAGTCAAACCAAAGGCTACGGCACCAAGGCCAAAAACTGTGGAAGAAGAGGTTCTTCATCCAGACCCATCCACAGAAGACCAGTCTAAACTGTACATTGACCCCAAACTGGTAAAGTGACTGTTTACACAAAAAAGAAAAGACCTCTGCCAACTGAAGACTTTTCTAACATTCCCCTCAAAAAGAAAGTAGACTGTGCTACCTCTCCTATACTTTTTGAACCTATCATTCCAGCTATGCCTACTACTCCATATGCCCCAACATCACCTGCACGCTCTGACTACAACCCAGATGAAGATCAGGATGCAGATGTGGGGTTTGGGTATCCACAAAACCCAATAGGAGACCCAAATTTACAGCCATGGGGTGGGGGAGGAGAACCAGATACTGAAGGGACTCTGCCCATTATAGACCCTGCAGTATACCCAACAAAGCCATCACCCGCAGAAGATACAGTGGCCTTTAATTCTTTACTAGATAGAGCAGCAACCTACCATAATGTAGATATGCACTCTGATGCTATTGAAGAAGACTTTCTCTTTGATACATTAACAACATCTGAAAGACATTTCAAAACTCTCCCCATGTTGAAGGGCGTCTTAAAACACGCAAAAGACATTTTTAAAGACACTGCTAGAGCACGGGTCATAAACCCTAGAATTGAAAAGAAATATAGGCTGCACCTATAGACCCTACATACATCAGGGGGCAGCTACCCCTAGACTGTGGTGTCTAACGCACGTAAGCGCGCAAATTCCCAGACTACTGGAGAGGCTGCTCCACCAGACAAGGAGTCAAAAATCTTTGAGGCATCGGGCAAGAGTGGCAGCTCAAGCAGCAAACTCATGGAGGATAGCCAATATACAGGCCTTGGTGGCCAGATATGATAGGGCGCACTACGACAGTTTGAAAGAAATTCTCCAACACTTACCTGATCCTTACAAACAGCAGACAGATGAACTTATACAGGAGGGGAAGCTCATCACCAATGCCTCAATTAAATGTGCCCTAGACGCGGCAGACACTGCTGCCAGATCCATCAATACAAGCGTGCTGCTAAGGCGCCACGCATGGCTTTGCATATCAGGCTTTAAGAATGAAGTCCAATCCACAATTCTTAATCAGCCCATCAACCCAGACTTTTTATTCGGTCCAGCAGTTGACTCCATTCTGGCCAAAATGAAAAAAGATGCGGAAACCGCGAAGTCCATGGGAGCTCTCCAGTCCCAACAACACCGGGGCTCCTTTCGTCGTTCCAATTATAGAGGAGGAGCACGAAGTAATACATCACAGCAATCCTCCACCTACAAGAGTAACACACAATCCACATACAACAAAAACACAAACAGGGGTGGATACAGAGGAAATAACACAAAAGGAAGGGGTCGTGGAGGCAATGCAAATAAATCCTCCACTAACACCAAACAGTGACTTCTTAGCACTACCCCCAGACCATATAACACCGGTCGGGGGAAGACTACAATAAATTTCTGCCAGTCTGGTTAAATATCACTACAGACAAGTGGGTCAGGCAAATTATCCAACATGGCTATTGCCTCGAACTCACCTCAACATCACCCAACATACCACCCATGCACCGTCCAATGTCACAGGAACATATAACACTACTGCAACAAGAGGTCATCAGTATGCTGTAAAAGGGGGTCATAGAACCAGTCCCACTACAACATCAGGGAACAGGAGTATACTCCCTATACTTCCTGATTCCAAAAAAGGACGGGTCTCTCAGACCAATATTTAACCTCAGGCCCCTCAACCTGTACATTTTGTCGGAGCATTTTCATATGCTCACTCTCCAGCAAGTCTTACCATTGCTTCGCCAGGGAGACTTCCTAGCAACTCTAGACCTCAAAGACGCATACTTTCATATAGTCGATGCCCATGCGCACTGTAGTCCAGGGGAGGAGCCACCTATCTCGTGATACTTCGAAGACTCTTCCAGGACAACAATGTGCAATCATCCGGACCCAACACTAGGTGGCGATCTATGCATAAGATATGAATGTTAGCAGCCCTACATGCCAAGAACAGATGCATACTGGTAAGTAGCATATTCATTCACCATTCAAGGACAGCACTACCAGTTCAAAGTCCTACCATTTGGTGTCCCAGCAGCTCCACGAGTGTTCACCAAATGTCTAGCTACAGTGGCAGCACATCTCAGGAGGCAACACATCCATGTGTACCCTTATCTGGACGATTGGCTAATACACGCGCCATCAGCCCAGCAATGTGCCAACCACATGTCAAAGACCAACCGTCTCCTGCACAGTCTAGGATTTTCACTAAACTACCCAAAATCACATCTGCAGCCCTCCCACGTCCAACAATACCTGGGAGCAACAATAGATCCACTGGCAGCAAAAGCATATCCCAACGCAGCACGGATCAAGGGAATGCGTTAATCCAAACATTCAAACCCCAACACTCGTTACCAGCTCGAGTGTTTATGCAACTAATAGGCATGATGGCCTCGTGCATATTCATAGTCCCTCATGCCAGGCTACATATGCGTCCGCTCCAAGAGTGCCTAGCAAGGCAGTAGAACCAGGCTCACGGGCAATTAAAGGACCTAGTGTTGGTGACCAGTCGAGCATACAACTCTCTGCATTGGTGGAATCCACAAAACTTTGCAAGGAACGACTGTTCCAAGAGCCTGTCCCACAAATAGTGTTAACCGCGGACGCATCCCTAATGGGATGGGGAGCCCATGTTCTACACTACACAGTACAGGGACTCTGGACTGTACAACAGAAGAAACTGCACATCAACCTCCTAGAGCTGATGGCGATCCTTTTAGCCCTAAAAGTTTTCAAAACACACTTGTGCAACAAAGCCGTGTTGATCCGGACGGACAACATGACAGCTATGTATTACATTCAAAAACAGGGAGGAACACACTCACCACAGCTGTCGCACCTAGCTCAAGCGATGTGGAAATGGGCCATTCAGAGAAACATGTTTCTCATAGCGGAGCACCTCCCAGGCAAGGACAATCAAGTAGCCGACCTGCTCAGCAGACACAGCCAACAGATGCACGAATGGGAAATTCACCCCAAAGTGCTCCACCCATTCTTCCGGAGGTGGGGACACCTGGAGATAGATCTGTTTGCCACAAGCGAAAACGCAAAATTCTAGTACTTTGCCGCCAGATTCCCACATCCGCAGTCGCAAGGCAATGCGATATGGATGAACTGGTCAGGCAAATTTGCGTACGCTTTTCCCCCAGCTCCATTAATACCGCTGGTGGCACGCAAAATGCGCTAACATTCGCTAACACTGATCCTAGTTGCTCCCACATGGGCAAGGCAACCATGGTACACGACGTTCCTAGAACTGTCAGTAGTACCTCATCAAAGACTGCGACTCACACCCAATCTTCTAACTCAGAGCCATGGAGAAATCCAACACCCAGACCCGCAACAGCTGCACCTGGCGATCTGGCTCCTGAAGTCCTAGAATTTGGATACCTAAACTTGCCCCCAGACTGCATGAATATTATCAAAGAGGCAAAGAAACCCACTACCAGAGCATGTTATGCAGCAAAGTGGAAACGTTTCGTCATTTACTGTAGCAACAATGACATTAACCCACTTGATGCCTCTACTCAAAACATCATTTGCTATCTCTTGCACCTACAACGTTGCAATTTAGCCTATTCCTTCATCAGGATACATCTAGCTGCGTTAGCAGCATATCTGCAAAACAGGCAACACCTTTCACTATTTAGGCTGCCAGCAATTAAAGCGTTTATGGAAGGACTTAAACGCGTAGTTCCTCCAAGACACCCACCTTCACCAGTCTGGAATCTAAACGTTGTTTTAACCAGACTTATGGGACCACCTTTTGAACCACTACACTCGCGAACTACAATTTCTTACTTGGAAGGTGGCTTTCCTTATTGCTATTACTTCGCTTCGAAGAGTTAGCGAGCTGCAAGCCCTAACTATTCAAGAGCCATTCATTCAAGTACATGCAAATAGAGTAGTTCTCAGAACAAACCCTAAATTCATGCCAAAGGTGGTATCCCATTTCCATATAAATCAAACCATAGAACTGCCAGTGTTCTTTCAAAATCCACAGACAGTAGCTGAAAGGGCCTTGCATACTCTAGATGTCAAGAGAGCTCTGCTATACTACATAGACAGAACTAAGGCATTTCGTAAAACAAAACAGTTGTTTGTTGCTTTCTCACCACAACACAAAGGCAACCCTATTTCAAAATCAGGTATAGCCAGATGGATCGTTAAGTGCATCCAAATATGTTATTTAAAGGCAAAACGCACCATAACAGTTCCCCCTAGGGCGCATTCCACACGCAAGCTAGGGGCATCCATGGCTTTCCTGGGTAATATTCCTTTACACGAAATTTGTAGAGCAGCCACATGGTCAACCACACATACATTTACCAAACACTATTGTGTAGATGTACATTCAAAACAGCAAGCTGCTGTAGGGCAGGCTGTTCTCAAAACTCTTTTCCAGACTGCTGCAACTGACACAGGTAGCCACCGCTAAGGGAGATACTGCTATACATTCTATGCACAGATATGAATTCAGCAGCCCACATGCCTCGAACGGAATATGCTACTTACCAGTATGCATCTGTTCTTGGCATGTAGGGCTGCTGACATTCATATTGCCCACCCACATCCCCGGTGCCTGTCGCAGCTGCAGCATTCCCTCTTTGCGTGGACATCTCTTTCTGTACTATACTCCATCTCTGATTTTGGAAAAGGGGGGTGGTGATGGACAGAGTTTCTAAATGATGCAGAATACTCTTACCAAGTCAATAGATCATGGTTTTAATCCATCACGTTTTTTAGCTCACTGCACCATCCCAGCTCAGAACTTGGCTATATGCAAATTAGTCCGTTCCTGTCCCAGTGCATGATGGGAACAGGGCAAACCAAACTACCAAGCCAATTCATATACTGGGAAGGAAACAAGCTTCCGGGGACCAGTTTCTGGCATCGCAGCCTTCTTCGGCCCGGCTTGCTTGAATCCTGATGGTGCAATGAGCAAGGGACTCACGTCTGAGTATACCCTCCCACACATAGTGTGGATAAAACCGATTTTGGAAAAGGGGGGTGGTGATGGACAGAGTTTGTGAATGATGCAGAATACTCTTACCAAGTCAATAGATCATGGTTTTAATCCATCACCGTTTTTTTAGCTCACTGCACCATCCCAGCTCAGAACCTGGCTATATGCCAGGTTCTGAGCTGGGATGGTGCAGTGAGCTAAAAAACGGTGATGGATTAAAACCATGATCTATTGACTTGGTAAGAGTATATGCCAGGTTCTGAGCTGGGATGGTGCAGTGAGCTAAAAAAACGGTGATGGATTAAAACCATGATCTATTGACTTGGTAAGAGTATTCTGCATCATTCAGAAACTCTGTCCATCACCACCCCCCTTTTCCAAAATCTATACTCCATCTCTGCCACAATGGCGAAAAACAATCTGGGGATGGAGAGGATGCCCATGCGCACTGCAGTCCGAGGGAGGAGCCACCTATCTCGTGATACTTCGAAGACTCTTCCAGGACAACAATGTGCAATCATCCGGACCCAACACTAGGCGGCGATCTATGCACAGATATCAATGTCAGCAGCCCTACATGCCAAGAACAGATGCATACTGGTAAGTAGCATATTCCTTCGGTAACTGCAAAACACCCCCCTCCACCTCACACTCCCAAATCCCCCCTCCTCCCTGCCCCCCTGCCCGTGGATTTAAAACTACCCACCCCCAAACATGGCAGAGTGCCTCTCTCCCCCTCGAAATGCTGAAAATGCAGAGGGAACGCACCCCCCCCCCCCTTCCCCACAGACACATATTATAAGTATCACATGTCGCAGCCATTCTGCAATTACAATAATAAATTAATAGCATATCACATCAATATAACCGATAAATAGCACCAATCCACAGTTCACGGAGTATAGAAACAGTCTCATACAGGCGATTTTTTTTTTTTTTTAAGGAATATTTGTAGTTCTTGAAAATTGACACTTGGCAACATTTCTGGTGAAAACCAAACAATGGATTCCTATAGAAGGAAATTCAAGTTACTGGTAAGTATGGTTAAAATTACTTTTCAGGGTCAGTGCTGGGCTAAAAGATCCGGTACAAAAGGGGGTGGTGATGGACGGAGCATCTGAACCAATCAAACACTCACACCCAGTCAACAGATCTGGGTTTAATCCATCACCGTTCTTTAGCCCACTCTGCCACCCCAGTTCAGACATGGCTATATGCAAATCAGTCTGACCCTGTGCCTCATGGGAACAGTCCAGCCTGAACTGCCAAGCCATGCCTTCCCTGGACCGGAAACAAGCTTCCGAGGACCGGTTTCTGGCAATACAGCAGTCTTCAGCCCGGCTTGCTTGAATCCAGTGGCAAAGTGAGCAAGGGACTCACGTCTGAGCATACCCTGCCACACTTACGGCGGCCAAAAGCGGTACAAAAGTGGGTGGTGATGGACGGGGCATCTGAACCAATCAAGAACACACATATGCAGCCTGAAATACACCATACTAGGCTCAAAACCTGCCATTATTGCATGTAAAACTTTTACATTTGCCAAATAAAGACATATACATTATATGATAATGTAAAGAAGAAACACTGCCCTGGGTTTCTTTGAAACACACAACCTTTATTTTCAAAGGTAAAAAACAGGCGGGATCATAGAGGCAGATTTAGCCTAGATAGGCTGCATAGTAACAACTGAAAAATTGGCGACGTGCCTTTAAGACCTCCATGAGCCTCCAGGCTCCCATCATGCACCACAGGTGACAGTTAGGTCAGTTCTTTTTTCCGGCTCCTTCTGTGAGGATCCTGGAGCATTGAGCTTGCCAGTTTGTGATATTTTATCACTTTCTTCTGGTATATCTCTAATTTTTTCGTCTTTAGTCATTGTTTGACTAATTCAACAATTTTTTTCCTGGTTTTTGCCTATTTTTCCAGTCATAATGCCGGCCTTAATTGTTAAGTGTCCGGTCTGTGGTAAAAAAAATGGCCAAGACAGACCCTCATTCGGTCTGTATTGCTTGTTTACCATCTTCTCACAAGCCAGAACTCTGCTACCACTGCAGCAAGTTTTCTAACAGAACCCTCAGGGCGAGGGAGAAGAGCAGCCTGCAGTCCCTGTATGACAGAGGAGAAACAGTGAGTGGTAGAGAAGATTTTTACTCCAGGAAGACTTCTTCTCATCACAAAGAGCGCAAGGACAAAGGGGAGAAGAGAAAACATCGGTCTCCTTCTCCGTTGAGGGACAGATCTTCTTCCAAGGTACCTCTGTGCTCTAAATCGGCATCCATATCGCCGTTGAGGCGTCCGTCGACGTCGAAGCATCCCTCGCCGTTGAAGAAGATTTCGCCGTCGAAGCAAGGTGAGAAAAGACAGAGGTTCGCGTCTCCTGCGCGTAGGCGGTCCAGGTCTGGCTCGCCTACGGCGGCAAGAGGTCGGGACTCGACGAAGTCTCGTCGACGTTCACCGCCGAGATGCTTGGAACATATGACAAGGCCACCGTCGAGAGGTGCCATGACGTCGAACCGTCCAGCAGAGGTTTCGGCGTCGAAGAGCCCCAGCCATTCGACGTCGAGGCACACAACGCCGAGAAGACCATCGCCTTCGAGGCACATGACGCCGATGCCTAAGACCATCGCCGCCGAGGAGGTCGTCGGCGAGGAGGTCGCCGTCTGCTACTGCTGCAGCTAAGAGGCCTAGAACGGTGTCTAAAGACCGGTCTAACATTCCTACTGTGTCGTCTGGGAGTTCCTCTTCCTCCCCTGGACTACAGATTGTGCAGGTCTCTCCAGAGCCCTCGAGAGCACCTTCTCCTCTTCAGCCAACGACTAATATCTCGCCAAGATGGCTCGGAGATATTAAAGAGTGGAAGATTTTTTTTTTTTTTTTTTTGGGGTTCAAAACTGCTTTATTGGAGAAAACAGAGTATTGTACACAGCTCGATCCGCCTACAACCCGGAGGCCAGCAGCAAAAAATCATGAACAGTACACAGCCCAGAAGCCGACATCCCGGAGGCCCGGCGGCGTATAGGAAAAACATACAAGACGCTGGTTCTGCAGCCTGAGGCGTAGGACAAGCAAGGATGAGCAGCAGTTGAACAGGGCGTTGCAGTAGAGAGATGAAATCCCTCTCCTTTTTTTTGTTTTTCATCGTCAAACAGGAACCAAAACTTCCCAACTTAGGTAACAACTATGAGGCTGTATAAGACTGTGTGAAAGGTCCAATGAAGGGTGGTGTAGCAAGGCGGGTCAGGCAGGCCGCAGCCCATGGGGGAGCTAATGTCCAGGACTGCAACCCAGTGAAACAGAGGCCTGTAAAGGTGCATCCCATAGAAGCATGAATTATAACGGGGTGTCACTCAGCAGTAGTGTGAGGCGTGCTGTGGATGTAGAAAAAAAAAGGGGATATGCATGCCCAATCATGAGGGGGGTGTGGGTCAGGCCAAGAGAGAGCGGCCTAGGTCATTCAGGACGCTGCAGGGGTATGAGAGTGCATGGGGGACAAGGAAAGTCAGACGAAGCAGGAGGTATTGACAGGTTGCGTTCCAATAAGGACGTCAGTGCATTGAGGAGGGAGAGGCAGATCATCCGATCGTGCATCGTCATCCGAGCGCGTGAGCAGGTAGTGCATCAGAGGTTCCCAAATATCCCTGGGCCTACAAGAAGGGGGTATCAATTCAGCAAAAGTAGTGTGCTGGTCTTGGCAATAAGTCAAGTCTGTAAGCCAGTCCTTAAATTTGGGCGCCCTTCCTCTGCCCCAGCGACAAGCCACCCGTCTCTTGGCTAAGAGCAAGGCGGTGTCGACAAATTTCCTGCATCCTCTAGGCAAGTGCATTGTGTATCCGAGGATAGCGATCAAGGGGTCAGCGGGCATCGTCTCACCCACCATCTCCGCGATAGCCTCCACAACCAGCTGCCAGTAATGAGCAACCTGGGGACAGTCCCATGCCAGGTGTAGGAAATCAGCATGGTCGGCATGGCAGCGTTCACATCTGTCGCTGTCAGCTAGCCCAAACCTATACTTCCGAGCCGGAGTATAGTATATCCGTTGAAGGAATTTGTAGTGAATAATTTTTAATCTGCTGCTAGCGGAAACGCGAGCGGTGAGCGTGCAACAGTAGTTCCACTGCTCATCGGTGATATCGAGGGCAAGTTCAGCAGCCCATCGCAGCCGAGCATTGGAGACCGGTTCCGGAGCCGCGCTTCGGATTTGGCGGTAAAGACCAGAGACCAAGTGGGTCCCGTCTTGTGATCCCAACAGGAAATGCAGTGGGGCTAGGGTCTCAGGTTCATTGGGATAGTCAGGTAAGATGTCCCGCATCCCCGCACGCAGCCGAATATAGTAAAAGAGTTCAAGGGTGGTGTGTTCCTGTGCCTTAAAGAACAGTTCCTTAGTCTTGAAACTACTCTCATGGAACAGGTCGCCCCAGCGGGTGATGAGTAACCTATCACATAATTGACGGAAACCTCGTTCCGACAAGAGAGATAATTGCGGGTGATAAGCAAGTGGTAATTTGGGAGAGTAGGGCATCGGACACGACAGGTGTCTAGCGATGCGACGCCACGCATCTAATGTGCAGGAGACTGAGGTATGCGCAGTGGTGATGGATGACTCAGGACAGTGTAGCAGTCCGTTGAGTGGTATAGGGTGCACAATCCAGTCCTCCACCGCTATGTGTGGCATGAAAGGAGTTGGAGCCATCCAATGGTAGGCAAAGTGTGCCTGTGCACATTGGTAGTAAGTTTCAAAATTAGGGATGTCAAAACCTCCTCGATCGTAGGGAAGGGTCAGCGTCGACCAGTTTAAGCGGGGGGACTTGCCGCCCCAGAATAGTCTGCGCAGCTCCGCACGGAGCGTCCTGAAGAAAAAGGCACCAGGGTAGTAGGGGATATTGAGGAAAAGATATAGGAAGCGGGGCAATACCACCATTTTTATAAGTGAGGCTCTTCCCGCCATGGAGAGTGGTAGCGTGATCCACCTGTCCACCGAAGCCGTCAATTTGGTCACGGCCACTCCATAATTGGCACGGAGCGTCTCATCTTTATCGCGAGATATGCGAATTCCCAAATACTTAAGATCTTCACTACACCACTCCAGTGGGTAATCGAGAGGGAAGGCATGCACCGCATCCGTGAGGGGGAAAAACTGCGATTTTGCCCAATTGATGTGGACACCCGACACCCCTCCGAACAATATGAATTCCCGAAGCAGGGGATTGAGATGCGTCTCGGGATGCTTAACATAGAGCGTGATATCATCAGCATAAAGTGAGACATCTATTTGCCGCTGTAGGCAGTGCACTGCCCCCGCTCGATGTAACTGCCGTATACGACAGGCGAGTGGTTCGACCGCGATGGCAAATAGCAGGGGAGAGAGCGGGCATCCCTGCCGGGTGCCTCTGGTGAGCGCAATTGGTTGTGACAGGCGGCCATTGATTAGTACCCTCGCCGTCGGGTCCGTATACAAAAGTCGAACCCAAGAGAGAAATAATTTGGGGAAACCCATGCTGGCTAAAACCGAAAACAGGTATGGCCACTCGATCGAGTCGAATGCCTTAGTGGCGTCTAGGAACACGGCAGCGATAGGGATGTCGGGGTGGACCGTGCGAAGCAAGGTAAAAAGGGTGCGAAGATTGTGGGACGTAGATCTCCCTGCCACGAAGCCAGACTGATCAGGCAGGACAATTCGGGTCATGAGCAGCGACAACCGGGTAGCTAAGACTTTGGCCAGTATCTTAACATCGCAGTTCAGAAGGGACAGTGGACGGTACGAGTCACAAGCGGCAGGGTTTTTATCCGGTTTCAGAAGGGAGGTGATCGCCACTTCACGCATAGAGCAGGGAAGTATCCCATCGGCCAAAGATTCCGTGAAGACCTCACTGAGCACCGGTGCCATTATGTCAACATAGGTTTTATAAAATTCGGCCGGTAAGCCATCGAGCCCCGGCGCCTTGCCGTTCTGAAGGGACATGATGGCCTCACGGATCTCATCCACCTCGAAGGGAGCCGCAAGAAACTCCCTGTCCCCATCGCTGAGCCAGCACAGCGCCACATCATTAAGGTAGGTAGCATATGAAGTGTGTACCTGTGCCGTAGAAGTATAAAGTGAAGAGTAGTGCGCTGTGAAAGTGGATAGTATCTCTGCCGGGTCCCTGACAGTCGTGCCGGTGTCATCAATAAGCTCCAGTATAGTGTTGTGCACCCGTGGTGGTCGTGTGAGCGCAGCAAGCACCCTCCCGGGCCTATCCCCCTCACAATATCTCCGGGCCACCCAGTGTTTGCCCCGGTACTTCACCTCCCTGGCCGCCTCTTCTTCAAATTTGGACAGTGTCTCTCTAAAGGTGGCGTGTAAGTGAGGGTCAGAATCTGTGATCATGCGGTGTTCCAGAGTCCGCAGTTCGCGTTCCAATGTAGAAATGGATTGAAGGATATCACGCAGCACCCCATGACTTTTGGAGATGCAGAAGCCCCTGATGGTGACCTTAAAAGCTTCCCAGATGTGCTCAACTGACTCTACCGAACCCTTATTTCTAGGGAAGAAATCTGCTATCTCCTCCCCCAGTTCAGTGCAGAAAACATTGTCCAAGAGTATATCAGGACGCAGTCGCCACTGAGGTCGTGGATTGTCCCATCCGGGAATGTTGAATTGCATAGACACAGGACAGTGATCGGAAAAGGTTCTAGGAAGGTGCTCTACTCTCAGCAATTCTGCAGCAGCTTCTCTGTTAACTAGGAAGTAGTCAAGTCGCGCCCACGTCCCTGTGTGAGAGGTAAAGTGTGTCCCTTCCCGCCCCTGAGAATGCAGGTGTCTCCAGGCATCCAAGAGACCACCCTCTTCCATGATTCCCTCTAGCGTCTCCCTGGACCTGGGCTTGTAGGAGCTGACACCATCCGCCCTATCCACGGGGGGCACCAGTGCGAGGTTGAAATCACCACCCCATATAACATGTCTTGCCCCAACAGCAACAATCTTCCCCCACAATGTGGAAAAAAAGGCAGGAGTATCAACATTCGGTGCATACATAGATACAAATACATAGACATCGCGGCCAACCCTTCCCCATAGTAAAGCATATCGCCCCTCCCTGTCCATTGCCTCTCCAAGATGATGAAAAGGCACGCCGCGGGCAATAAGCACCGCAACCCCTCTGGCATAGGTCGAGTACGAGGAAAAAACACGGGTGCTAGCCCATTTCGTCGCAAAAGCGGCAGTGCCCTGAGCAGGCAGATGCGTCTCCTGCAACATAACAACTTGTACATGATGTCTGTTCAGATAGGCAATGACATTTCTGCATTTTTTAGCATCGTTCAGCCCCCTGACATTCCACGATAAGCACGTCAATCTAGTATTCGCATTCGAAACCGCCATAGGTGCAGAAAGTCTATATGTGAAAGTGTCCTAGCAGGCCTAATGACAGTGCCCCGGCTGCCCCGCCCCCACCCCAAGAAACACCAGTCTAGCAGATAAAAATACAGTCCAAGCAACAGAAGCCTTGTAAAATCCAACCTCCCCCCACCCACCCCAGCATCCCAAACATGCCAGAAGCCATGGATCCCACCCTCGCAATCCCGCCCCCACCCCCCTTTCAACCGCAAAAGGAACTCCAAAAGACACAACCAAGGAATGGGCCCCCCTCCACCCTCCCCCCTCCCCCCCCCCAACTGTAGTAGCACGAACAACAAAACCCGTAACAGGACTATGGGGATCACCCAGTAGGGGTAAAACATAGAGTGCGCACAGCCACTTCTCGGTCCGTAGCTCCAGAACTGTACCGCCCTCGGTGGAGACTAGGGCCGAGAAAGTGGTCCTTGGTGTACATTACCACAGGGGTGCAGAGTCCATGTAGGTCCATCGCTCACGAATCATCCCAATGTCCGAAGTCCGAGCCGCTGGGTGAGAGCCAGCTGGCATGGAGAAGACTCCGCTCGTAGTGCACAGGGACAGTCAGTCTTCGTGTGGCGCCGGAGGCAGGTCCGCATCCTCCTGTTCAACTGCAGCAGCATTATCGTCCCTGCGTGCCCTCCGTATCGATTTTAGGAAATCTTCTGCTTTTTGCGGGTTGGTGAAAAACCGTTGCTTACCCTGATGGGTGACTCGAAGCTTCGCAGGGTACAAGAGAGCATAGTCTATCTGGGCTTCCCGCAACTTCTTCTTCACCGGCAGGAACTTGCGTCGTTCATCCTGAACCATCGGCGTGAAATCTGGGTAGACGGAGAAAGTAACCCCGTTATACTGCAGCGATCTTTGGGTCCGGGCCGCTCTGAGGGCAGCGTCGCGATCACGATAGTTCAAGAGCCGAGCAATGATGGGCCGGGGAGGAAGGCCAGGCTTCGGTACAGGCGCCAGGGAGCGGTGGGCCCTCTCCACAATAAATTGAGGCGAAAAAACCTCCTCTCCGATCGAGCCTCTGAGCAGTTTTTCAACGTACAGTTCCATCCTCCCTGTATCTGTGGACTCCGGCACATTGGTGATGCGTATGTTGTTCCGGCGGCTGCGCGCTTCCAAGTCCTCATTCTTCGCCGCTATAATCCGGAGCAAATTGTCCATCCTGGCCAGTTGCGCCGTATGGGTCGTGGTGACATCAGTGTTATCGGATATTCGCTGCTCCGCGGTCGTGATGCGTTCCTCATGGCGGTCGACCTTGTGTACCAAAGCATCCAGCCGGGCTGTGACCCCGTCCACCTTCTCAACGACAGTGGCGAAGCCCTGGCGCATCTCCTGAATCAGGTTGGTAAGGGCCACATCGTTAGTAGGAGGTGGGATAGGTTGCGGAGAAGACGCGCTAGGTCCCGGAGACATCTGCGTCAATTTGGCGCCCCTTTTCACGCTGTCGAAGCTCAGCTTAGGCTGGCGATTCTCAGTCCGACCCATGGCGATGTCAGGGAACGGCCTCCAGGCCAAGGAGCAAGATGGCAGGGTGGTCTGCACCTGCAAAGTAAATGAGCACAGTCCACTCGGAGAGGGCACAGCTGGCAGCGGCGAACGCGATGCCGCCCAAGGGACCGCAAGGGGGGCGCAGTCTGTAAATAGCGCCGCACGTCCCCCAAGCGCTATGCTAAGCGTTATAGTAGACACTTTCCTCCTAATACTGGCAGAGAAGCGGCCCGGGTATCAGTGGCCGCAGCAATCAGCAGGATCTCAAGCAGTAGGGCGAGTAATGGCGGTTCCCTACGAGGTAAGGTGCTGCAATGAATTGCGTCGCTCAGGGGAGCAGTCCAGGGCCTCTCCGCATGGCAGCCACGCACCACAACACAGGCGATAGCTTTCCCCCACTCCGGAGACAATGCAGGGGCCTCAACTCAGCGAGCGCGGCTCGTAATTGCGGCGCCAGGTACAATGAGGCCGATTTTCACCCCCGATCAGCAGGTCCGACAGTCCGCGCCGCCCAGGTCAGGAGCAGCAGTCAGGCGGAGGGCCGGCGCGACGGCTCGGGGAGGGCCGCTTGGCCCTACAGTCCTTCCCGCCTTGTGGGAAGCAGATCCCTGCTCAGCGCCAGCGGCGAGAGCAAACAGCAGCAGGGGGGCTCACGGCAGAGATACCGGCAGCCGCCTACCTCCGTTGCAGTCCCCGCACAACGTCCCAACAGGATATCAGCAGCAGCGCTGTGATGCGGCCCAGAGCCTCGTGGCAGTCCCCAGGGTCGCGTGAGCAGCAGCGGCCGGCCACCCGCTCACGGCAGCTCCAGAGCAAATACCGGGCAAAGTTCAGCAGCTGGTAGCTCAGCCCTCGGTGCACGCAGAGCCCTCAGAGTTGGGTCGATCGTGGAGAGCGATGTCCTGAAGCAGGAGCCGAAATGTGGGGGCGATACAGCACCCCGTGGCGCAGGATTTATGGAGGATTATTCACCAAGGAACGGGAGCTACGCACCTAGGCAGCCATTCCGTAAGTGCGCCCTCTAGCGCCCCCAAAGAGTGGAAGATAAGGAGAATTAATCTTCCAAGGTCTTCCTGGTCACCTATTACTGCCCATCCAAGAGCTGCGTCAAGATCAAAATTGCTCCCAAGGCAGTTGGTGCACTCTCCAAGGAGACGTGAGCGTACTCCTCCGAGAAAATCTCCATCAGTGAGGAGGCGGTCCTCACCCTCTCCTAGAACATCACATCACCATTCTTCGAGGATGCGCAGTCCTAGCTTGACAAGGTCTACGAATTCCAAGAGGTACTATTCTCCAACACTGTCATCAACTCCTCCAAGTAGGATATCACCAATTGATGACGTGATTACCTTTAATGAGGTTCTCTGTCATGGAGCTGCTAAACTTAATATCGAAATGCCGGTCTCTACCACCAAGACCACGGTAATATTCGAAACTTTGCATCAAAAGTTAACTTCAAGGCCTTTACTTCCTTTAGTACCAGGTCTGTTAGAGCCTGCGCAGAACAAGTTTCTAACTCCAGCAGCGTTGGGAGCGGTCCCTTCTCAGATCTCTAAGAAATATAAAGCTCTGGACAATGATCCGTTCTTTCTGAGGGCTGAACCACCACCTGATTCTGTGATTGCCTCAGCGGCACGTAAAAATCAAACCGGAGCGGCGTCATCTTCTGTGCCGCTGGATAAAGACAGTAAGGCTATGGACTCAGTAGGGAAGAGAATGTGTGCCACCTCTGCTTCCTACATGAAGGTTGCCAGTGCTTCGGCTCTGCTGGGTCGCTATGACCGTGCACTATGGGACTCCATGTCTCGTTTCACAGAAAAGCTTCCTAAAGAAGATAAACACGACTTTCTTGAGATCTTGCACGAAGGTGAGCTAGTGGCTAACCAAGTGATTAGTGCAGCCGCTGATGCTTCTGATCTATCTACACATGGTTACGCACATGGACTCTGCGCCAGGCGCTCCGCTTGGTTGAGGGTCACGGGTCTTAAGCCTGAAGCACAACACCGGATACTTAATCTACCTTTTAACGGAACATCTCTCTTCAGATCTCATACTGACTATGAGATGTCACGAATGAAAACAGAACTCGATACAGTGAAGACTTTTGGTCTTGAAAAAAAAGATTTTAAGAAGAAATACCGTCCTTACGACCGGAGACAGAACCAGCAGAGGGTTCAAACCCCTCAATGGTCATCACAGCAACATCAGGGAAGATCTCAGTTCTCCCAGCGTCGCCCTGGTAGAGGAAGAGGTGGCATTTCCAGGCAGTCTGCAACTGGGAACAAGCAACAGCAACAAAAACAGTGAGCTTTTGCTAACCCTGGGCCAGTTACCCACTCCGGTGGGGGGGGGAAGTGTTTGTTTTTGCCTGGAAGAGTGGACAAACATCACACTAGACAAATGGGTTCTGAATATTGTAAGGAATGGATATACCATCAGATTCCAGTCCCCCCCCCTTCCATTCCTCCTCAAAAGACTGTCACCCATCACAGTCATCTTTTGAGACTAGAGGTGTCTGCTTTACTCCTAGAGAATGCCATCGAGGAGGTCCCAAGAAACCAGCGTCGACAAGGCATTTACTCCCGATATTTTCTAGTTTTATAGAAAGGTCCAAACAAGGAGTTCAGGCCCATACTAGATCTCGGACGTCTCAACAAATTCATTCGGCGAGAAAAGTTCCGAATGATGGCGTTAAATCAAATAATTCCACTTCTGCATCAAGGGGACTGGATGTGCTCCATTGGTCTTCAAGATGCTTACTTTCACATTCCCATCGCCCCAAAGCATTGGAAGTTTCTGAGGTTCTGCATCCAAACAAGCCACTTCCAATTCACAGTTTTGCCCTTCGGGCTAAAGTCAGCTCTTCGCACCTTTTCAAAGTGCATGGCAGTAGTAGCGGCTTTCCTGAGGAAGAGACACATTTTCGTCTACCCTTACCTAGACGACTGGCTTCTAAAGATTGCGTCTCCGATTCTGCTACAGCAACATCTCATGTTCTGCATACACCAGCTGCGGAGACTTGGCCTGCACGTAAACTTCAAAAAGTCTATCCTCATTCCAACACAGAGGATACACTACCTGGGCGCACTTCTGGATTCAGAGGACGCAAAAGCGTATCCGGAGGAGAGACTATCCTCCATTCTCCTCAAGTGTCAGACTCTACTGAAGATTCCTCGACCCACGGCCAGGCAGATCTAGTCTCTTTTAGGGTCTATGGCCTCTTGTATTTTCCTCGTTCCAAACATCAGGCTGCACATGAGACCTCTGCAGCAGTCTCTGGAGGACCAGTGGTCCCAGTTTTCCAATCGTTGGGAGGACAAACTGTCACTACCCCTGTCAGTACAGATCTCCATCCGATGGTGGATGCAGCGGAGTCATCTGGTAGTGGGAGTTCCTTTCCAGGAGGACATGCCAAGACAATCGCTGGTGACGGATGCGTCCCTTCAGGGATGGGGCGCTCATCTGGGGTCTCTTCAAATGCAAGGAGTGTGGTCAGAAAAAGAGACTGTATCACATAAATATGCTGGAACTCAGAGCTGTACACCTAGCTCTCAAAGCTTTCTTTCCCGCAATCAAAACGTCCTCCCTGCTTGTCAAACGGACAACACAACAACGATGTACTATCTGAACAAGCGGGGCGGAACGAGATCCAAAATGTCCAAATGCATAGAATAAAGTTGTATTAGGCCTTTATTGAAAGACAAATGATGATTTCCTTACTGTCAGCAATGAATAAAATGCTAGAAGCCATGGTGACTGTACAGATTAATAGCCATTAATGTTATGTTATGTTTATTATTTTATTAAGCGCGTCTGTTACCCTTGGGTGTCCTGGCGCTATCGGCTATCCTGGAAAGGGGAGAGATTAAGAAGGAGACTAGAACAACCAAGTTTTAAGCATTCTCCTAAACGGGAACAAATCAGTACAGTTCCTCATGTAAAAGGGAAGCTGGTTCCACATCTTTGCAGCGCTTACCACAAAGTTTTTCCCACCCCAACTGACTTTTTTTACGGGTGGGACTCTCACCAATTTGTGAGCTAATGAACCTAGGGGCCTAGACGGCCGGTACCATTGAAATTGATCCTGCAAATAGCGTGGTCCCTGGTTCTTAAGTGATTTAAGTGATGTGACGCTTGCAGATTGTTTAGATCAAAGAAGACTCATTCTGATCGTCGAGGCTCTACGTCCTGAGATGCAGCGCCAAAGCATCGACGACACACCAGACCTCTTCAGTGAAGACTCCGACCCAGAAGATATCAAGGCATCGGCGGCAGAGGAGGAAGAAGCCTTCTCCGAACAAGATTCAGGCTCAGAACTCGAGGTCGACCTCGACACCGAAGAACTGCCGCAGAGTCATAGTGACTTGAGTACTGAAGACCCCTTGCCCCCACAAACCAGTTCGGCACTGAGATGACGTTTCAGACGCCCTGTCCCGGGCTCACTGTGCCACTGGATTCAAGCTATCCGGGCTGATGAGGGGTGAAACCCTGAAATCTGTCAGAGGATGCTTTCCGGTCCAGGGAGGAATTGGCTTGGCAGTACGGGCTGGCCTGTTTCAATGAGGCCCAGGGTCAAGACTGATTTGCATATGGCCATGTCTAAACTGGGGTGGCATTGTGAGCAAAAGAATGATGGATTTAACCTCGATCTTCTGACTGGGGGTGAATGTTTTAATTTAGTTCTACATTCCGTCCGTCAATTGTCTTTTGCTTTTCTGCCCTCGGGCCTGGCAACTGTCACCACCAGTCAAGCCTTACGGCTCAGTACTGAGATGACAAAAACCCTCATTTGAGTAGAAAGCCTATGGTTCCATGCATAAGCCCGGCTCGGAGCCAATCTCCTGAGCCGAAAGCCAAGCAACCTTTGGAGCCAAACCCTTCCGTGCCGAAAGGCCAGCCTCCTTCTGCACGGAAAACACTGGCACCGAAATATAAAGATACCCCTTTGGATCCGAAGTGGACAATATTCCATTAACACTTAAAGCAAAAAAGACTGCTATTAACCCTGATACTATTCATATTTACATAAAACCACCTCAGAAACGCAAGCTTCAAGAAGAGGACATTTCTTACAAAAGCGCTTTGAAGAAAAAAACTGTGGCTACAAGTCCTTTTCATTTTCCATCACCCCAACGTCCAGCATCGCGGTCACCACTTGAGAATTCTTTGAAGAATACACCTCAAGATTCTCCTCAATCACATCACAAGGATGATGCCGATGATGGGGTGGGATAAATATTCCAATAGATCCATGAACAGATTACACACTGGATTCCCCAGGCAACACTGATCCAGACTTGTACCCAACCAAACCATCTGCTCCAGATGCATCACACCATGAACTCATTGCCAGGGCTGCACATTACCATGAGGTAGAGCTTCACAAAGAATCACTAGAAGATTTCTTGTTTGAGACACTAGCATCCACACATAGGTGATCTCAAACACTCCCAGTGCTTAAAGGCATGATGCAACATGCTGATGAAATTTTTATAGACCAAGTCAGAGCCCGCGTCTTAACTTCTAGAGTGTCCAAAAAATTTAAAGCCTCTCATACAGACCCCATCTTTATATCAAAAGACAATTGCCTTTAGATTTCCTAGTGGTATCAAACGCTCATAAGTGAGTGAATTCTCAAATTTCAGGGGATGGTCCTCCACCAGATAAGGAGTCCAAACTAATTGACGCCTTGGGCAAGCACATAGCTCCTCAAGCAGCAAATCAATGGTGCATTGCAAATACCCAAGGACTTTTAGCTAGGTATGACAGGGCACACTGGGATGAAATGGAGCAAATTCTCCAGTACCTCCCAGATGAGCATAAGGCTAAAGCACAAGACTTGGTAAATGAAAACGTTGCTCAGGCATTAGAAAAGATAAAGGACCATGAAGTCACTAAATCTATGGGAGCACTTCAAACTGCATCCAACAGAGGTTCTTTTTGTCGCTCCTTCTACAGAGGAGGGTCAAAAATAACATCCCCAGATCAAAATACCTCCACTTAAAAAGGTACTAACCAGTCCTTTCCCTTCAGTTTTTTTTCGAGGAGGTTATAGGGGCAACAACTTCAAAGGTATGGATAAGGGCAACACACCTCGTAACTCCCCTTCCCCCCAACAAACAGTGATTTACCCACCGTTCCCCCCCGATTATCTCACACCTGTTTGGGGAAGACGTCACCAATTCCTCCCCATTTGGCAGTTTGTAACATCCGGCGAATGGGTTCTTGGAATTATCCAACTGGGTTATTGTTTGGAGCTTACCAGCAATGCCCCAAACATTCCACCACTATCTCACAAGTTATCTTAATAACACATACAAGAAACAAGAGGTCCAGTCCCTCTTACTAAAAGGGGCAATAGAGCCAGTTCCCATACAGTACCAAGGCTCAGGTGTTTATTCTCTATTTTCTCATCCCCAAAGAGTAAGGTTCCCTAAGACCTATTTTAGATCTGAGGGAGCTAAACCACTGCATAATGTCAGAGCATTTTCACATGGTAACATTTCAACAGGTGCTCCCACTTTTACAAAGAGCAGACTTTATGTCTACTTTAGATGTAAAAGACGCATATTTTCATGTTCCAATTCATCAGTCTCATTGCATTTACCTGAGATTTGTGATAGGCGAGCATTACCAGTTCAAGGTACTTCTCTTCGGAGTGACTACAGCGCCCAGAGTTTTTACCACATGCCTGGCCTTGGTTGCTGCTCATCTCAGAAGATAACAAATTCATGTCCTCCCCTATCTAGACGACTGGCTCATCAAAGCCAGCACTTACCAGAACTGTCTACAACACACAGATGCAGTCTTATCTAGGAGCTACTCCAGACACAGTCAAAGCTCTAGCCTCTCCCAATCTAGCCAGAATACACAATATTCAAACTACCATTCTACAGTTTCATCCCAACCAAGCATTAGCAGCCAGTGTTCATACAATTACTGGGTAGGATGGCATACTGCATCACAATTGTACCCCATTCGAGGATTCACATGCGCACCCCCCCTACACGAATGCTTAGCACGTCAGTGGAATCAATCACAGGGTCTATTGACCGATCTAGTTTTGGTAGATGCCCGCACCCATCGCTCTCTGCAGTGGTGGAACCCACAAAAGTTATCAGCAGGCCGGCCTTTCATCAACCCTGTTTCACAAATCCTGCTCCCAGCCGACGCATCTCTAACAGGTTGGGGGGGCGGGCCTCATCTAAAAAAATACACAATACAAGGCATGTGGAGCAACAAGCACAGGACTCTCCACATCAACTATCTAGAGCTCTTAGCTGTTTTCCGGGCACTGAAAGCTTTTCAGACTCGGCTCATAGCCAAAACTGTCCTAGTCTGAACGGACAATATGACAGCAATGTATTATGTGCAGAAGCAAGGTGGGACACACACACTCCAATTGTCAACACTTGCTCAAGCCATTTGGAATTTGGCGATCCATCACAAGATTTATCTTCTGGCAGAACATCTCCCAGGAGTAAACAAACGAATTGTAGATCTCCTCCGCATGAGAAAACAAATTCACGAGTGCGAACTTCACCCCCAAGTTCTACTTCCTAAATTCTGACAGTGGGGGTTTCCACAAATAGACCTATTTGCCAGAGCCAAAAACGCAAAATGCCCAAACTTTGGCTCCAGGTACCCACACCCGCTATCAAAGGCAATACCCTATGGATGAACTGGTGAGGGACATTTTCCGATGATTTTCTGCCTCTCCCGCTCATTCCGTGGGTGATTTGGAAACTCGGGCTAACATTTCTCACACTCATTCTGGTAGCTCCCACATGGGCTAGTCAATCATGGTACACAACCCTGTTAGTGCTGTCACTAGTTCTACATCAGAAACTGCACCTAAACTCAAGTCTCCTCAGACAGAGCCATGAAGAAATCAGACCTTCAAATCCCGAAGAACTGAATTTAGTGATCTGGCTCCTGAAGTCATAGTTTGGTTATTTAAATATACCACCAAGACTGTATGAATATTCTTTAAGAAGCAAGAAAGCTTACCACCAGGGCTTGCTATGCCACAAAATGGGATAAAATTGCTGTATAGTGCCTTAACAACAAAATCAAACCTTTAGATGCTTCTATACAAAACATTATTTGTTACTTGTTACATTTGCAACAAACCGGTCTGGCTTACATGTCTATTTGTTTGCACCGTGCAGCAGTAGCTGCTTACTTACAAAATATACATTTGTCACTATTTAGAGTCCCAGTAATCAAGGCCTTCATGGAAGGCCTAAAAAGGGTAATACTCCCCCCTGCCCCAGTATGGAATCTCAACATTGTTCTCACAAGGCTCATGGGTCCACCTTTTGAACCATTACACAAGTGGCGTTTAAAGTTCCTCTCATGGAAAGTTGTATTCCTCATTGCTATCACATCAATGAAGAGAGTTTGTGAGCTACAGGCATTAACATTAGAAGAACCTTTCTTTCAACTACATAAAGATAGGATAGTTCTCCTTACCAACCCAAAATTCCTTCCCACTGTAGTTTCTGCTTTTCATATTAACCAATACGTTGAGTTACCAGTTTTCTTTCTTCAACCTGATTCTGTGGCAGAACACGCTCTTTACACGCTTGATGCTAAGAGAGCTTTACTATACTACATAGGTAGAACAAAAGACTCCACCCCACAAAGGCAATCCTATTTCAGAGTCAGGTATTGCCAGATGGATTGTGACATGCATTCAAATTTGCTATATTAAAGCTAAAAGAACTTTGACCATACCCCCTACTGCCCATTCGACTCGCAAAATAGGGGTGTCTGTGGCCTTTTTAGGCAAAATCCCTCTAGCTGACAAATGTAAAGCAGCTACATGGTCTACACCACATACATTTACCAAACACTATTGTGTTGATGTGTTAGCAAGTCAACAGGCTAATGTAGGCCAAGCAGTACTAAAAACACTATTTCAAACAACTGCAACATCTACAGGTTAGCCACCGCTTTGGGAGTATACTGCTTTATAGTCTATACAAAGAATGTGCATCTACAGTTAACATGCCTCGAACGGATAATGTGCTTAAAGTTTGTGACATTACTCTTGGCCTGGCGTAGACAGCTGACTTCCATACAAGTACGGGCACAAGGAAGGCTTAGTGACTCAGTAAAAACAACGGTTGATGGACAGAATGCAGAACAATGTCATATATTCACCCCAGTACAGAGATCTGGGCCTAAATCCATCGTGTTTTTGCTCACCACACCACCCCAATTCAGACATGACCATATGCAAATCAGCCTTGACCCTGTAACTCATGGGAACAGTCCAGCCTGAACTGCCAAGCCATGTCTTTCCTGGACCGGAATCAAGCATCCTAGGACCAGTGTTTGGCTATCAGCCGTCTTCCGCCAGGATAACTTGACTCCAGTGGTGTGGAGAGCACGGGACTCACGTCTGAACATACCCGTCCCACTCGGGGTGACAAATGCAAAAACAACAGTTGATGGACAGAATGCTTAGTGACTCAGCCCATAATGTAAATAACGATCAGTTGACACCATTCTGAACCGGTGCATTGTACTTTTAACAACTGTTGAAAAGCTGCACTGGTGCGTGCGCGGCCTCTGCAACAGGAAACTATCTGTAACTTGCTGTTTACACAGGCAAGCTGTCATCGGTCATAGCAGGGCAGCTGCCCTATCCATCACCAGAGATGTGCGTTTGCACTTCCGGCAGGTTCTCACGTGTGTAATTTTATACACAAATTTCTTATTAGAAATCTTTCCCCTTCTTTCATGTGTGACACCTTCAGCCAGTCTTTACTTTTTTGGCACTCCACCTTGTTTTAAAAATGTTTCCATTTGATCGAATCCTATGTTGATGTCAATTGGAAGTACTTGCTGAATATCAGAACCCTTCAATTTCAAAGGGTAATCAATGCTGTTTTGATCTCCTTCAAAAGACTTGGGTACAAGCCAACGGAATAATTGCTTTTTGTTTTTAAAAGGGCTTCTTTGCGACTCAGAGTCTTCTAGAAATGGGGAACCTCACTGCCAAGAAGACGCCCTATGGTTAACCCTATAAATGCCCATTATATGAAATATGGGGACAATTCTACCCACTCAACTAAAAGAAGTGTGTCATCATGCGCAAGTAATATTTATATTTATGTTCCGTCATTGAAAATATGTGGCAAATATCATGTTATTGCTGCTCGTTATTAATAACCACACTTTGCACTCTAGTAATAAACAAGTTAAAGATAAAATTCCTTTTTATTAGCACACTAAACGAACTTGAGAAAACAATGCTTGTTAAAACATGCAGGGAGGGGATGCTGAGAGCACACGCTTGGCGGGATGTTATTTTTATCTAATTACACTTTCACACACTTGTTCCATTGGTCTTTCTTTCCTCTTTTGTGTTGGTCTCTGCCTCTTACTGTGTAGAAAAACTGGTTCCAGTGCACAAAAAAACCCGTACATAATACATATACTATTTCTGATGGCTGCAGATGACACAGTGCGTGTGAAAAAGAGCAGCAATTCTTTTAGCGAGCGCTGTCCTCACTATGCACTTAAAAATGTCCGTTTTGTTTTCTACAGGCGTCGCCTTTCTATTACATATATCTTCAATCTATTGTTTGTATTTTAACAAATGTTCGCTATGCTTTGGAGCTGAACGTATATAGTCGTTGAAAGCGTACACGTTAAAGTTTTAAAAAGTGAACCATCAGACTCTTACTTATCATATTGTTGCTGCAAGCACACAGCATGAAGAATTGTATCTTTGAGACCCGCATCCATGAGCCTTGCGATCCCATTCCGTGAGCTGAGCCTGGTTCCATTTTATCTCTGGATTACCGTCCTAGCTCACAAATAGCTGCCGCTCCAGTACGGCCCCCACCCACCCTTCTTTTTCATACTTTAACTTTTAGATAACAGCCGTCCTTCAGTATTTGCCAAGGTTTGAATAAGTATTTCAGCTTTTTAATGCTAACTAACATTTTATTCAAGAAGTTTGCAAAATAGCATGTAGAGTTACCACTGTCCTCCAGGTTACTACGCAAGTAGTTTCCTGTCCTGGACTTTTGTGTTACCCAATAGAGCATACTGGATGTTGTAGTTGTTTGGAATCTATAGACAATTAGAGTAACATCCCCAAAATCACTAATTTCTAGATGGAAAGTTCAGAACTGAATATTGTGCTGCCTTCATTCGCTTTCTTGCCATTACCAATCTTTATTGTAGAGATGTAGCTAGTAATTGTGTTTATGGAAGACTGCTTCTCCAGCACGTTGTTTGCAGCCCCGCCACCCCCATTGCCTTGTTTACCTTGTCTGCATTCTTGACTTCTACTGGCGGATTTACGGGGGCCGGGTCAAAGCATCTAATCTTTATGGCTGTTGCCAAGGGAAATCTAAGTACTTGTGGCATGTGTTTGTTCCATGTGCTCCTCCCCACATCTGCTGTTGCCAGGCGTGCAACCCCCATTGGGCTCAAACGGCTTCAGCCCCACTCTATCTCTCTATCTATCTATCTATTGCCCTCACTATATCTATCTATCGCCCTCACTCTATATATCTATTTATCGCCTTCACTCGATCTGTCTATCACCCACACTCCATCTATCTATCGCCCTCTATCTATCGATCTATCTATCGCCCTCTATCTATCGATCTATCTATCGCCCTCTATCCCTCTATCTATCTATCTATTGCACTCTATCTATCGCACTCTATCGCACTCTATCTATCGCCCTCTATCTATCTATCTCCCTCTATCTATCTATCGCCCTCTATCTATCGATCTATCTATCGCCCTCTATCTATCGCCCTCTATCTATCGCCCTCTATCTATCTATCGCCCTCTATCGCCCTCTATCTATCGATCTATCTATCGCCCTCTATCTATCGATCTATCTATCGCCCTCTATCTATCGCCCTCTATCTATCGCCCTCTATCTATCGCCCTCTATCTATCGCCCTCTATCTATCGCCCTCTATCTATCGCCCTCTATCTATCGCCCTCTATCTATCGCCCTCTATCTATCGCCCTCTATCTATCGCCCTCTATCTATCGCCCTCTATCTATCGCCCTCTATCTATCGCCCTCTATCTATCGCCCTCTATCTATCGCCCTCTATCTATCTATCGCCCTCTATCTATCCATCGCCCTCTATCTATCTATCGCCCTCTATCTATCTATCGCCCTCTATCTATCTATCGCCCTCTATCTATCTATCGCCCTCTATCTATCTATCGCCCTCTATCTATCTATCGCCCTCTATCTATCTATCGCCCTCTATCTATCTATCGCCCTCTATCTATCTATCGCCCTCTATCTATCTATCGCCCTCTATCTATCTATCGCCCTCTATCTATCTATCGCCCTCTATCTATCTATCGCCCTCTATCTATCTATCGCCCTCTATCTATCTATCGCCCTCTATCTATCTATCGCCCTCTATCTATCTATCGCCCTCTATCTATCTATCGCCCTCTATCTATCTATCGCCCTCTATCTATCTATCGCCCTCTATCTATCTATCGCCCTCTATCTATCTATCGCCCTCTATCTATCTATCGCCCTCTATCTATCTATCGCCCTCTATCTATCTATCGCCCTCTATCTATCTATCGCCCTCTATCTATCTATCGCCCTCTATCTATCTATCGCCCTCTATCTATCTATCGCCCTCTATCTATCTATCGCCCTCTATCTATCTATCGCCCTCTATCTATCTATCGCCCTCTATCTATCTATCGCCCTCTATCTATCTATCGCCCTCTATCTATCTATCGCCCTCTATCTATCTATCGCCCTCTATCTATCTATCGCCCTCTATCTATCTATCGCCCTCTATCTATCTATCGCCCTCTATCTATCTATCGCCCTCTATCTATCTATCGCCCTCTATCTATCTATCGCCCTCTATCTATCTATCGCCCTCTATCTATCTATCGCCCTCTATCTATCTATCGCCCTCTATCTATCTATCGCCCTCTATCTATCTATCGCCCTCTATCTATCTATCGCCCTCTATCTATCTATCGCCCTCTATCTATCTATCGCCCTCTATCTATCTATCGCCCTCTATCTATCTATCGCACTCTATCTATCTATCGCACTCTATCTATCTATCGCACTCTATCTATCTATCGCCCTCTATCTATCTATCGCCCTCTATCTATCGCCCTCTATCTATCGCCCTCTATCTATCGCCCTCTATCTATCGCCCTCTATCTATCGCCCTCTATCTATCGCCCTCTATCTATCGCCCTCTATCTATCGCCCTCTATCTATCGCCCTCTATCTATCGCCCTCTATCTATCGCCCTCTATCTATCGCCCTCTATCTATCGCCCTCTATCTATCGCCCTCTATCTATCGCCCTCTATCTATCGCCCTCTATCTATCGCCCTCTATCTATCGCCCTCTATCTATCGCCCTCTATCTATCGCCCTCTATCTATCGCCCTCTATCTATCGCCCTCTATCTATCGCCCTCTATCTATCGCCCTCTATCTATCGCCCTCTATCTATCGCCCTCTATCTATCGCCCTCTATCTATCGCCCTCTATCTATCGCCCTCTATCTATCGCCCTCTATCTATCGCCCTCTATCTATCGCCCTCTATCTATCGCACTCTTATCTATCGCACTCTTATCTATCGCACTCTTATCTATCGCACTCTTATCTATCGCACTCTTATCTATCGCACTCTTATCTATCGCACTCTTATCTATCGCACTCTTATCTATCGCACTCTTATCTATTTATCGCACTCTTATCTATTTATCGCACTCTTATCTATTTATCGCACTCTTATCTATTTATCGCACTCTTATCTATTTATCGCACTCTTATCTATTTATCGCACTCTTATCTATTTATCGCACTCTTATCTATTTATCGCACTCTTATCTATTTATCGCACTCTATCTATTTATCGCACTCTATCTATTTATCTATCTTTCGCCCTCTATCTATCTATCGCCCTCTATCTATCTATCGCCCTCTATCTATCTATCGCCCTCTATCTATCTATCGCCCTCTATCTATCTATCGCCCTCTATCGCCCTCTATCTATCTATCGCCCTCTATCGCCCTCTATCTATCTATCGCCCTCTATCGCCCTCTATCTATCTATCGCCCTCTATCGCCCTCTATCTATCTATCGCCCTCTATCTATCTATCGCCCTCTATCTATCTATCGCCCTCTATCTATCTATCGCCCTCTATCTATCTATCGCCCTCTATCTATCTATCGCCCTCTATCTATCGCCCTCTATCTATCGCCCTCTATCTATCGCCCTCTATCTATCGCCCTCTATCTTTCGCCCTCTATCTATCTATCGCCCTCTATCGCCCTCTATCTATCTATCGCCCTCTATCGCCCTCTATCTATCTATCGCCCTCTATCGCCCTCTATCTATCTATCGCCCTCTATCGCCCTCTATCTATCTATCGCCCTCTATCTATCTATCGCCCTCTATCTATCTATCGCCCTCTATCTATCTATTATCCAGTATTAGGGGTGTCTTTCATAGATTCACATGCCTGAATCATTCCCCGTCGTCGAGACGGGAGCCTCCGGTACATAAAAAAGTAATGTCCTATAGACATACATAGAGAAAATAGGCCTAAGGGTCTCACCTTAGTAGCCTTTCTTTGTCCTTATGCAAAAAGGACCAAACTCTCACAGTCAGCCAATCAGCTCCGACCTCCCTCTAGAACCTTCCTGGGAGGAGCCTCAGTCCCTCAGATTTTCTACCGCACGTTGTGCTAGGGAGTCTCCAGCCTGAGCTCTTCTCAGGATTCCTTATAAATCATCTACTTTCCTTTGAAAAGTGAATCTTCATTCTAGCCTGCTCAGGCATCTAGCAGACCTGCCCAGAGGACTACCTCAGTAACTACCACGGTGTCAACGACGTCAGCGTTGTCTCTTTCACCGTCGACGATGACATCTCCATCATCGTCATCGACAGGTAGACCTATTTCCTCTGTTTTACTGCTGAAATCGTCGACGACAAAGACCCTGTCGACGTCGAAGACTACTCCGTCGACGAAAACTACGCCGTCGACGACGATAACCAACCTATCGACGACGGCGACGTCGACGACGAACCCACCACCGACAGCCCCGACGACGAAAGCATCGACGAGGGCATCGACGGCGAAGACGTCGACGACAAAAACGTCGACGAAAACGACATCGACGACGGGCTCGCCGTCGACGAGTGCACCGACGACGTCACGGTTGTCGACTACCAAATTGCCGTCTACGGAGATTCCGTCGACGAGGACCCTACCGTCGACGAAGGACTCGTCGTCGTCGACGAAGTTAAAGCTACCGTCGACGGAGGACTCGTCGTCGACGAAGACACTTTCAGACACATGGAAGAAAACCAAGCTCGTGGAGGTGTCATCCCTCACGCTACCACCGTCGACGACGCCTGCGTTGGGCAAGACTACTAAGCAGCATATTACGCCGGAGACCACATCTCCAAGCAAAGTGGAGATGCAACCGCCTACCGAAATCTTCCAGAGTGAAGACTCAGAAGAGGATGATCACCTGGGCCCCGCTACTTCCATCTCGGACCTACATGTCAAATGCCAGAGCACTGACGAGGAGGTAGAGGAATTCTCTTACCAGGAGCACTCCGTCCACACTAAAGTCAGCACGGAGGTTACCCCCATGATATGCCTACCTGCTGCTCTGGTGAACGACCTGAAATTCCTTGTACAGGATTACAAGCAACGCTTCCCGGACGCTGACAGTAGAGATCAGTCGCCGATCGTTCATAACCCAGCGGCAGCCCCAAAACCGTCTCGACCTCCCCCTCAGGCCCACCATGAGAAGATTCAACCTCAGGAGGTAGTGTCGTCAGACGAGGATGAGGAGGAGGAAGAATTGGAGGAAGGAGAGGTCCAGGAGGCCCACTCTACCCATGATGAGGAGGATGAATATGTGGCGTCCTCACCAGCATCGCCCCAACCGCGCCATGCGGACTCGCCGCCGGTAGACATAGGCGGCTTCCATAAAATTGTGGAAAGAGCGGCGAAGAGATTCCATATGGCTATCGAATCCACAGAAACTGAATGCTTCCTGCACGATTTTAAGGAGCAGACTCAAAAGACGACTAAATCTATTCCAATAATAGAATTTCTGTGGGAACAAGGCAAGAAAATAATGCTGACGCCCGCTTCTGTGTCTGCGGTTGTCCCGCGCCTGGACAAAAAATACAAAGCCCCACTGTCTGCAGCGGTTTGCCTAAATGGGCACCCTAAACCGGATTCAGTGGTCACACAAGCGGCCCAGAAACACTCCCGCAACCCTTCCTCCCCGCTGTCCGCTCCTCCGGACAAAGAAGGCAGAAAACTGGACACAATCGGCAAAAGGTTCACGACGACTTCGGCCATGACCGTCAAGGTGGCCAACTCCATTGCCCTGTTGGGGCGTTATAATCGCCAACTCTGGGAAGACATAGCCCCATATTTGTCAGACCTGCCGGACACAGTCCAAGGGGAAGTCCAGGCTCTACTAGTAGAGGGTCAATCTTCAGCAGCCGAAATAATAGACTGTGCTATCGATGCGGCCATGACTGGCTTTCGTCAACTTGCTGGAGCTGCGGTCCTACGCCGTCAAGGATGGCTTAAAGCGACGTCGTTCCGCCAGGAGGTGCAATCCAAGGTCTTGGACATGCCCTTCGATGGCCAGCACCTTTTTGGGTCCAAAATCGATGAGGCATTGCAAACCATGAAGAAGGACACGGATACGGCCAGGGCTCTGGGTACCTTACAGTCCCGGAACCAGTCCTTTCGAGGCAACAGATCCAGAGGACAGTCCTCATATCGAGGTTCCTATCAGAATAGGTCCTCGTACTCCTATACTAACAAAGGTCAATACCAACACAAGCAACCTCAAGGCCGTCAATCATCCTATGGACGATCGAACTTCAGAGGCAAGAATGCAAAGAGGGGCACTGGCGGCCGCCAGTGACGAGCTACTCCGGCCAGTCCAGCCACCCTATCCCTCCTTACAACTTGGAGGAAAATTGACCCATTTCCTCAACAATTGGCAACTCATAACCACGGACAGGTGGGTTCTCCAAATTATACGTTTTGGCCATTCCCTCGAATTCACCACCATCCCTCCCAGAACTCCTCCTCGCAGGCGGGCGCACAAAAACTTACGCCTGCTTCTCCAGGAAATTTCTGTAATGCTGAAGAAAGGAGCTATCGAGCGCGTTCCGGCACCCCTGAAGGGGAAGGGCTTTTACTCCCACTTCTTTCTTGTACGCCAGAAAGAGGACAAGTGGCGGCCCATTCTGGACCTCCGAGCGCTCAACGTCTTCCTACGAAGCCAATCGTTCAGGATGGTGACGATTCAAGAAATACTAGGCATTCTAGAAAAAGGAGATTTCATGACATCCTTGGATCTCCAGGATGCCTACTACCACATTCCCATCCTCAAGTGTCACAGAAAATTCCTGAGGTTCGAGGTTGGAGGGCAACATTATCAATTCAAGGTACTACCGTTCGGCCTCAAATCCGCGCCGCGGATTTTCACGAAGTGCCTTGCACCAGTGGCAGCTATCCTGCGTCAAATGGGTCACCAGGTCTTCCCCTACCTAGACGACTGGCTGGTGAAAGCACCCTCGGAGGAAGCCGCAGCCAAATCCTCCAACGCCTGCACAAATCTTTTTCAGAGGCTGGGATTAACCCTCAATCTCAAGAAATCCTGTGTCGTCCCTACGACAAAAATTACCTTCCTCGGAGCAACCTTGGACACAGAGTGCGCAAGAGCCTTTCCCTCGAAGGAAAGGACAGACAAGATATTGTCCCTGGCCATGGCTGTGGCGAACAGGACACACCTGAAGGTCAGGACCTATACATCCCTCCTGGGCATGATGTCCTCCTGTATACTCCTCGTCCCTCACTGCAGACTCAGAATGCGCCCGTTGCAGGAGGCGCTCGCGAGCCAATGGACTCAAAGTACTGGCTCTTTCGAGGACACTGTCTGGATAACACCCAAAATGACCAAGAGTCTAACCTGGTGGAGGCGTCGCAAAAATCTGACCGTAGGACTGTAATTTCTCCTTCCGGCAACACCTCTGGTGATCACCACGGACGCTTCCCTGGAGGGATGGGGAGCTGTCCTTCAGGATCTTCGGATCAGCGGCAAATGGGACACTCAGGAAAAACAGCTTCATATAAATCTTTTAGAGCTGAGAGCCGTGTATCTAGCACTACAGGCCTTTCTACCACGCATCCGGCACTCCCCAGTGCTCGTCAAAACGGACAACACCACGACGATGCACTATCTCAACAAACAGGGAGGAACGCGTTCGCTCTCTCTATCACGCGAATCGCAGAAGATCTGGAACTGGCTAGTGCTGCAGGGAATCGCACTCAAAGCCGACTATGTGCCGGGCAAGGACAATACCATCGCCGACGCCCTAAGCAGGCAACGATCACTCTCCCACGAGTGGGAACTGAGCGACAGCGCGCTGACTCACATCTTCTCTCAATGGGGAGTCCCAAGAATCGACCTGTTTGCCACCAAGGGGAACGCCAAATGCCCAAGCTACGCAAGCTGGCATCCCCAACAGGGATCACTGGGGAATGCCTTTTCCATCGGTTGGTTCAGCGTGTTTGCGTATGCTTTTCCTCCGTTTCCCATGATCCCGAGGCTCCTCAGGAAGATGAAGGCGGAGCCCTGTACACTGATCCTGATTGCCCCGTACTGGCCGAGACAACACTGGTACTCGGATCTACTTCGGCTCTCTATCAAGACACCGATTC
The DNA here is from genome assembly GCF_964261635.1 of Lissotriton helveticus. Classification (NCBI taxonomy): domain Eukaryota; kingdom Metazoa; phylum Chordata; class Amphibia; order Caudata; family Salamandridae; genus Lissotriton; species Lissotriton helveticus. Next base: position 743,798,942 of record NC_136068.1, read on the forward strand.
GTCTGCGACAGCACCCGAACCTCCTGACGATGTCCAAGGGGCAGGTGCAACACCCGAACCTGCAATCGCTCAGCTTATCGGCCTGGCTCCTGAGCACAGAGTTCGGTGGCCTAAATATCCCGCAGGACTGCAGAGATATACTGGCAAAAGCGAGAGCAGACAGTACCAACAAAACATACTCTCTCAAATGGAAAAGATTCTGCATTTGGTGTTCGGACCAGGGTCTGCAACCGCTGTTCGTCACACCTGAACAGCTATTGCCATATCTGCTGCACTTGGCACGGTCAGGACTGGCACATGCATCCATAAAAGTCCACCTAGCAGCTATATCGAGGTTCACCAGAACTTTCACGGGACCTTCCCTGTGGTCCAATAGACTAGACTTGTCAAACAATTCCTGAAGGGGTTTTATAGATCCTTTCCGAGGCCTCGGAAAGTCCCCCCAATGTGGCATCTGAACCTAGTTCTCAACCAACTTATGAGGCATCCCTTTGAACCCATTCATCGGGCATCCATCAAATAAGTCTCATGGAAAACTGCGCTCTTGCTCGCTCTAACATCGGCCAGGAGAGTGAGCGAACTTCAAGCCCTGTCCATTCAGGATCCATACATGCAATTCAGACAGGACAGAGTGATGTTAAGACCGAACCCAAAGTTCATACCGAAAGTGCCTTCGGACTTTCATCTCAATGAGCCAATAGTCCTTAGGTCTTTCTTTGCAAACCCTTCCACCGCAGCCGAAAGAGCACTCCATTCTTTAGATCTCAAGAGATGTCTAAAGTTCTATCTGGATAAAACCAAAGCCTTCAGAAAATCTTCACAACTATTCGTGGCATACAGCAATCCAAGAATGGGCCTGCCTCTCACGAAGCAAAGCATCTCGAGATGGATTTCCTCAGCGATTGCATTCTGTCATAACAAGGCCGGACGGCCTTTGACTGATCGTGTCACTGCACATTCCACCAGGGCGATGTCCACATCAGCAGCACTTTTCGCTGGAGTGCCGATCCTGGACATATGCAGAGCGGCGACCTGGAAGTCACCGCACACCTTCTCCAGACACTACTGCCTGGATCTCGAACTTCAGAAGGATGCAGCAGTGGGCCAGGCGGTGCTACGCCATCTCTTTCAGTGAGGTGAGCCTTCCCTCATCCCGCCATCCAGGTATGCACATTCTCTGCTATTGTGATGCTCTGCTTATGCTGTCTTTTTACATGCTATAGTACAATGTGTGCATTGTCTAACATGCCTGCAGGGCACCTTTCCATCACGAATATGCATTTCTAATTGCTAGCTACTCTGATTCAGGCATGTGAATCTATGAAAGACACCCCTAATACTGGATAAGAACTGCGTTACTTACCTGTAACAGCAGTTATCCAGTATTGGTGTCTTTCATAGATTCACATGCAACCCTCCCGCCTCCCCTGGGAAGTCTCACATCCCTCTCTCACAATATTACGCCTAACTAGCTGAGTGCGTACGAAAATCTGAGGGACTGAGGCTCCTCCCAGGAAGGTTCTAGAGGGAGGTCGGAGCTGATTGGCTGACTGTGAGAGTTTGGTCCTTTTTGCATAAGGACAAAGAAAGGCTACTAAGGTGAGACCCTTAGGCCTATTTTCTCTATGTATGTCTATAGGACATTACTTTTTTATGTACCGGAGGCTCCCGTCTCGACGACGGGGAATGATTCAGGCATGTGAATCTATGAAAGACACCAATACTGGATAACTGCTGTTACAGGTAAGTAACGCAGTTCTCGCCCTCTATCTATCTATCGCCCTCTATCTATCTTTAGCCCTCTATCTATCTTTAGCCCTCTATCTATCTTTAGCCCTCTATCTATCTATCGCCCTCTATCTATCTATCTATCGCCCTCTATCTATCTATCTATCGCCCTCTATCTATCTATCTTTCGCCCTCTATCTATCTATCGCCCTCTATCTATCTATCGCCCTCTATCTATCTATCGCCCTCTATCTATCTATCGCCCTCTATCTATCGCCCTCTATCTATCTATCGCCCTCTATCTATCGCCCTCTATCTATCCATCGCCCTCTATCTATCTATCTATCGCACTCTATCTATCGCCCTCTATCTATCTATCGCCCTCCCTCTATCTATCTATCGCCCTCTATCTATCTATCGCCCTCTATCTATCTATCGCCCTCTATCTATCTATAGCCCTCTATCTATCTATCGCCCTCTATCTATCTATCGCCCTCTATCTATCTATCGCCCTCTATCTATCTATCGCCCTCTATCTATCTTTCGCCCTCTATCTATCCATCGCCCTCTATCTATCCATCGCCCTCTATCTATCCATCGCCCTCTATCTATCTATCGCCCTCTATCTATCTATCTATCGCCCTCTATCTATCTATCTATCGCCCTCTATCTATCTATCGCCCTCTATCTATCTATCGCCCTCTATCTATCTATCGCCCTCTATCTATCTATCGCCCTCTATCTATCTATCGCCCTCTATCTATCTATCGCCATCTATCTATCTATCGCCCTCTATCTATCGCCCTCTATCTATCGCCCTCTATCTATCGCCCTCTATCTATCGCCCTCTATCTATCGCCCTCTATCTATCGCCCTCTATCTATCGCCCTCTATCTATCGCCCTCTATCTATCGCCCTCTATCTATCGCCCTCTATCTATCGCCCTCTATCTATCGCCCTCTATCTATCGCCCTCTATCTATCTATCGCCCTCTATCTATCTATCGCCCTCTATCTATCTATCGCCCTCTATCTATCTATCTATCGCACTCTATCTATCGCACTCTATCTATCGCCCTCACTCGTCGCCACCACAACATCACTCAGCGCCACCACAGCATCAATCTGTGCAACCATTCAACAACTGGTTCAAATATGTTCTCTCAATGTTTCAACCTTTATTACAAATGTCACAAAAAGATGTTAATATTTCACTTCTGTTCTTGGATTTTCGTCACAATAAAATACACTGAACATAATTTTCACAAGTTATTTACAAAGTTTAAGCTATTGCCATTATAAATTACAATAACTTTGATTTAAGTATTAATTATTAATCAAATTAAAAGCCATTATTTGTAAAATCAATACATCTAAGTCACGTAAATACAACACATATTGCATTACAAATGCTATAGGTGTCACATTTGCGAAAGTTTAAACTTTTGGCATTGTAAATGACAAAGCTATTAATTTCCTATTTTCAAAACCAACACATAAATAAAAAAATTGTCATTTACAATACCAATACCTCAAACTTTCCTAAAGCGAGTCCTATTGCATTGCAAATGCTTGTTAACAGTAAGTCACAGTGCAGTCCAGACTTTACTGTTTAAACCTTGATACTAAACAGGAGTTTCTTTTTGAAAGAGCTGCTCGTCCTTTAACGGAGGTGAGCCTTTTTCTCTTATTGTGGTAGTTGCTGCTCGTTCATCTTTTAGGAATGGAACCCTGTGAGAGAAAACATTGTGCCAGATGCATCAAAGGGTTTTGCCCATTCTGTGTCTATGGGAAAATGTGTTCATGCATATGGCCCTATAGTTATCTGTAACTTCAGTTCCTCAACTTTGATATCTTTTATCGATTTGAATGTTCTTCCTCTTGTATTAATTGGGCTCCTGAAACCATTCCTTACGCGTCTCTCTAAAGAATGTCTGAGGTGGTATGGCCTTTGAAGGGAGAGGGGTGAAGGTCAGAGCACATCCACCTAATGTACCGAAGTTGGGACCAACATGATGAGCTGAATATGCTATTTGTAGTTCCACAGTGGTTTCCACTCCATGTATGCATTTCTTTCACTGCTATTCTTTAAAATGTGCTATGATTTCTTAGCCTGACCACAGTATGTAATTCAAGCAAGTTAATCTATTAATGATAGCAATACTGGTGAATGGCACTTTCAGGTAGGTAACTTTATCTGCTTGTCTTCTATCAGCTACAGGAATCAAGGTACCATCTGACCCATGGCACCATAATGTTAATGAGCTTTATTTACTTACAAAAGGAGGCAGCCATATATAATTTGATGCATTCACTTACAAATTGAGCATCGTCCACAGTAGATTTTGCAAGAGCTGCATGCACTTGTTAGCAAAAACCATTAGAACACATGGTCTCTTGAGTTTGTCTTTCTGTTCTGAACTGCTTTCTTCGTAGTATTTGATACATCAGCATGGAGGCTTACTGAGTTCTATGCTTTTCCCAGTAAATTAACCCTTTACTAAGTTCCCTAGAAAGTAGGTGATCCTTGGGAGCATGTTTTCTTCTTGTTATAGTTGTAAGTGTGTGTGTTTTTTAATATCTAAACCTGCCGATTTTGAGAAATGAAATGTACGTTTGAGAATATTGCCATTTTCGGATTCTTGTGCATGACCGTATCAAAAACCTTTTGTAGTTGCACATGGTATTGGTAGGGAGAGAGCGCCTATCATGCAAAGGATAGAGGCCCTTCTTACACTTTAAACATCCATTGCTTCTGGTCTTGCTTACTAGTGAAAATAGAGTTACTAACAATTTGTGAAGGTGGACTAACTTTAGTAGTGAATATTCATCTCTTAGAGATCATGGTAAAAAGTATAGCAAACTATTTTACTTTGATGTAAATTCTGAGCTATAACATGAACCTGGAAGTACTAAGTGGTCTTATGTCAGTCACCTCCTTTACACCTGTGAATGACCCATACAATATTTTGACATGTTTACTTTTTAACTTGTCCCTTTTTGTGTTAGGACTGACTTACATTATGTAGGTAAAGGTCTCATTTAAAACGTATATTTAATTACATCTGTTCCCTAGTATATATTTAACATTATCTTTCAAACGTTTATCAATTTGAGATAAATTAATTTGGAAAATTGTGCATTGTCTTATGCATCTGGAAGGTACAATTGTGTTTTTGTCCTTTTACATTTCTTATTTTTAAAAGCTTTATGTTCGGGTGAATTTTCCTTTGTCTTAAAGAGTAGCCTTCAGTCCAACATTTTGAATCTCTTTTATCCAAACATTTTGATGGCCTGTCTTTTTAACCATGCTCAACTTTCAAAACGCTGCATATTCCTGAACAAAATGGAACTCTAAAATGTAATCACTGTTTAGATTTCCATAATCTCAATGTTGTGACCTAAAGTATGTCCCTTGCGACAATGTTTTAAGCTTTCTGTTGATTTGCAGACACTGATGTTTATTAACATTAAGCATGCTTTTTAGAGTACATTTGTAATTTTGGTTTATTTTTCTATTTTACTCCCTACAGACCAGCAAAGAAGACAAATTGTCTAGTCGTATACAGAGTATGCTTGGAAACTACGATGAAATGAAGGAAATTATAAGTGATAGATCTCTGCAAAAGCTAGTTGCAATACCCAAGCCAACAGTTCCAGCCACGGCGGATGAAAAGTCAAACCAAAGCTTTTTTGGTGAACAGAGACCTAAAAACTCTCACCAGAGCAGTAAATGGACACCAGTAGGTCCGGCAGCTAGCACTTCATCCCAACCACAGAAGCGATCCAGCTCCAGTTTACAGGGTGGCCACAGTAATCAAAGGACGAGTAGCAGTGGCAATAGCACCAACAGCAGTGGACAAAAACATGACCGAGAGTCACATAGTAGCCGCAAAAAAAGCCAGCATGGATCAGAGCACTCCAAAATCCGCTCTGTCAGCCCAGGAAAGTTACCTACTGGGTCTTCATTAAGCTCCAGCCACTCGAGGTCTCATGGTAGTGATCACCACAGCAAGGAACGGCAGCGCTCAAAATCACCAAGGGACCCAGATGTAAACTGGGATTCTCCTTCCCGTGTACCATCGTTTTCAAGTGGGCAGCACAGTAGCTCTCAATCCTTCCCGCCTTCTTTGATGTCCAAGTCCAGTTCAATGTTGCAAAAGCCCACTGCCTATGTCCGGCCGATGGATGGACAAGAGTCCATGGAACCAAAACTTCCCACAGAACACTACAACAGTCATCCTCGCAGCAGCATGAGTGAGCTGAAGCACAGCAGCAAATCACATCTAACCAAGCTCAAGATACCATCTCAATCACTTGATGTAAGTGAATGTATTGCATGTTTTTTATGCAGGTTGTGAGTTTTTGATGCAGAAGGAAGCAAGCTTTGAAGTTGAAAATCCCACTTTGTTTCCCTTTTGACAAATTCTGTTTACCCTGCAGTTACTGCTTAGTTATCCATACATTCAGCAAATGCGTGTGAAGACCCCATCTGTGTCGAGCACCAAACGTTTTAGGACAAAGGTCAGAATGTGCTACTGTTGGCAGTGTATAACTTGTAAGATACTGCACATAACAAATCTAGAGGCCACTGAAATATCAATTAATAACAATCTCATTGTGTGACGCGGTACTAGAGTCCTGTGGCCGTGTTTTCTGTCTTGCTATACACTTGCATGTAGGTAGCAAGCCACATTAATCTACACTACCACACGTGCAGTAGTGTGTTAAGAAGTGTGGTTTATGTCCCTATATTAATGAAAACATTATTGGGACATTCAACAGAAAAGTTAATTCTAAATTCCTATTGTTAAACATTTAGTTAGGTGTGGTAATCAAAATGTAATCAATCATTTGTTTAAAAACAACTTTTTGGAGATGCTGCTCTTTCTCTCTCTTCTCTGGATTTGCATCAATTTCTTAGAATGTCCATATCCTGGAAAAATGTCTTCGAATAATCCTGCATCTGCATTAGGTTCTCAGAATGTCTGTATTCTGGAAGAATGCCTGAGACTCTGCTGTCAGCACAAACATTTCACATCACTGTAGTTTGCTCCAGCATCAAGGTGCCACTGTCTTAGTGAACCCTGGACTTGTGACCATAGTATCACTTAAACCATCTGTTAACCCCACCTTGTCAACTCCCCTATTTATGTAAAGACATCGAGTTGCAGGAGCTGTCTGTGCCTCCCATAGATCCATCTGCTGTTAGTGCCAACATCCCTTGGAGCCTTGGAACATACATTTTAGCATTCACAGTCTCCCTGAAAAAAAGAAACCTGTCCTGACTACTTCCTTCTTGATCCCTAAAGTTAGTCATCTGTATTCATAACCCCTTTTTAAATAGTTTTAATTAGATCCAGGCCTAACAACCAAAGAAGCGAATCCGCATGTATGCACTACTGGACAATCATGTCAACATTAGCGAATGTGAGACACATTTGATCAACAGAACTGACAATTTGACTCCCGCCTTTATCGTCCCATCTTACAATCTAGAAAAACATTTGAATGTTGTCTTAAACTATGGCATGCTACCATATTGGCTGATTTTAATTTCATCCCTGCACTCTTACTTGGAGGAGCCAATTGTATTCCCTTGCACTGCAGTTGTGTTTGTGGCACAATCCAGCATCAGGTTGGGCCGCCTGCTCTGGGCGCTTACACTCCCCATGGAGAGCCAGGTACGTCCTAAAAGGCCCCCGTTATCTTTAAGTTGTAGCTTGGCAGGAGCCAGTGTCCCGAACACATCCAATTGTTGCTGGCAATATGCAGCATCCTGCAGCTAGTCTTTAACAGTAGGCATGGAGCCACAGCCCCACCGCATTGTATCTATACGCTTTTCATGACTATTAAACTTAGATATTATTAAGATGGTCTTGCAGTCATTTTAATTATAAGCACATATAACTTTTCATCTCCTCATCTGAGTAAATAAAGATGATATATCCAAGATGTTTGGCACTAATGAGCTCCGAAGCATGGCTGCATGTATCATTACTGTTCAGCCTTTGTTCTCCTACTTAGAGTAGTGCCATCATTTCAGCATCCCATATGTTTCTTGCAGGTTATATACATTGAAATATCAGTAGCGATTTTATGCTTATCTAAAAAAATAATGGCTAACCCTTAACCGTTAATTTTAGTGCACCTTCTCTTTTTCTTGTTGGTTATTTACATTGAAAATAAGTTAATGCTTAACCCTTCACTTTTTTAGATAAACCTAAAATGGCTACAGATAATTCTGTATTTGTTTTTCCTCAATCCCGATTTTCCCTTTGAAATAGTTTGTTTGTAGGTAACTGAGTCTACACAATTATGGAAAAGATTAATTGTACAAGGTAGAGCACATCAAGTTATAGACCTTGTGCGATCAAATTGCGAGTTGGACATTTTTTGTTCCAGAGATGAGGTAATGCAGACATGTATTTGTGTGTTTGATAGAAGAGTTTGAATTGATTTGAACTCAAATGAGAGCTAGTGTATACTTTTTAGGCAGTGTGAAATGGGATCTCCTTTGTCAGCCAATTAACCATTTAGCCTTTTAAAAAAAATATATATATATTTTGAAGGGCTGGATATTATACTGACCTTTAGGAAGTCCTGCTTGGAGTGATTTTGCTTTGTATCGTCTGAGCCAATCCTGACAACAATGTGGTGACAGCACAGAGTGAAAATTAATCTTTACAACAATGTGGTGATGGGGCAGAGCGACAATGAACAATGCTTTTGAGATCATAAAACATGAAAAAAGTGTTTGTGGTGCTTGATGTTACCTGCACAGATAACGCTCTAGGATGGCATCTAGGTGACTGGACAAATGAGTAGGCATTGAAGTGGAAGAGCCAAATGTATTGAAACCATTTTGTTAAAGTCCACTCACACACACCTTGTCTTCTAAAGGCCTCATGCCCTGTAGAAAGCTCAGTGGACGAACCATGAGGGACCCTATTCAGAAGTTGATTTAAATGTTTTTTGTGAGGATATTTTTGGAGTAGGTACATGAGGTGTAGCAAATGATAAACTGTCTTGGACAGCAGGGAGTCCAGGTGTTGAACTTTTTTCTGAAATCTTGGAGGAGGCAGGGATCAGTGGTCTAAGATTTTACCTACCTGGACTATTTTACTAAGTACACACATTAACCCTTAGGGTAGCAAAGTTGAGCAGTCCAAGGCTTACTCCGTTCAGTGATGCAGGTCCTTCCCTTGACTTGCAGCAGTAAGTGTTGATTCCTCATGCCTTAGCTCCTGGCAGTCTCCCTCTTTTAGAAAATGCCTTCATCATTCAGTCAGTCAGTTTCTTCTTAAAAGGAAGGACTAAGCACCTTTTGGCAGGTTGTCAAAATTCCCAAGATTCTGTTCCTGAACCTGCCTATATTAGGTGGTGGTCAACTAATCTCTACTCTTCCAACTGTTGGGGGACTCTGGATAATGGTAGAGAAATCTTGGCTCCCTGGGTGACTGTCTGCACATTTATATTAAATAACCAGAGTTTGTGTTCCACATGTCTATCCAATGTAGTGTTTCAGACAGTTCTGTACTGTATCATCTTCTTTGATAGTCTTAAGTGTTATAGTTTTCCAGCCTGCGTGTGGGGACCTGCAAAAACTTAGGTTCATAGTCTGGCATAGCATACAGGTGCCACACTATTACCTATCTAAGACTACGTTTTCCAGATTTCTTTTGAGAAGTTATTACTTCACGTAGTAATAAACCTTACACAAAGCTATACAGCAGAATAGTACTAATGCAGAGACCTGAAAAAATTGAAGGAAAATGTGCCAGGTAGGCAGCCATGATGAGATGAATGGAAATAGTACACAATTCTTTTTAGAATCCAGCCGTTTCACAATCCCAGCTTCCCTTATATTGGCCATTAGTTCCTTTTTCAGTCTCCTGTGAGGAGGCTCTTTGAACACTGGTAGGGTCTTAAAACACAATTTCTGAGAGGAGTTTCTCTCACTTTTTGTAACGTCCTTGACCTCTACGAAGACCTCCCACCTTTTTATTATTGTTAGCAATAATCCTGCGCTCCCATACAAGATAATACATAGAGTAGATGAATGTTGAAAGTAATGTAATCAATCCAATGTCAGGATCTTTGTTTTTCTTTAATTGGTCATCAAACATAAGTTACACACAGCCAGCCGACACGTGTTTCGTTGGGGAAACAGTGTTCTCCAACTCTTCAGGGCTGGGAATAATACAAAGAGATGACCTCAGAACAAGGCATGAATAAACCATGTCTACAAAACAATGTAACTACCCTCATTTGTATTAAGTTAAAATACCGTCACCCAGCACGCGTGGAAACCAGTGAAAAGGATTATTAAGCCGGCCTATAATCCCCCCACAGGTTGTGGGATCGGACGACAATAATACCAAAGTTCAGGAGTCGAATGTCCAAATATATGGATTGAAAATTCCAGAAAGATAGTGTAAACCACCATCTGTCTAACTGTGTTATTATACATGTGAGGAAAGTAGAGTTGCAGTAAAACATTCATATGCATGGGAGTTAAATGCCTCCAAACTTCGAAATAAGTCACACATGCATGTATATACTGTACTGTTAGTAAGTCACGGTGTGCAGACCGTAAACTTTGCTAAAATACATGATAAAACAGAAGAAAGTAAGATACCTCTGTGGCTGAATCAAAGATTGAAATAACTAATAGGAAAAAAGAAAATAGAGAAGAGAGTGGAGTGGAGTGGAGTGGTTTAATTAGCATCAGGCAGATAAGCCAGGAGATGTAGAAAGAAACAATTGGAAATTAAGGTAAGAGATCTAAAGCGGCCAATCTTACCCCAAAGCCGGTGATAATTGCAACCCGGTAGGGTATATAAAGTCTCGATACGACGGATATTACATCAATAGTAGAATACAAGCTGTTGGAGTATAAGTGAAAAGAGGAGAAAGAAAATGCCAGTAAGAAAAGACGGATAAACATAGATGTGTTTAAACTAGGGAAATCAGCGTCATAATACAAACAGCCCGGTGATCAAGTTTACAGGTGCATGACCAAGCAATGGAGGGCGGTAAAGGGTAAAATAAAGCTCTGGAAAGGGAGCAGTCCCAAAGTACTTGAATCACAACCGGTAACTCCGTCTATCCACAGTACGGTGGAAACAGAGTGGAAAATCATTGGCTTCACAAAACGTCTCTCATTCTATTAACTCAGGTAATTATTAGTATAGGCCACCATAAAGCTTAATACAGAAGTACAACAGGTTAGAATCTATGTAATCTAACCGTAATAGTCCTAGAATATAACCAAAGATTTGGACATATCTCAGCCGATCTCCGTATCAGTTCGGTATGACGCCAGTGTCAGTATATAAGCAGATATTGAGTCAATTAGCTTCCAAAGTCAACAAAATAGTGGGAAAGAGAAAAAGGCACAAAGGCCCATCTAGTAAGACTCTATTGAGGCCATTAAGTGTTCCAAAATTAACGCAAGTAAACTGTAGTAAGACTTACGTAGACTGGAGGATACAAACGCGACTGGATCAGTCCCGGTGGAGCTCGTGTGCGAGTTCCTTAGAGATTCTGCGGGTTTTAATAAGAATGGGGCACATTAGTATGTAAAGTGGTACTTATTCGTCAGTGCCACAAAATACAGCCAGACCAGGCGTACCACTATCTGGGGATAATTCACTTACTAAATTCCCTAAGGTGCCTGCTTCCTGGCATCTTCACACAATCCCGGGGTGGAAGTTAACACCCCGGAAGTCCCGAACAACTAGAACACGGCTGAGTGCACGTTCGTGATAGTATGCTCAGTAATAGACATAGAAGAGCTATTCGTTAGTTGATTGCGCTATATAGCCACACTTAAGCCTCTTATTTGTCAAAATCAATGGCCCAAACTAAATAAAAACATGGGAGAGTGGAATAATCCATTTGCACCCACACAAAATAAAATTACTTTAATGATGCGCTATAGTAATGAGCGATCCCAAACAGCTCTATTCGTACGTGATAGCAAATCGAGCTACCTAATAGAGCAAAAGAACGCAAACTCACAGACCAAGTGTCCCCGCTCAACTGTGTGTAGCCTCATAATCCACATGGCTTCTGTTCTTCTACGGTGTAATTCCCTATTGCCACCTCGTGGACTTTGTGGTATCTGTTCAATTCCCAAAAAACTAAATTCTTTGTTTGGGCCTTGTGCAGTGCATGATGCTGCATGGGTACCTCACATCTTGCTGGTGTAATGCCCTGACATGTTCCCCAATTCTCTCTTTTAAAGATTTTACTGTGCTGCCCACGTATGGTTTGCCACATTGCAATTACATAAATAACAAACTTAGTAGTGCAGTTGATATTGGTTTTGATTTCATATGTTTTGTTATTGCACCCGTTGAATGTCCTGACCTTGTGTTTTGCCCACCTACACACCCCACAGAAACCACATTTGTGGAAACCAGTGGTGTGGGGTGAGCCAGGTATCAGTCTTAACAGCCCTGGGTAGTGTTGGACTTAGTCTGTTGCGTAAAGTTCTACCTCGTCTGAACGTAATCTGTGAGTGTTTGGTAATGTGATTCGCCAATGTATTGTCCGCTAGTAGAATGTTCCAGTGTTTCTTAAGACTTTTGCGTAAAGTATGGCTAAGTTCGTTGAAATTGTTAACCATACAGATCGTCTGGTTGTTTGTACTGTGTCTGTCTTTAGTCCTTAGGTATCATCCCTTTTCACCCTCGTGATTCTGTTCTCAGCCCTGATGAGATGTAGAGTATCCCCTACCCTGGAATCTTGCCTTCATGTCCTTTATGCATTCCTGAAATTCGGTCTCCTCACTGCAGTTACGTCTGGCTCTGATGTACTCGCCATAAGGGATAGAACAGATCTGGTGTACTGGATGATAGCTTTCTGCATGCAAGATGGAGTTACACGAGGTGCTTTTACGAAACGGACGACTATTAAGTTTGTCATCTTGGATGTACAGTTCAATGTCTAGAAAATTAATGTTTGTGTTGCTGAATTACATGGTGAATTGCATACCATAGTCATTGCTGTTGATGTGGTCGTAGAACTGTTGTAGTTCTGACTGGGTACCTGACCACAGTAACAAGTAATCGTCAATATACCTGCCCCAAAATATGATCTTATCAATCCATGTGGCTCCCATATCGCCCCAGATCCAGTAATTCTCCAGACAACCCATGAACAGACGAGCAAAAGAGGGGGAAAATGTAGACCCCCTTGCCACCCCCCTGATTTGCTTGTACCATTTGCTGTCAAATAAAAAAAGTTGTTGTGTAGGATAATGTGTATCATCATGATCAACATTTCATTGTGTAACCATTCAGTGGCAGGTCTAATGTTGAGCATACGTATTATGGTTTGTAGTCCCAGTTCTGGCTCGATGTTGGTATAGAGTGATACCACATCGAGCGTCACCAGGAACATGCTCGGCTGCCAATCTAGATCTGCAAGGAGACTCAATATATGTTTAGAGTCTTGGATGTAACTATCCAAATTACGTACCAGTGGACCTAGAAACAGGTCCACATATTCTGACAATTTCTCAGTGGGACCCCCAATGCCCGACACAATTGGTCTGCCTGGTGGAAATTCCTGATGTTTGTGCACTTTGGGCAAAGTGTAAAGGCATGGGTAAATTGGTCTGAAAGCGTTCAGGTAAGCAAGTTCGTCGTCGTCAAGCAGACCCTTAGAATGCCAGTCCACCAAATGTTTGTTGATCAATGTACTCAAAGGGCCCATAGGATTGTGGTTAATCAATTCATAGCAGTTAACGTCATTTAGTTGTGACATGACTTCTGTTATAATCAGCCTTATTCATGATGACAACATTACCCCCTTTGTCAGCCTCTCTTAACAATATCTCATTGTCATTGCCCAGTTCTCATAGAGCTTGTCGTTCACCTGTTTTGAGATTGTCCTTAAAGAATCTTTTTTTCTTTTTATGTGTTTTTTTAAAGTCCCAGTCGTTTAGATCATGTAGTACTCGTTTATAAAAGGTGTCAATAGAATTCCCACCCGGGAGTGTCGGGGTCCATCTGGACTTATTTCTAAGGCCACTTGAAATGGAGAGATCCATGCCAATATCTAATTCTTCCAAGAGACGAGTCATAGTATATTGGGAGTCCTCAACCTCCGTGATAGACAACAATAGTTTAGTAGCCTGTATGTCCTGTATGCTAAGAACACCACACGCATTACCCACAATTGCATTGGGGACTTTTTTTATTGACAGTAGGATTACAAGTGAAACATTTCTTCAACTTAAGTCCTCTAACAAATGTAAACATTCCACCTTCAATTTACATAAGTCCCCAGATTCTTTAGGATTGAATCTTAGCCCTTTACCTAATATGGAAATCATATTTGTGTCTAGCTTTTTAGAGGAAAGATTGATCACTTGTAGGCTGTTACCTCCTAAATCTACTTGTTCCTGTCGTTGCCTGATCTCAGTTTCTTCTGGTAGTCTTCTTTGTCTTAATTTGGGTTGACATAATATTCACGTAAATATTGTTTGAGCGCCATTACTTCCTGTCCACGTAAACCCGTTCCTATCCACCTTTTTATTATTCTACAGATGGATTTTTCTGTGAGAATACCTTCACTATTCTTGAAGTGCCCCTCTTATGGGACAGAAAAAGCAACAAGTGACCTCATTCAGCGTGTACAGTGTGCTTTCCTTTATCCCGTTCACAAAAGAATGTGATTTTTGAAAAAATTTTCAGAAAAACAGATAAGGCATTCGTTTTAATAGAAAACTGAGGAACTCCGACAAAAAGAAGAATAGAGCATGGATTGCCAGAGAACAGATCCCTTCTACTGTAGCCTTGGCTCCTCACCCAAAAGAGTCCAGCAGAGCTACATTTAGGTAGTGTGAAGCAGGAAAGACCTGGGCATTTTCTTCATTCTTGATTTTCACATCAAACTAATGATGACGACTGGTATGGCTGATATTTCTAAAATGGCTACTGCGTCAATCTTGCAGCTGTAGCCTAGACACCCCTTGTCGCCAAAGCATGGATCGGGGGTGAAGGAGACTTCGATATCCATTAACTCATCCAGGCATTCTGAATGGTCTACATCACACAATTTGCCATTTAGGAATTTGTTGCGTAAACTAGGACTCTTACGTAGTTCTACAAGGGTTGCTTTCCCACCCATGAGTGACACAGGTGAACTTAGTTAATTGCACCAGTACTGAATGTGAACAGAAAGACAGGTTATTGTGGTACTGCAGAACCCCACTCAATGCATAGTTAAAGTAATTGCTTCTGGTTTACTGACAATCCCTGGAAAGGGATCCGGGCACCGTAGGAAAAGTAAACCTCATTCCCTCTTAACTGTATCACACGCACAGCACTAAGAACAGACACTTTTGACTAAAAGCATTTATACAGGGCAAGCCGGTTTCTTAGTACATCTAACATCATCACAAAAAAAGCAGGAAGGCATATTGTAAATGCCAAGAATAAAAAGAACATTTCTAACAAGGTTAAAATGTAATCTCAAAAGCCTGTCCCCCTTAAACCTACTTCTTTGCGCGTTCCTAGGAGAGCATGTAGTAGAAAAACTTGCAGTCCAGAGTTTTTGGGAGAAGCGGTGCACTGCATATCTTTTTGACCGCTCAGGCTGTCCTTATGAGCTGTGAATGAAGTGTTCCCTGCTTAAGGCGATAGTAGCCTCCCTCGGGTACTCTGCTCTTATCATTGGCAGGCAAAATGCTTCATCTCGGAGTGCCGACAATAACCAAGACCATATTCAGATGGTATCTTGCAGGATAATCTGGGGTGAAGGACTTCTCTACCTAAGGGGTTGAGTGACAGTCTTTAAATACTAATCAATATGAAAACCTTTGACATAATTTCAGGAATGTGATATATAGATTGTGTGTTCCAAAGAAAGAGTCCTAGACCTATCTTTAAGGAGATGGGAGATTAGGGGATGTCCATTCAAACTACACTTTGATGAATTATCTGAGGATGTTTCTTGATGACCCTGATGTTCATATGGGAACACTTGTTCCAGACTGGGTGTTTCATCAGGTTTTCTATCTGGTTCATTATCAGAATTACTTCACACACTCACAGTTCTACAAATGATGCAGGTGGACGATATTCATATTGTTATAGCTTATAACAGCTATGACAGTGAATTGACAGAATTCGGGTTGAATGTGGTCCAGGATGGAGTTGGGGACCTGACCGGAATGGAGTCAGATCTTAGGGACTTTGTCACATTCTCCTACAATACTGTCTGTGTCAAGGTAAACAACCCTTCCTCTACCTTGTAGATCATTGTCACATCGGTGAAATCCTACAGATCAGTATCAGGTTGCAGATCCTCTCCATCAGTTCATGAGAATGTGGGCTCAACCACACCAGTGTTGTCTGTCTCCCCTTTTGGCCATTCCTTCGCAGACCTTTCCTCGCACAGCTTTAGTTATTCCACCAGAGGATCCCTTTCAAACTCCTCTGGAGAGTTTCACCTAGGATGACCATACCTCCAACCTCTTTGTCTACGGTTTTTCAACAGTTGTTTTGTGCCAGTACTGGAACTTGCTGTTCTTATGTGACTTGCACACTCCAGTAAATCTCCATCAAATTGAAGCAGGAGAAGAGCACCGTTATCCTCTCCATCCTTGAGGGATTTAGATTCAAATGTCTAACACAGATTTGCCACTGACATCTTAAACACCAACTTCTCCTTCAGGTTCTCTTTCGAAAATGTCTACTGTTGATCACATTGCAGTGTTTCATGATGTTTTTGTAGTAAGTGCTTTCAGACTAAATAGAGACCACATATACATCTATCTTGGAGAGTCTACAGCCAAAACCTTCTAAACATCCTCTTTTGCTCTTGTTTACTTTCTTTGAGGAAATGGCACAAGAAACATTTCTATATCTGGCAGCAACTAAAGTAGCAGCAAATACGCAGCTGTAGAAATACAAACTTCCTCAGTATAAAAATTCCTCATCCGTTTTTTTCTTCACAAAGGCCCAAAGCCAGGTTCTGTTACTGCAGCCTAAAAACGCTACATATACTCATGGAATAGCATCTTTTATTGCAACAATAGACACAGGTATGGCGAGATGGAGAAGGAACTTCACACAGTATCCTAGGTAAAAGAATCTTAATGTAAACTACTCTGACTGGTATATGCACCCGGCTAAACTATATAAGTTCTAGCCTAAGGTGAGCCCCTTGTGTTGGAGAGATGTTGGCAAGGTGGTGACCTAAAGCATGTCTGATGGTTCTGTATTAAGATACAGCCTTTTTGAAAAGAGGTCTTAAATGACATCAGTTATACAGAAATTCTCTGTTCTTGAGGATTTTTTATTATTAGGGATTGTACCTCTACAATACCAATAAGAACGACGACCATAGTAGCAGCCTGGAGGAAGAAAGATCCCTCAGATATCACAGAATTGTACGCCAGACTATGGCAGCTAATGACCATGGAAAAACTCTCTTGCAGCTAATGACCATGGAAAAACTCTCTTGAAATGTATCTGAAGATGCTCATGATTAAGAATTATACAGGAACCCCTTGAGCTTCTGACTGAAGAGGACACTAGTGAGAGTCAATCCACCAAGTGTAAAGCTCTCAACTTTAAAATAACACACATATATATATATATATATATATATATATATATATATATATATATATATATATATTACCTACTGGCGGTCGCCAGTAGGTATATATAGTTAGGATTTTTTCTCTATGGGATTTTTGAAAATTCTATGTCTAATAACTTTGGCGTTTGTGGACGGAATTGGCTGAAATTTTCAGGAAAATGGCACATTTTGTTTCTGAGCAGCCCCTGAAAATTGGGGGGGGGTTCGTCCAGTGGGGGTCGAGAAAAAAGGGGGGTCCCAAAACGTGTTTTTAACATTGAGTTTTCCATAGGGCGGTTGGCCTCACTTTTAGCCCGAACGGCTGAATGGATTTGCACGAAACTTGGCAAAATTGTAGGGACTGGTAGCCCGATGTGCCTTTTGTAGGTCTCAATATATGTGCTACAGTGGATTTTGAGAAATTAACGTTTAAAAAAAGATATATATCTGTAACAGCGGACCGGGCAGCGCTCCAGTACGCGTACTTTTCGCGCAACGGAGCTTTGTGAAGCGAAGCTGATTGGTTCTCCGGCGTCTGTAAACATTCCAAACAGTTCGTAGCGGCCGCCATCTTGTCTCTCGGTAGGATCGAGAGACAAGAGGAGGCCAAAGCGAAGGGGCAAATGACCATAAGGGGGCATAGTAGATCCTCGCTGACCCCCTAGGTTTGATGTGGAGGTTTTAAAAGGGCCCCGCGGGGCAAAAAAAAATAATAATAATAATAATCGAACGGCTGAATGGATTTGCACGAAACTTGGTAAAATATTAGGGACTGGTAGCCCGATGTGCCTTTGCTAGGTCTCAATATATGTGCTCCAGTGGATTTTGAGAAATTAACGTTCAAAAAAAGATATATATCTGTAACAGCGCTCCGCGTAACGGAGGTTTGCGAAGCTGATTGGTCATTCTGTCACTGGGCTATAGTTGGGCTACATCTGGCTGATATTTGGGCTACATTTGTTTTTTTTGTCTCTGGCGGCCATCTTTGGGCTACATTGGGCTACATTGGGCTACATTGGGCTTCATTGGGCTACATTGGGCTTCATTGGGCTACATTGGGCTACATTTGGGCTCCAACATATATATAGGCCAATGTAGCCCAATATATATTTTTCAAAGTTAATTTTCGTAAAAACCACTGGAGCATATATCTTGAGACATAGCAAAGGCACATCGGGCTACCAGTCCCTACAATTTTGCCAAGTTTCGTGGAAATCCATTCAGCCGTTCGAGCTAAAAGTGAGTCCAACCGCCCTATGGAAATGAAGGAAATGAATGGGTAATTTGTAATTAGCAAATAGCTCATCGCAAACTAGGAATGGTAAAGAATCGCTATTTATTCCTTAAAGTTCGCTATTTAGGAAATGCAAAAAACTTTGATGATACATATGGCGGTTCATCTCTAACAAGATAAGAAGCATAGGGATAGATTTATGATGACTGGCGCATCACCAGGGATGTGTTAGTCATTCTGTGCCGCTGTTCCGTCACCTATGGTGTGCTGCATTTACAATGCGGCGCATCATGGGGCAAAAACAGCACAGATGCGTGATGTATCTGTGCCGTAAAGGTGGCGCATTGCTGGAGTTGTATCGCAAGTGTGATGAAGCTCCAGCAAGGGTCGGGGGTGCCCCTGTCGCAGGGTTTCTGTTCTCACACAGAACTGTGGACAGAGGATTGGAACCTCGGCGAATTAGGGTGTCCCAAAACTCACCTTAGTAATCAAAAACCCCTTAGCAAGCTAGGTACAGTGTCACATTGGATATAACAAACTCTCAATGTTTAGACAATCCAGAATATGAATTTATAGTACCTCAGGATACGTGGAACTCATGAACAGTCGGTCGTTATATATTTCTTAGAAACCAGAACATGGAGTTAAGAAGAACACATGTGTATTTGAAATGTTTATTTACTAATGCCGTCTTCTCAGGCGTAGTATCTTAGATAATACAAGTACACATATTATCAGTAGCAAAATTACCAGCATAGTTACTAGTACATAAAAAGCGAATGGTGACAGTATGTTAACATGCTGTAAATGAATAAGAGTTAGCAACACTTATAAGCAGCCACGGGCCGTGGAGGGAGTTACGGTGGGGCAGGGAGGCGGGGAGGGGGAGGGGCAGGGTGGAGAGGGCTCCACCCTGCCCCTCCCCCTCCCCGCCTCCCTGCCCCACCGTAACTCCCTCCGCGGCTGCTTATATCTCACCCTCCCTAATACACATATTATATTATTTGCTAAGAAGGTCTGTTTGTGTTGGTTTAGGGCGTGCCCATACTTTAGTGTCTTAGATTTGAAGGAATCACATCAGCATACACCAGCTCTCTCTTCATGTGAACCGCATCAACTGTTGTGTATGTGTGTTCGGCAAAGCAATATAAAACCCGCCTCATGCCCAGAATTGGCAGAAGCTGCACTTATGTTATGAGTATGAAGTCGTGGAGATCAGACCTCATAACAATTCTGTATCGTGTTGTTCTTGAAACTTCAGCACTCGCTGTACAGATATAGTTTAACAAGCAAAGCAGATAGTAGAGCAATAACATATTATTCTCATGTAAACCACGATGAACTACTAGGTTGAAAGCTAAAGCAACAACTAAGTGTCGTGTGCAGAAGTTGCAAAAAAGGAAAAATGGCGTTTAAACCGGTAATGAGCCCATGCTAACTTAACACGGTGTAGAGATATCCAGGACCTAGATGACACCTCCCCATGATCCGGAAACGAACTGAATAAGATAATAGAAGTGCCATCTCATGAGAGCAGATTGCAACTTTATATGTGGACGGTCCGCAAGGTAAAACATTAAAAACTAGGAAAATGTAATGCTAAAGAAAAATAAAACAGCCAAGTACTTTATCGAGTCTTAAGCCAATAGGCAAGCTAAATTATAAAAACTTGACAAATAAGTCAATGAATTGTCAATGAAATGCTAGTACTCAGCATATCAAACATGAAAAAGGTCTATGACATAACTGTGTATGCAAAATAAGCTGCAACAGCCTCCAATAGGAAGTCACCGTCTTCATCCGAAAAGAGTTCAGCCATCCAATTTAAAAGCGGAAGAGAACATACGTGCTCTCCCAGCACCGGATCCTCTATCACCATCAGAGGACAGCTCGGTGGGTTTTCAAGAAAGCTCTGTTCCAAGAAAGACTGTGTTGCCGCCAGTAAATTCCAGGGACCAATTAGTCCATGCATCAATGCCACAGCCATAATCCTTTCGCCAGGACAAACCAACTCGTGAGTAATGATAGGAGTCATCAGCTGATTAAAGTCGACGTCAGGAGAAACCGGTCCGCAGAGACACAAATCAATGGCCCAATCGAAATCACAGGTCAGGCAGTGAAATACAGGCTGGACACAGGTGAAGTAGGAGAATCGAAAAGATAATCCATATGCCGTGCTTAATATCGCCAACGGCATTGTGCCATAATATTCTAGCATGCGATTGCGGAACAGTGTCAGCAGCTGCAGGGCGGTAGCTTGCACAGGAGGGACATCCATATTTAAAAATGTAAAAAAGCACAAGAGCGTCCGCTGGTAATGCAAGTAAAAATGGGAATCCACGAAGCAGAGTGGAAAAAATAGAATGAAAGAAAGCAGGGATGACTCCAAAGATTTTCTCAAATGAAGTCACGAGACCACTGGTAACAACTTTAAAAAAGTGCGCCAGGGCCTTTGTGGAGGACGCGTCAAAGATAGTCCGAACCATGTCGCTGAAATGCAAAGGCGAATCAGTATTTAAAAGGGTCTGCACCTCTGTACGGGTGTTCGCTATGTGAAGCACGAAAGTTTCACGGGCCGAACTCAAGGCCACCTCTCTCTGAGACAAAAGAGCTCTTATTCTTGCCATGCCGTTGAAATGTGCTCCCAAGGTTGGTATTTGTGGCCAGATTGAAAACTCCCTATGTTCATGTGTGGGAGGAAATAGAACATTTCTGCAGCAAATAACCCGTTCACTTACTGTTACGATAAAAGGAATACTTTTAATTAACCCAGAACAATCTTCATTATTGAGCATCAAATAACTACCATTTTCCAACAACTTGAACGTGGGGATGATAGCAGGAACTGGCGTGCCTTGCAACACGCAAGCCATATTTGGTCGGTGTTTGTTGCATGAACCGTGTAACTGTATGTGCCTACACATTAGTGAATGATCTGGCGTCTCAGTGCATTCCTCTCCATTCAGATAAACTTCTTGATCATCTTTGAAACATCTGTATGTGTATGGAAGCGACCAGACCTCATGAAGAAAAGCACTACCTAAAGGTTCATAACGACCTATTGGTATATATTTCATACAATTTGAAAACTTATATAAAGCAAAAGGCAGCGTTATTAAACCGTGGATAAGGCACGTTGCCAAAAAACCCGCAATCCTCTGCTGATGTCACTGAGCATGTCATGAATGATGTAATATGTGACATCATCAGCAGTGGATTACGGGTAATAGTATCTCTAGTTTACTCCCCTATAGCTGTCTTTCTTTTAACATAAGTGTCTGTTTCCTTCCCTTATACTTACTGTTTTTGGTTCGCTTCTAGTTCGCGTACCGGCGAGCGAACTGGGAAGCGAACTACGAGAAATAGAGGTTGGCACAGTTCCAAATATTGTACCAATTTTTTAATAACGGGGAGGTAGTTCTGAAAAGAACTTTTTTTTTTATTGTTTTTGTTTTATATTTTTTTTATTTTTCTGAACATTTTTTTACTTTTTTTGAATTTTTCTGAACAGTTTTATATTTTTTTGGGTTTTTCTTGCAGGGGGCAATGAAAACGATTCATTGTAAAGGGCTCAACAGGAGCAACAAAACAAAAAAAAAGTATTTATTATTTGAGGCGTTTCGTACAAACTTGCATATGATAGTCAATAGCTCTGTTGATCAGAGTGATGCTTCTTTCTCCGTAGCAAATGAATCCATTGCAATGTACGCAGACGTGTTTTACTTCATGAAATCTCGTTTGAATATTTGGCACCATCTCCCTGCCCTCTGGTCCCGTTACTTCCGGTACAACAGATCTTCTGGCCATAATAGGGAGATTATCTAGGTCGTTACGAAACTGTGCAGCACTGTAGTTGTTAGGATGCCACCTAGTCATATGGCGATGCATTGTGTAGTTTCCGAAACTGTATTTTTTGTCGGTCCCTCTGGACAGTCTATCTTGACATATAAGGCAAGTTACGTATCTTGCATTTACTTTTTTCTGACCTTTGGGAATTTAAAAAAATTGCCAAATGAAGTTTTCTTTCCGGTGAGACGTCCTGGGCTCCTCAGGCAAAAAGTGCCTCTCTTCGTGCTCGTCGTCCTGTTCTTCTTCTTCCTCTTCTTGCTGAATTATAACTTGAGCAGGTGGTCCACTCTTCCTTGGATGTGGTGGAGGTGGTGGGGAAGCACCAGCTGAAGCTACTAAAGAAGCCATTGCTCACTGGTAACAAAGGGTCTTTCTCTCACAAAGATGAAAGTCAGAGTGAGGAAAGAAGGAGGGGTTTTCATCATTTGGGAAAAACAATAGTTCTCAACCAATGAAAAGTGTTCATTTTAGATTATATGACCTAGTCTTACATCATTAGGAAACCAAAAGCGAAATGAACCAATGAAAAGTGTTATTACCAAGTCACATGACCTGCTGTGTTTACGTTAAGCGCTTTGCAGGGCCTCCAGGTTTGCTTCCAGAAACCTGTGCTTTGCGACTCGGTAAGCGTACCAGTTCGCTAACGTAGCACGTCATATGACGTATCACGCGACAACGCGAAACGTCATGCGGACGGGAGGCGTCACGATGTTGTTTTCTAACGCGGCAGTTGCGGTAAAGAAACATTTACCGGCTCGCGGTCTATTTCGCGGCATCAAGGTCAGCTAACGGGAAGCTTCCCGATTCGCGAAGCGGGAACGAAGAAAAAAAAATATTTAAAATTTTTTTTATTAATAAACATATAAAATATATTTTTGGATTTAAAGAAGAATACATTTTACAGCTACAGATATTAGCTGTTAAAAAACCAATGAAATTCACTGAAAAAACCATAGGTTATAGACCATATATAGTTAGGAATTAGCATTTACAAAACCTTGAAAATTCACTGAAAAAACCATAGGTTATAGACCATATATAGTTAGGAATTAGCATTTAGAAAACCTTATTTTACTCACACAAAACCATTGAAATTCCATATATAGTTAGTTGCACTAACTATATATCGCGCACCCGCAATCCACTGCTGATGATGTCACATATTACATCATTCATGACATGGTCAGTGACATCCTGAATGACCCCATTAGCTCCCGCACCAGACGAGAAGCCCGTTCTCCACGCTCCAGCCAAGCAATTAACTTCCCGGCCTTATCCCCGTGTTCATACACTCGGCTTTGCACATCATTATGGTGCGGAATCTCTCTCCTCTCTCCTCTCTCCTCTCCTCCTCCTCCTCTCCTCCTCCTCTCCTCCTCCTCTCCTCCTCCTCCTCTCCTCCTCCTCCTCCTCCTCCTCCTCCTCTCCTCCTCCTCCTCTCCTCCTCCTCCTCCTCCTCCTCCTCTCCTCCTCCTCTCCTCTCCTCTCCTCTCCTCCCCCAAACCAAGTCACAAAACTGAGTCCTCCACCCTCCCACCCTGCACCCCTGCATGAAGCTAACACTAATTCCCAACTAGCAGTGTGCCTGTCGCCCCTAATCTAATGTTAACTAAACGTAGAAAACAGAGGAGGGCCAACGGGCGGATCCGCCTCCCCCGACCCACCCCCATCGCCACCCCTGCAGTGTTGAATTCACCGACATAGTACAAGACATTACCAAGCAGGGGATCTAATTACACGACCCATGCAATCTCGCAACAACTTACGACGGTTTAAACCCCATTACGTTCCATATTAATGAGTTCATAGTTCCTCCGCCTCTTCTCGGTCTTGGTTCGAAGTGCCAGGCATGTGAGTACTATCCAACCAGTCAGCCACCACATCAGGATGGTCAAAAAAACAGGCCTTCCCGTTGAGTTCCACCCTGGCCTTTACAAAATTAAGGGTCTTTTTAAGGTAAGCATTAATAAAATGCCTGTCATGCAATTGTAAACTGTCACCTCACGGGCTGTTGAGGGCTAACGCTCAGTAAAAGAGGGCACATTTGAGAGGATGTAGCCTAACGGCTAGAATGGTTAACCTCGAAGCTGGGGAACAGAGTTCGAGTGTTTGCAACGACCCTAAGCATCCTGTGATTCTGGACAAATGACTTAATCTCCCTGTGCCTAACAAAAATAAATGTGTCCATCTGTAATGAAACTGGTGCTCGTGTAAAGCACTCTGATACCCGATATCTTCGGGTCAAGTTTGTTCTATATAAAACTAAATTAAAAAAAAAGTGTGTGTATGTATATCGTTCTTTTTTTTTGGGGGGGGGGAGAAGACCCCCCCCATGCGCCCTAATTTAATATCCTTTACAACCCAATACCCTACCCACCCTAATCCCCAAAGATGCCCTTACTACCCAATACCCATATCTAGCCCTAAACCCTAAAATTACCTTTACTCCTAAACCCTAAAAATACCTTTATAACCATATTCTCCTAAACCCTAAAATACATTTACCACCCTAAACCACTAACACACACACACACACACACACACACACACACACACACACACACACACACACACACACACACACACACACACACACACACACACACTTTTATCTTATAAGCGTGGTATAGGGATACGTGGTAAATGCATATACTATGTAAACAAATTCATGGTACAAAATGCGTGGAAGACTGTTTCCCATTGATTGCTCTCAATGAGGAGGAGGGCGTCTGACTAAGGCTCTGTGTGCGCTTTCAATTGCAAAGTGTGGCAGGACCTCATTGCGCAGCAATCCCGTAACCCAGTGTTCAAGGAACACCAATGAGGTGTCCTTCTCTAGTCGTTCCGGGAACCCACGAACCGCAGATTACAGCGTCCGGATCTCCCTTCTATGTCTTCCAGGCACTTGTCAAAGTGGCTGGGCCGATCCAAGAGATTGCATGCAGTAACTGCCACATCCTTCACCTCGTGTGAGCACCAGTACCTTTACTTCAGTCTCTCTGGGGCACTCACATACTCAGTAGATATCCACGCACAGCAGATTACCTTAATGGTGATGGCTTCCATTTTGTGCTCCAGGGTCTGCTTAGAGTTCTTGATCTCTCCCAGAATTTATGAGCCCTAGGGTTTTGCTTCAGAAGTTGGGGATGCACTCCCTCTGCTCCCTCCCCCCTCCCCTGCGGCAGCAAAGTGGTCCATGCATAACTGTCCAGGCCAGTTGGCTCTCCCCCAGCCGCTTAGCCAGCCCCTGGGCAAAGGGAGGGCCCTGCCTCGTCCAAGGGGCCCACAGGACACGAGCACCTCCGCCAAAGCCCTCCTTCCAGTCCCCACCGATAACAAGGACGGGGCACTCCATGCATCAGGACAGGACATGGGCAACCCTCACTGCTCCCAGGCATGAGATCCATCGGCCCGAGATCCTGCTCCACCACGTCACTCGGCGGCCTGGTTACAGAAATGGGAAGAGAAGGCCTCAGTCAGTTCCCAAAGAGTCGGCCCTGGTCTACGGCTGAAGCTGCGCAGGCTGCTCCTCACATACTTGCGACCGCCCGCAGAACCAGGCCCCAGCTCAAGATCAGTCCAGGCCCCTAAGCGCCTCCTCGGGCCTCTCCAGCTTGTGCCTGGTCAGATGCTCTGCAGCAGTATAGGGCAGCGCAGGGCTCTGCGACTACCCGGGCAGTGATTTCTAATCCACGTGCCCCATGCGCCAATCAGGCCTCAGTTCCACGGCGCAGGATCGGCAGTTGCTTCAGCCTGCTCCTCATCAAAAGTACTAAACTAAGTGCTAAGTAGCCCCCCCCCCCCCCCAATGCCCACGAGTAGGGCAGCAGCCCTCTCAAAGTCAGACAATTGTATAGTCCGGCAACAGGAAGGATTAAGTAGAATTATTGCGGGCTGTTGGGGAGCTCCTCTCTGGCACATCTGGTCAGCCATCTTGCTTGGCCACGCCCCCTTCACTTGCTCTCTTGAGCGAAAAATATGTTTTTCAAGAGAAGTTGCAAAGGTGGTTGTGGCTGGTGCCATGCGATACATAGGAAGCAATGCATTAAAGTGGTACACAGATCTAGAATGTATTAAAGTATCAGTCAAGAGAGACCACATTTATGGAGCTTTAGTCCAGGTAACTTTTGATTCTGGATAGAGCTATTTGAAAGCCAAAGGCTGCCATGGACAACCGTTGGCTAAATGATAGCAGTAGCCCAGGATCGACATTGTGTTAAAGAATATATTGTTGGATAAGTTCAATTATTAGGCCGCATGAAAGAAAACCGTCAATATTGTTTGGTTTAATCAGAATGCTAATGTGTTTTTTAGCCGGAAGTATTGGGACAACTTTGACTTGGTTGGCTGATGTGTCTAAGACAGAAATGAGGGGTGAGGGATGCTCTCGGCAGTTGCAAATGTTTGTCCCACTCATGTTAAGAAGTGTTTTAACTATGTTGCTCCGATAGCAGACTGGGAATTGCACTATAATAATGTTTTGATTATTTTTGAATTCCAGTAATTCGCAGTGTTCACTAATAAAAGATCAGTAGAATTTATTATTTCATTAGTTAACTGCTGTGATTTGATATTTTTTAATAGGCTTCTGGATCTGGTGATGTGAGCTGTGTGGATGAAATCCTTAAAGTAAGTTATTTTGATATTTTATTGCCTTTTAAATATTGAGTGGTTCTAGTAACTTGCATAATTCATTTTAGAAGTACAGGGGTATTTCACCTCAATGCCTGAAGTTTCTCTCCTTTGTTATAATAATTTAAAAGGTTTGATTGAAAGTATTGGCTTTCCCTGTAAACTTAAACTGATAGAACAGGGGGTCTCCAACCTGTTCTAAGAGCTACTTCTGATCATTAAGAAGCATTGTGAGCTACTGAAGGGTAAACAAGTTGTGCATTGTTACCATACACCACCAACTTCGTTGTCTTGAATGGTAATGTCCAAAGAGCCAGATACTATGATTTGAAAAATTACTTTGGGGATGTATGAACATGTGTACGTATGAATGGGAAATGTGTGTACGGGTGACTGAGCCTGTGTCACATGTATTTGTGGCACATGACGTGCCTTTCGTCATATGTGGCACCGTTGCATGTATTACGCAACTGGGAGAAAATCAAAGTGCAGAAAAATGTTCTGCAAAAATGTTCAAAGTATTGAACATTTTTCTGCACTTGAAGTTTTGTTCCACTTAAAATAATTGCTGCATTTTTCAGTTATACATATGGCACAGTGTCCACTAGCAATTGGGAGCAAGAGGCCTTCTGTTTGTAAATACAAGACTTTGGAATGCAAGAAAACTAAAATGAAGAGTTAACTTAATCATTAAGGTAACTTTTAATTTTATTCTATTTAAAAGCATTTAGAAACCTAATTTTGTTTTCAATATTCAGTAGCCAAGGACTTTTTGTTTAAGAGTGAAATATCTTGGTGATTTAGCTCTTCAAATCTGGGCCCCAGCCTGAGTCATAAATCTGACCGAGCACTGCTTATTATCAGTCCCTGCAGCCTGATGAGGATGTAAAATAAACAGTCTTTCCTTAACTTTAAAAGGAAAATGTGACCCTGCCCTTATTTAAAAATGAACTCCAGGCTGAGAGCTACTCGGATGGTATTTGAGAGCTACTGGTAGCCCGCAATCAGCTGGTGATAGAACAACAATAGTTTGTAACTTAAGTCTCAATGTCAAATGGAGTATGTTAGGATGCAGTGCTCTTTTCCCTTCTTTTGTAGCAATTGCGTTTCTTCAAATTTGACAAATCTATCTTAAGTTCATGCAGAATGTAATCAATGTCTTTATGGGTAGAATTCTTGAAATTGTGTTATGTCTCAGGTTTAAATGTTCAGTTTCTGGCTAGCTTGCGCAAGTGTTTGAAGTCTATGACCCACTTGGTTAAGCAAAACATTGTTTGATAGCGTAATATATATATATATAATTCACAGTTTCTGTAAATGTTGATGGTCTGTTAATTTCGCTTATGTTCAGTTTCACAGTTTGATCAGGAATATTGCTTCGAGCAGGTCGTAAAACTTCTCTGTAATTTTAAAGGTGTCTGAAGCACTTGGATGGGGCCTCACCAGCCAATCCCTTTTTTGTTCAACATACACATTGTTTCAACTGCAACCTCTGTTTCTGTTTTTCTTCAGTCTAATGACAGGGTTGGTCTAGTGCAGGGGCAAATTTCTCTTCTAGACACAAGCCCAAAATGTTGTAAGAATTTCAGATGAAAAAGCAAAAGAACATTCCTTCATGTTGCCGTGTACCAACTCAGTTTAGTTTGTGAGATTTGCATGTTAGACTTTGACCTGTCATATTACAGTCGACCCCAGCTCTTCTATAAATTCAAGAACACCTAGTCTTTTTTGCAGATATAAAACAATTAAGAATTTTAGAACACATTTTTCCAAGAAATGGGCTAAAAAACAATATGTTGTTGCTGCTCATGAAATATTCCAGTACTTTGTGGTATTCCGAATAACAGTCCCAAACAAAATCTGACTTTTTGTGAACCGTTGTATGTGAAGGTCAGGGAGCCACTGACGTCCAAGAGGAAGTCGACACCAGCATTTGATACTGAATAGCTGGAGCCTCGAGGTTGACCGAAAGAAATGTTTACTCAAAGCCAAAATTGTTGCACTTTTGCAAAAGGAAAAAGTGACTTCTAGTTTTTGAAGGGTTTTCTGACCCCACTAAGGTCAACAGAGTAGAAGGTAGTCCAGGAAGAGAACCTGGAGCTCGAGCCTCCGACTAAGCATAAACCACACAAGAGTGCTTCTCTGAGGACAGTGGCAACTTTGAAGATGTCTCCTTCAAAGAACAGGGTGCACATGAGTAGTACTGCTAAGACTTCAAGGCTGACTCTCCGGAACGTCCTTTGGATGGTCACAGCCACCTAAAAAAGCATCAAAAAAGCCTGTTGAGTCCCCTCAGAAACAGACTGTATCTACCAGCAAAGCTTGCCATGAAAAAAGGAAGGCTTTAAGTGTAAAGAAACCAGCTTTAGTACCTCCAACACCACCTATGAAACTGAAGCATACCTTCAAAAAACCTACTTCTGCTCCGCTGTTAAGCAGCTCGTCGACGACACTACCATAGACAAAAAAAATCCTCTCCTGAGGTGATTTTGGTAACGACGACGGCTTCTACAGTCAACACGCTGACTGTATCCGCAGCGTCTATGTCCTCGGCGACGACATAATCGATGGGTCACGTACCCTTATCGTCGAGGCAAACTGTGTCTTCAAAGTCTTCCTTGTTGTCGAGAGGTCCACTTCCGACAATGACCCACCTGTCGACGACACACATCCCGTCGACAGAGACCTCGCTGAGGACTGCATCCACAAGAGAAAGCTTGTCGAAGGCTTAAGTGTCATTGGTGTAGCTGTCGACGATAATTCCGTCGATGTAGCAAGAAAAGCAGCCTTGGTCGATGAAGGCGATTCCGACGGTATTACATTAGTCTACGGGCTCGTTGACGACCCTGTCGACTAGGAGGGAGTGCACTCCAGCTGGAACTTCGCTTAGTCAGGTGCAGGTTCTGTTGCCATTTCAGTTCCTAGAAGATGATGAAGATGAGTGATCTGAAGATGATAGTTGTGATTAAGTGCCTTCTTTCTTGCATTGGTATGCCCCCATTTTTTTCTGACTGCTGATGTGCTTTGACTGAGTGTGCCCTGGGCTCCTGCCAACGGGGTACCCAGGGCCTGTGTTTCTTCCCTAAAACTGTGTTGAAACTAAAACCCATTTGGAATCTCTGGCCATCTGTCAGGCCCTAGTAAATGGCACCCTAGGTACCCAGGGCATGGTGACCAGAGAAGACCCCCTAAGGGCTGCAGCACTTTTTTGCCACCCTTTAGGGGTCCTGTACCCTGGCACCCACACACTGCCTCTGCAGGCTGAGTGCCTAAGTACAGAACTAAACAAAGAGTCGACATGGCACCCATCCCTGTGTGCCATGCCCACAAACCCACTGCCCTGGCATACATCAGTCACCCCTCTAGCTGGGTGCCCTATGCCAGTGGTGTGTGCACAGGTGCATGAGCCCTGTGCCCCTACAGTACGCAGGGCCATTCCTGGGCACTGTAAGTGCAGTGATGCCATTAAGAGTATATGGTGCTGGGAGGTCGACATTACGAACTCCACAACACCATAGTGGCTACACTGAAGACTGACAAGTTTGGTATCAAACTTCTCAGCCCATTAAATCCACACTGATGCCAGTGTTGAATTTAATGAAAAATGCACCACAGAGGGCATCTTTGAGATGCCCCCTGAAACCAATCCACGTCCGGACTGAGAGGCTGCCTAGGCTGCCACACAGCAGACATGTTGCTGGAGCCCTGGGTGGAGAGCCCCCTGCTCTCTTGGCCCTGCAACAATGCACATCCTGGGCGAGGTGCTAGGTCTCCTCCCCCAGGATGGGCAGGGGGAAGCTTCAAAGGCTTGCCGCCTCTGTGATCTTCTCCAGACCATTTGCTGTACCCAGCAACTGGCCCGCACCAGTCCTGACCCCCACTCTGGCGGGAAGACTGGCGGGAAAAACTACGTCAGGAAGGGGGGGGTGCCAGCCTGATCAAACCCCACCCTTCAGGTGGGGGAGAGGAGGTGAAGCACGACCCCGGGCTCCGCCCATCTTGAAGATGGGGAGCCCTGCCGAATCACAGCTAGTCTCCTGCCCCCCTCCCACAGGAGAGGAGCAGGCTAGGGGGTGTAACCACCCCAGGACAGGGACCTATTGGTCCCTGCCCTTGCCCTACCTGTAACACCCCTAAATTCAGTATTTAGGGGCTCCCTGAACCTTCCATCCGCAGATCACGATACGAAAAGAAGAAAGAAGATCAAGAGCCTGCCTAAACCCTGGCGACTCCAGCCGACAGCAACCTTGGGACACCCAGAGGTCCTGCCTGCCGTGACCCTCTTAAAGACTGGGACTCCCATCAGCAGAGGCTCTGCTGTAACAACACCCCTGGTGTCAGCCAGGAAGCTCCGACCAGCCCACTCAGCACCCACCGAGCCCGGCCTGTGCCCAAGTGATCCAAGACCACAAGCACGTCCCTCGGCGACTGGGACCCAAAGTCCAGTGCCCAAAGACCCTCCTCGACGAACCAGACAACGCCTGCAGACTCAGAAGCAGGGGCCCCTCCAACCGCGACCAGCTGAGGGTAAGTTTTCCCGACACCTAAAGACACCACTGTGCCCGGCGCCCTACGGGCCCCTGTGCCTTCCTGTGGGGTACCTACCTGTGCTCCAAGATCCCAACTTACCTCTCGAAGTGGTGGTCGCCCCTGAAGAGTCTCCGTCCCGAGTCTGCAGCCTTTGTTCTTTTGTTACCTTTCCCATTGAATAACATTGAGCGCCGACGGCTCAAAAGCACCTTGCACCCAGCCGCCCGAGTGCCGCTGGCCGTGCCACCTTTGCCCTATCCTACTGCCCCATTTGCCCTGAGCAAGTGACCAGGAGCCCGCTCCCACAGCCGCGTGGCCTGCTAGCCAGCAGCCACCAACCGGAAGCCCCCTGCCCCTCATTGGGTAACATTGGGCCTAACTACCCTGCACCCTGCCGCCCCTGTGTCGCTGAGGGTGAACCAACTGTACCTACCTGACCCTGGGGACCCCTGAGTCTATACGCAGAACCTTAACTTCACCAGCCGAGTACTCACCTGGAAACCGGTAACTCACTTACCAGTCTTTTGATAACATTGACTGGTTTGACTCGAAAAATCTTCTAAGTGCCTACTTTTGAAAACTTGACATATTCCTATAAAATCAGCCGAGTAACGAATTCCGAAGTACTCACCTGTGGTCAGGAGAGAAGCCAGTACTGTACCTTGTAGCCCAGTATTGAACCACAAAAGTAATCCGAACCGGGTTTACCCGTAATCTGTATTTTCTCCATAGGAATCCGTTGTCTGCTTTTCTATGAAATTTCTTCCAAGTGTCTACTTTTGAAAACTTGAAAAATTCTTTAAAATTTGCACATACCACTGAAACGTAATTACTCACCTGTCGTAAGTTGAGACCCCGGTGCTGGACCTAGGAGCCGAGTACTGGATTACAAAAGTAACAAGATCGTACTTTACCTGCAACCGGAATATTCTCCCATTGTATAACATTGCCAGATTTTCATTGAAAACTTTTTAAGTGTGAACTTTTAAAACGGTTTTATATTCCTGAAAAATCACTACAATAACTAAAACGTTTATAGTAAATTGTTTTCAGTTTAGACCCCAGGACTGAATCTAGTATCCAGTCCTGGAAAGTAATCAACTGTACTTATATGATGAGAACCCATTGAGTTCAATGCTAAAATGTTTAGAATTGTGTTGCCTACTGCAACAACTGTATCTATTGTGTTCACAAAGTATATTGCCTTGCTGCAAAGTACTCCTCTGCGGCCTTTCATATTGAGAACAGTATATTTTGATACCTATTGGTTGTAGAAATAAAACATCTATATCTTAGATATAAAAACAATTGGCCTGGAGTTCAGTCTTTGAGTGTGTGAAACCTTTTGCTGACTGAGTGTGTACAAAAAATGTTTTACACTGTCCTCTGGTACTGCCTTACTGCTCGACCACGCTACCACTATAGAGAGTAAGGTCACACCTGGCTTTAACCTCAGTTATACCTCTGGGGTTTGTGGACTCTATACAAACTGTACCTTATTCTGGTCCAGTATATATATAGAGCCACTTTCTCACAAAAGTCTTTTTGGGGCAGCCTTGAGCCCATCGGACATTAATGTCAAATATCAGGTGGATTCTGATGAAGATGATGGTTATGCACGCCAATATTACCATCTGCAGCAGCAATATCACCAACAGGAGCATCAATATTATCAGCAGAAGATGATGTACCTCCCTTAAAGTCTTATGACAGACCAGCAATTTATGCTGGTGCACTATAAGAGGAGATTTCCTCCAGAGCAGAACATCCAACAGGCTCTTCCTCCCCACCTTTCTCCACCTGTTTCCCCACAAACACAGGTTCGCTCCCCTCTTCTTCAACAGGCTCTTGGGTTTCAGCCTACTACCCAAGTTACCCCTGCCCATGAGTTGATAGCTTCTGATGAGGAAGTATAGAGAAAGAGAGATTCAAGAGGATGACTGGGATTCCTACATCATCCCACTCTGGCTTCTCCATCGCCCCCACAAGCGGATTCACCTCCGGAAGATATAGGGGGTTTCCACAACCTTCTGGAAAGAGTGGTTAAGCGATTTGATTTACCGATGCCTATGCATCAGCAGGGCTGTTTTCTGTATGACTTTAAAGAGCCTTACAGGAAATCTGTAATATCTTTGCCAATTATTGATTACATATGGAAGGAATGGCTGAGAAGAATACAGAATCCAGCAACTGTTCCACCAGTGTTGCTGAGACAAAAAATATAGAGCTCTGGATGATGCTCCAGCT
This sequence comes from Lissotriton helveticus, assembly GCF_964261635.1. Taxonomy (NCBI): domain Eukaryota; kingdom Metazoa; phylum Chordata; class Amphibia; order Caudata; family Salamandridae; genus Lissotriton; species Lissotriton helveticus. Next base: position 743,832,767 of record NC_136068.1, read on the forward strand.
TGCTTTATAGGTCAGCCAAAAGTAGATTCTGCGATATCACAAGCAGCACATCGACGCTAAAGGATGCTTTTTGAAAGCCTGCATCCTGTGCAGCGTCTTCAGTCAAAAAGAAGTAGAAGCATTCTTCTTGGGAACCATGTTCATCGAAGGCAGTGCAGTGGCTGACTCCGACATCGAGGCTACAGAGGTAGGTCATACATCAACGATGCACCCCGCGAACAAGGAGATCAAGAGGGTGCACATAGTGGGCAGAAAAATGGTGACGACCAAAGCCACTCAATGGACAATTTCGCACTCCACCTCACTCCTCAACTGCTATGACCACCAACCGTGAGAGGAGATTGAAGGCGCAAGACTTATTGCAAAACCTTCCTGAAAAGAGAGAGATGGTGAAGACAATCCAGGAGGGGAAGCTCATTTCAGACTTGTACCTCCAATCAACCGGGGATGCAGGAAGACACTGCAAGCATAGTGTGTAGATGGGGACAACATTAAGGAGGCACACCTAGCATAATTGGGTTTCAATTCAGAAGTGCAGTCCTCCATTATAAATTTGCCCTTCACAGGGAATTACCGGTTTGGCCCTTCTATGGATGAGACTCTGCAATAGATACAAAAAGACAATGCAATTGGAGCCTTGCAGTTCCAGGTGTCTTTTAAGAGAGGCACTACACTGACCAAAACACCATTTTTACAGCCAAGTACCTGCTAGACGTCCTTCAGCAGGCAGCACACATAGTGTAGCTCCCCAATGGGAGTGTTCCATTACACCACAACAGCTTTTTACTCCAGTATTGGAGCTTTCATAGATTCACATGCTTGAATCATTCCCCGTTGTTGAGACGGGAGTCTCGGTACATAAAAAAGCAATGCTTAGTAGTATAGCAAACTGAAAAGAGGCCTAGGCCCATTTCCCTTTTGCAACCCATAACCCTTGTTATGTAAAAGAGACCAAACTTTTCCCTGAGCCAATCAGAGCTCCTCACCCTCCTGAACACTCCTGAGAGAACCTTTTGCTCCTCAGATTTTCTATCGCACGTTGTGCTAGGGAATCTCCTTTGAGCTCTGCTCAAACTCTTCGGTTTCATACTCAATTTGGATTGGATCTGAGAGTTTTTCCTTCTCCAGATTTAATGATTTGAAGTACTTCATACTGTTTCTCCTTCTTCTACCATGGCTGACAAGGAGAAAAAAGGAGTATTTAGAGCTTGTGCCACCTGCTCTAACAAAAGGTCCTTACAGACGACCCTCAAAGACTGCATCTACGGCCTTTATTCAGACCATCAGGCAAAGGATTGCAAGGTATGTCTTACCTTTTCCAATAAAACTTTGAAGGATCATGAAGGAAGGCTTCTACTCTGGCTTCAAAAGGTGAAAGCTAGGAAGGAGATCATATCTAGTGACAGGGAGGAGGAGTCTTCTTCTTCCAGGAGATCTCAGAAAAGGAGCAGATCTCCTCAGTCTCATACCTCAGGTGAAAGGCCTGTGAAGGCCCTTAAAAAGACCACCCCAGGGTCTTAAGGGCGCAAAATCTCCTTCAGGCAAAGAAAAGGAGAAGGTTCATGCTTCGTGGTAATACATACAAAGAAAACTAGTTCAGAGCCCTCAAAATCTTCCCCTAAGGTAAAGATTACTGTCAAGAATTCATCCTCCACACCTTCTGAGGAAAAAGTGGAGAAATCTATCGTTGACTGGAGCGTCGACTAGGAAAATGACATCGTGGAAAAAACCTGAGGTGAAAGCGACTTTGAAAGCTTTATCTCCGTCGACAGTACCACCGTCGACGACAGTGTCGAGACAGACTGCGTCGACGACGGCTACAACCACGTCGTCGACGGTATCGTCGACGACAGCAGTGGCCATAGGATCGTCGACTGCAACGACGACTGCGGTAACGTCGACTATGATATAGTCAACTGTTTCTACAGAGCCCGTCGACTAGGAAAACCCCCCCAGAAAAGAGGTTTTTGGCCTGGAAGAGGACAATTACACCAGAACTTACCTCTCCCAGTAAGGTGTCACCTCTGGTACCATCTCACCTTCTGGAGTGTAGGAAGGTGGATATCTGATTATATGGTTACCCCAACTTTTTGCCTTGTGTTTTGATGGTTTTCGACTTAGTTGACCTGGGATCCTGCTTTTCAGGGCCCCAGGTTATCTGCTCTTTCTATAAAATGGACTCCATATACGTCAGGTACATATCAAATTGGATATTGGGTCACCTCTGTGAGCCCCTGTATAGTATACCATAGGTACCCAGGACATAGGTGCATCCAAGGCCTACCAGGGGCTGAAGCATGTATTATGCCACCCCTGGCTGGCCATCCAAACTGACACCACAGGATGATCACTCAGCTTGGGTAAGGTGGTGTAATCACCCCTTACTTGGATATAGTATACCTATATATACCCACATATATAGACACATATACACCTATAAGTCACTCCTATGGTAGGCCTCGACAATCCTGGAGTCAGAGTGCTTGGTTTTATGTGAGAGGGTGCCCTAGCATGAGGAGCCCCTCTGCAGATTTCGGAACCATGTCCTTATAGCTATTCTATGATAAAGCCATACCATATACTCTAAAGTGCATTATAAGCCTCGCAGTTAATGCTAACTTTGGTTTGGCTTTATCAAAACATGTTGTGTAAGATGTCAAACACTTTGGAATACTACCCCCCCGCCAATTCTGGCGGCGGGGGTAGCATTCCACCCTTCTAGAGGGAAAAGACATGTATGTTACTGCTTTACCCGGTTAAAGTTAAACAGAGCCTCAGCATCACAAAATGGATGCTGCTGCCACAGACACGAGTCTGACCTCCTGCAGCTGGGGGAAACTCCAGCAAGGGAGGCCTGGGGCACACAAGGTGCTCCATGCATAGCCCGGTTCAAACGAGTTGCTGGGGCACTCAAGACCCGCTCTGGCGCGAAACTGGACAAAGGGAAAGGGGTGTAACCACCCCCTTCTCAGGTCCACCCATAGACATTAGATTATGCTGGAATGAAACTCTGAAATGAAACTCTTGGACTTTCCACATTCTATTTCGACTAGAAGACTGAAGACATCTCCCTTGTGGTCAAGGAGTGGCCACACTTTGCAAACAGGCACCACCAGTAATTTGCCGGTCTGCTTTGTCAACGCTCCAGACGGATCCCGAGGGCTCCCAGACTTCTCTGACTAAGATCCACAGCAAAGCTGAGACCCGTGGCAGACACGAGAGACGTGGGACCGGACACCCTGGGCATCCTGCATTTTGCCAACTGCATCGACTCCTGAGGTAACTCGCAGTTGTGCATTGGGGTACGAGAAGCCCCAGACCCGAGCGCCATTTGCCCTGAAGCTCAGCCCTCCACACTCGCCGCGTGGGGCCCGCTCTTGCATTTCAGCTCAACGCGTCTTCCCGGTTGCTAGCCCGTTGGCTAGTGAGCCCTCCGAAGACTAACCTTTGAAACTAAACTGTTTTCCTGGTTGCTCCAGGCTTGCTCCAGCTTCCCTACAAAGGAGAAGCTCCCCAGACCTTGCTGGCCTGACTTGAAGCCAATCTTCACTTCCTTCGTGGATTGCGTTTGCCAAGGCTTGTTGGGTCCAATCCGGATACCGACCCCACAGTCAACTAGATCCTCGTGGGACAGCTAGAATCCAGCTCCTGGTCGTCGTCGACACCTCCTGGTCCTCGTGGCTGCAGAGACAAGCTTCACCTCTTCACCTGATTGCATCACAACATTGCCTGGTTCCTTCCTGGTCACTGGCTAGTGACCCAGACTCTGTCTCCTCTGCTTTCAGGTTCTTAAGTTCTTCGATCCACCCTTGGATCCACCCGGACACTCTTCCTTTGGCCGCCTGCAGCACTTCTTTTTCAGATCTCCATTGAAAGCATCGACGAAACCCGACAGGAAAAGACACCTATGCCCCCGGCTTCCCTGGGTGAGGTTACTCGAGTACTCCGGTGCTCCTGTTGGTATTGACTCTCCAAGTGTCCTAGTTAAAAGGGGTTTTGTCGTAGTCCATCCGGAAGTGCCCTAAAACAGTAACTTTGTAACTTCTTCGTTCTCCATTATAAGTCAATAGTAACTCGCGACTGTGTTCCCTCACTGCACGCGTCCCCCGTGGGTCTCCTACTCCCTAACCTTTGGTTGTGTAGTGTAGCCCCAGCGATTCCCTAGGCCTATTCACTATTTCTGAAGTGGTTCTTATACCACTTACTTAGTATATGATTTGTGAGGCCCCTAGGGCAAAACTGTATTTGTGCAACTTATCGTATGCTAATTGAGTAACTTGTGATGTACTTCGATCTCTGACCTCATAAAGAGTGCAGAGGGGTTGTGTTAGAAATAAATACATATATATTTGATATATACCTTGTGTGGTGTCCTTTCATTTGGTATTCAAGGGATTATAATTGGTAAAACAGCTTGCTTTACATGCTCTCTGAAGTCTTAGCCTATGACTGCTGGTCCATGCTACCACTAGGATAGCTTGTCTATAAGGTTGACTTTACAACCACCATCAATAAGTGTCGTTTAGACTGGTGCAAGGTGCCCACTAGAATAGTGGACATCATATGTCAGGCTAACTTCTCACATGGAGGAAGAAGATTCGGAAGGGGACTGTCCTTTTGGTTATGCTAGTAGCCCATCTCAGTTGCAGGTGAAGTACCAAGAGGAGGATTCACAGGATGAATATGAACTTCAAGATCGTCCCCAGCAACAATACCACCAGGAGCATCAAGAGGAGATGACGAGTGCGCCATCCTCTTTGTTGAAAGATCTACAATTCATGTTAGAGAATTATAGGAGGAGATATCCTGCACCTCAAGCCTCAAAGGAAATTCCAGAGGCTACGCCTCAACCACGCTCTGTACCAAGTGCACCAGTGCGTAGGCAGGAGATCTTACCGGAGCCCCTTCCTAGATCTTCACCACGGAGATCTGTACAAGATCTAGGGACCACAGATGATGACAAGGAAGGACAGATAACCGACCCTAGCAGAGAGTGGGACGATTATCTCATTCCGTCACCTTCTTCTCCTTCACTGCAGCCTCTCGTTTCTCCACTGGAGGACAGTACAGTTGATTTCGTAACTTAATGAAAAGAGCCACACAAATATTCGCACTTACCATGGCAGAGGATAAGACTGAATGTTTCTTGTATGACTTCAAGGAACCCTATTGTAAGACAGTTCGATCCTTACCGATTGTAAGTCCTCTCTGGGAGGAAGGCCTGGAGGTCATGGAAACACCAGCTACAGTGACTCTGGTGCTCGCCAGACTGGACAGAAAATATAAAGTGCCTTCAGATGCTCCAGCTTGTCTTTTAAGCCGGACTCCGTTATTACCTAAGCAGCTCAGCAAAAGTCAAGAAATCAGTCCGCTCCTATTACGGCACCTCTGGACAGAGGGTAGGAGGATGGACAATGCGGGGAAGAGATTTTCCTCTGTCTGCCCTGTTAGTGAGAGCTGCGAATGCCCTGGCCATTCTGGGGAGGTACGATAGGCACATGTGGTGCGACCTTTCTCCTTACATAGACCGTGTACCAGAGACGGAGAGACAAGAAGCCAGAAAAATTCTGCAAGAGGGGGAGAGGACTTCGGCTGAAGTCATAGATTGTGCTATGGACATAGCGACCACAGCATTCAGATCTCTGGGAGGAGCTGCAGTACTTCGCAGACAAGGATGGTTGAATAAGATCTTGGACAAGCATATAGATGAAGCACTGCAGAGTATCAAAAAAATACGGATACAGCTAAGTCATTGGCAACTCTGCAATACAGGAAAGTTCCTTTTCGAGGCTCTAAGGGTAGAGGTCAGTCATCTTACAGGGGAGGATACCAGGAAGGTCGATATTCCTCTTACTCCACCTCGTCCCAGCCCTACCGTCAACAGTGTACACAGCGCCAGTCAGGAGGCTACACAAAATTTACTCAGAGGTAAAGGAGGTAGTCCGGGGAAAGACAACACCTGACAACACCCGACGACAATGACCACCTACATATTCCGGCTACACCGATTCCTCTGATATCACATGTTCCCCTGGGTGGAAAGATTGGTCATTATTTCCAAAATTGGCAACCGATAGCTACGGACCAATGGGTCCTCAACATTATTCAATTCGGCCACACTCTAGAATTTCTACAGAAGCCCCCTCGTACACCGCTGATAAATCAGAAGGTCAAGCATTTACATCAAATGAGGAAGGAGATTCGGCAATGCTCCGAAAGGGAGCAATAGACCCGGTGCTGAACTCCTAGAGGGGTAGGGTGTTTTACTCTCGCTTTTTTATGGTCAAGAAAAACATTCTTCAATGGCGTCCTATTCTAGACCTCCGATCCCTAAACACCTATCTCAAGAAGCAATCTTTCAGGATGGTTTCTCTTCAAGACATCCTTTTACTATTGGATACAGCAGACCATATGACCACATTTGACCTACAGGATGCGTACTTTCACATGCCCATCCGTCTGTGACGCAGGCAGTACCTTCGGTTCATGGTAGCCGGAGAACATTACCAACTCAAGGTACTACCTTTCGGCCTGAAATCAGTCCCAAGGATTTTTAAGAAATGCCTGGTGCCAGTGGTGGCTGTTCTAAGGAAACCGAAACACCAAGTATTTCCTTACCTCGACGACTGGTTGGTCAAGGCGCCAACAGCAGCATTGGCCCGATCGTCAACAGCGGCTTGTCTGGAGTTGTTTGCCAGTTTAGGTCTGACTTTAAACAAGGAAAAATAATCACTTCATCCAACAAAGAGCATCACTTTCTTGGGGGCAATACTGGATACAGAGAGAAACAGGGCGTTCCCCTCCAAAGAAAGGCAACAGAAGATTATATCTCTCTTCCAAGACTTTACAAAAAGGTGTCATTCAGTATGCAAGTACAAGTCATTGCTCGGAACAATGTCATCTTGCATTCCCCTCGTACCTTACTGCAGGTTAAGAATGCATCCGCTGCAAGACCAACTAGATCTACAGTGGCATCCAGCGGATGGATCCTTCGAGGATATAGTTCAAGTAACTGCTGTCATGGTTCAAGCGGCGACATGGTGGACCCGAAGGCGGAATGTCTCGCAGGGTCTTTCATTCCTTACAATGCCAGCCCCATTGATAGTGACTAGCGATGCGTCCCTGGAAGGATGGGGAGCGTTCCTTCAAGATCTTCAAGTCAGCGGCCGCTGGAAGTTGCTCGAGCAACGACCTCACATCAACTTACTAGAACTCACAGCAGTCCGCTTGGCTTTGCTAGCTTACCTACCAAGGATAAGAGGGTCATCTGTGTTGATAAGAATGGACAACACAACTGCAATGCACTACTTAAAGAAGCAGGGAGCAACAAGATCACTCTCCCTTTCTCAGGAAGCCCAGGAAATATGGGAATTGACGCTGCAACACGGGATATCCATGACAGCAGAACATCTCCCAGGGGATCAAAACATCAAGGCAGATACTCTCAGCAGGCTCAAGTCCTCCTGTCACGAGTGGGAGTTAGACCAGGGGGTCCTGGACAACATTTTTCAGTGATGGGGAGAACCAACAGTAGACCTCTTCGCAACAGCAGAGAACAAGAAATGCTGGTTCTTCGCAAGCTGGCTTTCCCAAAGGGATCTTGGGGGAATGCGTTTTCGATGGCATGGTCAGGCGTCTTTGCCTACGCTTTTCCTCCAATTCCCCTGGTGCCGCGAGTGCTTGGGAAGATCAAGAAAGAACTGTGCAGACTAATCCTGATAGCCCCATGGTGGCCCAGACAACACTGGTTCACGGAGCTTCTATTGCTCTCAGAGGTCCATCCGATTCGCTTCCAGCCAATACCATCGCTTCTAACGATGTCCCAGGGACAAGTGCTCCATCCGGACCCGAAAGCCTTGCGCTTAGCGGCCTATCTCTTGAGCACTGTGAGATTCAGCATCTAAACATCTCGGAAGAATGTAAAGACATCCTCTCAAAGGTCAGAGCGAACAAAACCTACAGAATGAAGTGGAAGAGATTCTGTCTCTAGTGCCAAAGAAGTAAAATTCATCCTTTGAATTCGGCACCTCATGAAATTATTCCATACATCTTGCTTTTGGCTAAGTCTGGTTTGGCTCATACATCTATAAAAGTATATTTATCTGCAATATCACGCTACAGAAGGACGGCCTCTGGACCTTCCATATGGTCGGCAAGAATTGTTAAACAATTCATGAAGGGATTGTTCAGAGTTTTTCCTCCAATAAAGCCTCCGCCACCTCTTTGGCGCTTGAACATAGTCCTTTCACAATTAATGAAGCAGCCCTTCGAGCCTATACACAGGGCGAATCTCAAATTCCTATTGTGGAAGGTGGCGCTTCTCATCGCGCTAACTTCAGCCAGAAGAGATGGGGAATTGCAGGCTCTCACAATTCAGGACCCTTTCTTGCAATTTAAAGAGGACAGAATGATTCTCAGAACTAATCCTAAATTTATCCCAAAGGTACCAACTGACTTTCATTTGAATGAGCCATTAGTTCTAGAACATTTCTTTCCTCAACCAACAACAGCGACGGATAGAGTTCTACATTCGCTGGACGTCCAGCGAGGTCTCAAATTCTATTTGCAAAAGACTAAACCCTTCCGCAAGTCTTCACAGCTTTTTGTCGCTTTCAGCGCACCCAGTAAAGGCTTCCCTTTATCGAAATGTGGGATTGCCAGATGGATTTCCAGTGCGATAGTATATTGTCACCAAGCTGCTGGACAGCCTCTGAACGCACAAGTTCGTGCCCATTCAACAAGAGCAGTGTCCACCTCTACTGCTTTATTTGCAGGAGTGCCGATCCAGGATATCTGCAGGGCAGCGACCCTGAGAACTACGCACACCTTCACCAGGCCCTACTGCTTGGAGGCAGTAGCAGAGACCGATGTGGCGGTGGGAGAAGCGTTGCTGTGAAACATTATCCAGTAACGTTGAGCCCTCTTTACATCCGTCCTTTTTTTGGTTACAAGGGCACATTTTTTCTATTGCTATGTTTAGTAACAGTGATGGCAATATTAATATGCAGAATTCTAAGCTAACTATGTAAAGAATGATGCTGTATTAAGTAACTAAATGAAAAACATTTGCTTTATACTACTGCTCGCTATTCTGATTCAGGCATGTGAATCTATGAAAGCTCCAATACTGGAGTAAGAAAACAAGTTACTTACCTGTAACTGTAGTTCTCCAGTATTGGAAGCTTTCATAGATTCACATGCGACTCACCCTCCTCCCCTGAGAGGCTCACCTTAGATTTAGCACGAAGAGTGTTTTTTGCACAAGTGTGCGAAAATCTGATGAGCAAAAGGTTCTCTCAGGAGGGTTCTAGAGGGTGAAGAGCCCTGGTTAGTTCAGGGAAAAGTTTGGTCTCTTTTACATAACAAGCGTTATGGGTTGCTAAAGGGAAATGGGCCTAGGCCTCTTTTTAGTTTGCTATACTACTAAGCATTGCTTTTTTATGTACCGGAGACTCCCGTCTCGACGACGGGGAATGATTCAGGCAAGTGAATCTATGAAAGCTTCCAATACTGGAGAACTACAGTTACAGGTAAGTAACTTGTTTTCTTCTGGGCAGAGCAAGTGGAATAAGCAGGTTCTGAATAGGACAGGACAGTAATAGGACAAGTCCTCAGCAGAGTGAATCCCTTTGGACTATGCCCCTAAAGCACAACACCAGTGGGGGATGAATAGGGGTTTCCTCCATTAATACGAGGCAATCGTTTCAAAGTAAGGGGGGCACTAAATATTATAGAACATGAATATTCATTGAAGTGCTGAGTATTTTGGCAGCAGGAGGAAGTAAAAGAACGTCTAGTAAAGCAAGCCATAGAAAGGTTCTCCAGAAGAGACATCAGTCCCAGGGTATAGTCTGGGTACTTCATAGTAACAAAACCAGATCAGTCATTAAAACCAATATTAGAACTCAGACTGCTAAACTGATACAGCAAGACTAGCCGTTCAAAATGACCAAGCTGCAAGAGGTCAAAATGACCAAACTGCAAGAGCTGCAGTATAGGCCTCCTACCAATACGCCTTCAGCAAAAGAACTTCGTCAGATTAATCGTAGATCATGGACAATCATTTCAGGATAGTACCTATGGTCTGAACAAAGTTTCTGGCAGTAGTTACACATTTAAGAAGCTTGGGGATACACATATACCCCTATCTGGGCACCTGGTTGGTAAAGGTGAGCCTAATGCCAGGAGAAAATTAAGTGATAACATTTCTCATGCTAGGTTTACCATAAATCTTGAAAAATCATATCAAGAGCATGTGTTACTATGTGCAACACATAAACACACAAGAGGCAAATGCTTTTTAAATTCCCAAGAAAGCACTGGCATTTAGAGAGCAAACTGTCTTCTATCGGAAGGGACCATCTCTGACGGAGAACAGTAGTGAAATTGAGTCATGATAGTGTCTTATAAACCACTCATTCCATAGGCCCGATAACACATGTGCCTGATCTAAGAATGGTTGTAGAACAAATGGTCACAGTCCAGTGGAAGTTGGTAGAATCTGATTGTTCTTTCACAGTGGGTTTAGAAGATACAATGGTAGAACACTAAACATTACCACGGGTGAACCCTTCAAATTAGCAACTCTTCACTGACATTTACCATGGATGCATCCTACTCAGGGTGGAGAGGAGCACACATCAAAAACCTCAGGGGTCCGCGGAGTTGATTGAGGGCTTGCAGCACATAAATGTGTTGAAACTCCGAACAGTCTTCCTTACACTAAAAGATTTTATGGTGAGGTAAAAGGGAAGACCATTCAGATCAAGACAGACAATACAACTTCAATATTGTACCTCAGAAAGCAGGGAGGGACAAGATCATATACTATTCCAAATGAACCCAAGACATCTGGAACTGACACCTAACCCTGATAGCGGTACAGCAGCCAGGTATACAAAATGTAGAGGCAGACCGGCTAAGCAGGCAAAAACATGCTTCACATGAATGGGTACTGAAACAGCAAGTACTGCAAAGGATATTTCGTAAATGGGGTACACCATACTGCCAACTCACAGAACACCTAAAGAACAACAGTCTTCTGGATAACTCTGAATCTGGATTCTGCACCAACCACAGCAACCAAATCGCCTTCATTGCAGCCACTGACTACATTAGATCCCTCCTTGACCAGCGAAAATTGGTGGTCCTGATCCTCCTCGACCTCTCAGCAGCATCAACCCAGTATCTCACCACATCCTTATCAAAAGGCTTCACAACATTGGAATCCGAGGCGACCCCTCAAAGGGATCGCCTCCTTCACCGGAAGAACCCAGAGACTCCGCCTACCTCGAAACCCGATAACATCATCTGCAGCGTCCTTTAAGTTTCAATCCTCAGCTCTACTCTATTCAATATGTACATGACTTCCTTTGCCAATTTCTTCAGAGCACATGTATCTAACATCATTTCCTACATCGATGATGCCCAGCTCATCCTCTCTCGCTATCAGACAACCCTTCCACTATGCGTGCCAAGTTCCGTAGATGCATGACGAATGTCGCCGTCAGGATGAGACAACTGCCTAACACTCAGCATGGACAAGAAAGAAGTGCTGAACTTCGGGAACACCTCCCCCCCCTTGGAATGTCTCTTGGTGGTCTCCCGAACCAGGACCGTCACCCACTCCGACTGACCATGCCCGCAAACTTGGCATCATCCTGAACAGTAAGCTCACCATGATAAGCCAGATCAAAGTAGGCTCATCCGCCTGCTTCCTCACTCTTCGCATGGTCCCGTAAGATCTTCAAGTGGCTCCGCATTGACACCACCAGACGGACACCAGACGGACCTTCACCAAAGCCCTTGACACCAGTCAACTAGACTACGGCAATGCACTCTGTTGAAATTGCCACGCACCACCTCAAGACACTGCAGACATATAGTACTCAGCGGATAGAGTCATCCTTGAGTTCCCCAAGAGGACCGCAAATCAACCGCAATCCCAAGAAGCTCAGCTGGCTCCCCATTTAGAAGAAATGTCAGTTCAAGATGTTGATCCATACTTTCAAAGTCCTACACAACAACGGACATCAGCATACATCAAACAATGCCTGAATTTTCAGCTTCCATCCAGACACCTGCGATCCACACGTGCCAATAAAAAAACAGAGACCACACAACGAGGAAAAATTGTGCAACACTTGAATAGTTAGTTAACATCTCCATTAATGATCTATGCATGGCAGCTACATTGTCATCCATACATATCTTCACCAAATGGCATTTTGTGGACTTTCAAGTAAATAGAGCGTGCAGGTGGAACATAAAATGTTAAAACTTCCAGCTAGCCCAAACTCATTTCAACCCTGCTCCCAGGAAAAAGATACTACTAGAAAATCCATGCACAGCATGGGACTCCAGAAAAGATCCACCCTACAAATGGTTACTAGTACTACCTCGAGGAGTAGTTTTGCGGTTTGAAGAATTATTGAGATTCGCATGTGACCCTTCCACTTACTCAGAAACTGTTATAAGTTTAAAGAAGGACTTGAATACAGAGAAAGCTGGTAGCCAAAGGATTGAGTAAGTCCTCAAGGGTAAAAAAGGAAATTATAAAATGGCAACCATGCAAAGGGGCTTCCTGGACATATGTCTGACATGCCAGAAAATGGTGCGTAACAACGCCCATGAAAAAAACAAAAAACACTTGGAGAATTCCAGACCAAACCAGCATGTACTGAAATAATGCACAGAATATTAATCCGAAAATTTCTTCAAGCTCCAACATTGAAACTACAGGAAAGTAAACCTTTTGATACCCTTTTGCAACTAAGGAGATTTGCTGTGTAAAATAGATTGTTTAAATCTATCGCAGGCATTCACAATTACTGTAGGCCAAAGTCCATTTGTTTTTTCTTTCCGACATGATTAAGCAGTGCCTTTAGAATTAATGGTTACCGTAGAAAAATACCTTGCTTATGTGATGGCTCCGGATGTTTGCAAAAAATACATTTCTTTAATGAGATTTAAGTAGTTATTCAATAGCCTCATGTAAAATGTTTATGTATTTGTTTCTATTAGGAGATGACCCATTCTTGGCCGCCTCCCCTGACAGCTATTCACACACCCTGCAAAACTGAACCATCAAAATTTCCTTTCCCCACCAAGGTCAGTGCTAAGTTTTGTTGTTGTTTGTTCTGCCTACTCCCTATGCTTGACAAAAAGTAATCCTACTAACTTTGCTGACTGGACAGAGCTGGAACATAGAGCATGGCTATAGTAGACTGCTGCATATTTTGAACAGTTTTACTTCAACTATTGCACTTTGGAGACAGATTCTGGTGAATCTGGTTTTGCTTTCCCTAAATTCTGTAAGCTCTCTCCAGGATTGACCTGCTGCTGGTTAGGTTGATTACAGATTATTAATCATTGTTGCAGTAAGCCTTTCGTCCTTCTGATGTAAACATGATGACTGAAGGTGGGTCATGCAACAAAAATGATCCGTTATTCCTCACCAAGATGCCATAAGGCTAACGGTGCACTTTAGAAATATATTTCAAGTTCACATATGGGTGACAACCTTAGGAAATGGATTTTATATAAGAATTGAAACCACAGTTTGTTACCCAATGGTTTCCGTGAAATACAGTGCAATTGAGTTTGGTTAACTTTCAGATTTGCTGTCTAACCTGAGAGCAAGGGAGGCAGATAGTTTGAAGAAAATTAATTAAGGCTAAGTGTGAGAAAGTGCCATCTTTCTTGCATTGGTATGCCCCCACTTTTTGCTGAACTGCTGATGTGCTTTGACTGAGTGTGCCCTGGGCTCCTGCCAACCAGATACCCAGGGCCTGTGTTCCTTCCCTAAAGCTGTGTTGAAACAAAACCCAATTGGCATCTCTGGCCACCTATCAGCCCCCTGTAAATGGTACCCTAGGTACTCAGGGCATGGTGACCAGAGAAGGTACAGAGATAAACAGAGTCGGCATGGCACACATCCCTGTGTGCCATGCCCACAAACCCCACTGCCCTGGCATACACCAGTCACCCCTCTAGCTGGGTGCCCTATTCCAGTGATGTGGGCACAGGTGCATGAGCCCTGTGCTCCTACAGTACCCAGGGCCAGTCCTGGGCACTGTAAGTGCAGTGATTCCATTAAGAGTATATGGTGCTGGGAGGTTGTCATTACGAACACCACAGCTCCATGATGGCTTCACTGAAGACTGAGAAGTTCGGTATCAAACTGCACAGCACATTAAACCCACACTGATGCCAGTGTGAGGTTTAATGTAAAATGCACCAGAGGGCATCTTAGAGATGCCCCCTGAAACCTAACCTACAATCCACGTCTTGACTAAGTGGCTGCCCAAACTGCCACACAGTAGACATGTTGCTGGACCCCTGGGTGGAGAACCCCTCTCTTTCCTGGGCCTGCAACACTGCACGTCCTGGGCGAGGTGCTTGGTCTCCTCCCCCAGGATGGGCAGGGGGAAGCTTCAAAGGCATGCCGCCTCTGTGAGCTTCTCCAGACATTTGCCGTACCCAGCAACTGGCCCCCACCAGTTCTGACCCCCACTCTGGTGGGAAGATTGGCGGGAAACCCTACGTCAGGAAGGGGGGGTGCCAGCCTGTGCCAACCCCACCCTTCAGGTGGGGGAGGCGAGGTGAAGCACGACCCTGGGCTCCAGCCATCTTGAAGATGGGGAGCCCTGCCCAATCACAGCTAGGTTCCTGCCCCCCTCCCACTGGAGAGGAGCAGGCTAGGGGGTGTACCCACCCCAGGACAGGGATCTATTGGTCCCTGCCCTTGCCCTACCTATAACGCCCCAAAATTCAGTATTTGGGGCCTCCTTGAACCTTCCTTCCTCAGATCCCGATAAGAAACGAAGAAAGATGATCAAGAAGAAGACCCGCCGTGCAGCTGCTCACAACAGGACAACACCCACTGACTTGGCCCCAACCCCTACTGGCCTGTCGATCCTTGAACCTGCTCCTGCTTAATACCGGCGACTCCTGCGGACAGCAACCGTGGGACCCCGGAGGACATGCCTGCCTTGACCCTCTTAGAAACTGGGACTCCCATAAGCAGAGGCTCTGCTTCAATAATCAACCCCTGGAGCCAGCCAGGAAGCTCAAGACCTGCCCACTCTGCACCTGCCAAGCCCGGCCCGAGACTACGAGGACGTCCCCCCAGCGACTGGGACCTGAAGTCCAGTGCCCAAAGACCCGCCTCGACGAACCAGGCAACGCCTGCAGCCTCAGAACCAGGGACCCCTCCAACTGCGACCAGCCGAGGGTAAGATTACCTGACATTTAAAGACACCCCTGCACTCGGCGCCCTGCGGCTCCCTGTGCCTCCCTTTGGGGTACCTACCTCTTCTCCAGGATCTCAACTTACCTATCGAAGTGGTGGTCGCACCTGAAGAATCTCCGTCCCGAGTCTCCAGCCTTTGTTCCCTTTTTTCCTTTCCCATTGAATATATTGAGTGCCCGACAGCTTAAAGGCACCCTGCCCCCAGCCGCCCAAGTGCCTCTGGGAGTGCAACCTTTGCCCTAGACTACTTCCCACTTTGCCCAGAGCAAGTGACCAGGAGCCCAGCTCACCTGTCGTAAGTAGAGACCCCAGTGCTGGACTTAGGAGCCCAGTACTGGATTACAAAAGTAACGAGAACATACTGTTCGAGGCATATGGGCTGCAGATGGTACATTTATGAATAGATCGCCATCTGGTGTTGGGCTCGGATGATTGCACTTGTTTTTCTTCTGGAGAAGTCTTTGTCGTCATAGATGACTCCTCCTCTTGGTGTTAGTGCGCATGGGCATCGGCTCCATCCTTAGATTGTTTTTTTCCGCCATCGGGTTCGGATGAGGATCGACGTGCTCCGGACCGACTTCGATAAAGGTTATATTCGGCGCGTAACCCTTTCCAATTCGACGGTATTGTTATCAAATGCGACTTCACTTCCATACCGACGCGTTTCGAAGGACGACGACTACGAGAAACTAGAAGTAGTCCAGCCCGGGGTCCATGGAAAGGACTCCATTCAAAAAATGTCCAACGTGTGGTGCTAAGTTCCCACACAAGGACCTACACGAGGTGTGCAACCTCTGCTTGTCCCATGAACACGAATCCAGGGACTGTGAGGCCTGTGCAGCGTTCTCTTCAAAATCGACGATTAGAAACCGTCGAGCCCGAAGACACGAGGTATCGAGAATGCAGTCACAAGCAATCCCGGAGCTGTTCGAGGACCAGCACCCAGAAGAGGAGGAAGAAGAGGCCGACGAGGCGGGGTCTGAAGCGGACCAGTCCCACGTCGAGGAAATCGACGTCCAACAAACCGTGAGTGACGACGTCCCCTTACCAAAAAACAGACCCCGCACGGTGTCGACCCCGCCCTCGAGCCCGGTCAGACAACCGAAAAAAGTTTCCGACGCCCTGCCTTCGAGCCCGGCAACGAAACCGAAACCGAAACACTCGGTCTCACATCATGGTGGTTCCGATAAACGGACCACATCGACACCGAAGCTCCAAGTGAAGGAAAGCTCGAAGTCGAAGCAGTCCATGTCGACACCGAAACATGTTTCGACGTCGAAAACACCCTCGACACCGGGGACATCTTCGATACCGAAGACATCGGATCCGAATAAAATCTCGGTGCCGAAAATACAAATGGACAGTCAGAAGAAAAAACACCTTTCGGAACCGAAAACTGCGGTACCGACACAGGAATACAAGACCGATCCTAAACAAAAGACTCTGTTTATTGATCCAAAACTGGCAAGGTAGTCACAGAACTACCTAAAAAGAGGAAGAATGAACATTCGGACGACAAAACTCATCCGAAGAAGAGAACAATGGGGACAAATACAACTCCTCCCCCTTCTCCAAAACCTAGACACACACCGTCTTCTCCTCTTCCTCACAATAGACCAAATATTCCTCCCACACGACCATCTACACCTACAACAGATGTAGAGAGTGACACAGGGGAGGGAGAACATCCTGGGGATGATGAAGACACAATCCCAGAGGAGGCAGACCCATGGGAAGAGTACAATGTAGGGTCAGATAACGATAACGACCCTGAAATGTATCCTTCAAAACCTTCACCTCCTGATGATAATACTGGTTTTGCGCAACTCATTAATAGAGCAGCAACATATCACAAGGTAGAACTACATGCAGAACCTCAAATAGAGGATTTCTTATTAGAAACACTACCTACTGCACAAAGAACATCAGGAACACTACCAATGCTTAAGGGCCTTCTCAGTCATACATCAGAGATATTCAAAGACCCAGTGAGGGCTAGGGTACTGAACCCAAGAATCGATAAGAAATATAGGGCAGCTCCAAAAGACCCAATATACATTAAAGGGCAAATTCCTCTAGACTCACTAGTGGTCACAAACGCTCGTAAGAGAGCAAACTCTTTATCTACAGGAGAAGCTCCACCTCCTGATAAAGAGTCTAAGCTAATAGATGCCTCTGGCAAGAGAGTAGCATCTCAAGCGGCAAACAGCTGGCGCATAGCTAATACGCAAGCACTACTTGCAAGGTATGACAGAGCGCATTATGATGAATTAGAAAAACTCATCACACATCTCCCTAAAGAACATCAAAAGAGGGCAGATCAACTCATACAAGAAGGGAAGTTAATTACTAACACTTCTATAAAGTGCGCCCTAGACGCGGCAGACACTGCAGCAAGATCTACAAACACAAGCATCATGTTAAGGAGACATGCATGGCTCAGGGTATCAGGGTTCAAACAAGAGGTACAAACATCGTTACTGAACCAACCTTTTGATGGGAAAACACTTTTCGGCACAGGGACAGATGAGGCCTTAGAAAAAATGAAAAAGGATACAGAAACGGCTAAATCAATGGGAGCATTGCAACAGCCGACACAAAGAGGTTCCTTTCGTAGGTCCACCTATAGAGGAGGATCCAAAAATACAGGTACAAGCCAGCAACAAACCTCTTTTACACCTACATCACCCAGAGGTAATTCTAGAGGCAGTTAGAGGTAACAACAACAAGGGTAGAGGTCGCGGAAACAACAACAACCGCAACTCTCCAACCCCAAAGCAGTGACTTCATACAGCTCCCCCCAGACCATATAACACCGGTCGGGGGACGCCTATCACAGTTCCTACCTGTCTGGGAAAACATCACATCAGACAGGTGGGTGAGACAAATTATCCAACATGGTTATTGCCTGGAACTCACATCTACCCCACCAAACATCCCCCCCAAACAGCGTCCAATGAAACAAGATCACCTGACACTGTTAAAGCAAGAAGTACTATCCCTGCTAGGAAAGCATGCCATAGAGAAGGTTCCACAGCACCAACAAGGAACAGGAGTATACTCCCTATACTTCCTAATTCCCAAAAAGGATGGGTCTCTAAGACCGATACTGGACCTAAGACCTCTCAACGCATACATAAATTCGGAACATTTCCACATGGTCACGCTCCAACAAGTACTTCCTTTACTGAAGAAAGGGGACTTTCTTTCTACACTGGATCTAAAAGACGCTTACTTTCATATCCCGATTCACAAAGCCCACAGGAAATACCTCAGGTTCGTGGTAGAAGGACAACATTATCAGTTCAAAGTCCTTCCGTTTGGTGTCACAACGGCACCAAGGGTGTTCACAAAATGCCTGGCAGTGGTGGCAGCTCACCTAAGAAGACAACAAATACATGTCTTCCCATACTTGGACGACTGGCTAATAAAGGCCAAGTCACAAGAGGAATGTCTTCAAAACACACAAAAGACAATTCAGCTACTACACCAGCTAGGATTCACGGTGAACTACACAAAGTCACACCTACAACCAAGCAAGGTTCAACAATATCTGGGGGCTACTATAGACACAGAAAAAGCCAAAGTATACCCCAATCCAGTCAGGATCCAAACAATGCTTACAATCATTCAAAGATTCCAGCCACAACACTCACTACCAGCAAGAGTGTTCATGCAGCTATTAGGGATGATGTCATCCTGCATACTGCTAATACCATATGCCAAACTACAAATGCGTCCGCTACAAGAATGCTTAGCGACACAGTGGAATCAGGCTCAAGGACAGATTACAGATCTGGTGTTGGTAGACGACCACACACACCGCTCTCTGAAGTGGTGGAACACAACAAACATTGCCAAGGGGCGGTCGTTCCTAGAGCCAATTCCACAGGTGACAATAACAGCGGACGCATCGCTCACAGGATGGGGAGCACATATGGAGAAATACACAGTACAAGGAAGGTGGAGTGTGCAAGAAAAAAGACTGCACATCAATTACCTAGAACTACTAGCGGTGTTTCTAGCATTGAAAGCCTTCCAAATACATGTTACCAACAAAGCAGTCCTGATCAGAACAGACAACATGACAGCAATGTATTATATTCAAAAACAGGGGGGGACGCACTCTCTCCAACTATCCAGACTAGCACAGGAAATCTGGAGATGGGCCATTCCTCAAAACATCTATCTGTTAGCCGAACACCTACCAGGAGTGTCAAACCAGATAGCAGACATCTTAAGCAGACAGTCGGAACAAATACACGAATGGGAACTGCACCAACAAATACTGCAGCCATTCTTCCAAAGATGGGGACAGCCAGAGATAGACCTCTTTGCCACTCATCAGAACGCAAAATGCCAAAGCTTCGCGTCCAGGTACCCGCACCACCTGTCGTAGGGCAATGCGTTATGGATAAATTGGTCCAACAAATTTGCATACGCTTTTCCCCCTCTCCCACTAATCCCATTAGTGGTCAGAAAACTACAACAACACTCAATGACCATGATACTAGTAGCACCCACGTGGGCAAGACAACCGTGGTTTACCACGCTCCTGCAACTCTCACAAGTGCCACATCAAAAGCTACGAATTCTACCCATGCACCTTACACAGAACCATGGAGAAATAATGCACCCAGATCCCACACAATTGAACCTAGCGATCTGGCTCCTGAAATCCTAGAATTTGGGTACTTAGATCTACCCCCAAATTGCATGGAGATAATTAAACAAGCGAGACGTCCCACCACCAGAGCATGCTATGCAGCTAAGTGGAAGAGGTTTGCTATACACTGTACTAATAACAATATCAACCCTCTGGACGTATCAACAAAGGAGATTATCTGCTACTTATTACACTTACAGCAATGTAATCTAGCGTACACATCTATCAGGGTACACCTAGCAGCTATAGCAGCGTACCTACAAAACAGACAGCACATATCACTGTTCAGAGTACCAGCGATAAAAGCCTTCATGGAAGGTCTTAAAAGAGTCATTCCACCAAGATTACCACCTTCCCCAGTCTGGAACCTCAACGTAGTACTCACCAGACTAATGGGACCACCTTTCGAACCTATGCATAGGTGCGAAATACAATTCCTTACATGGAAGGTAGCTTTCCTTATAGCCATTACCTCACTCAGGAGAGTAAGTGAATTACAGGCATTGACAATACAAGAACCATTCCTACAGTTACACCAGAATAAAGTGGTTCTTAGAACAAACCCAAAGTTCTTGCCTAAAGTGATTTCAGCATTTCACATCAACCAGCCAGTGGAACTACCAGTCTTCTTTCCAAAGCCACAGACGGTAGCAGAAAGGGCTCTACATACACTAGATGTCAAAAGAGCCATTTTGTACTACATAGAAAGAACACAAAACTTCAGGAAAACTAAACAACTATTTGTAGCATTTTCCCCAACACATAAGGGCAATCCTATCTCTAAAGCAGGCATCGCTAGATGGATTGTAAGATGTATACAAATATGTTACATTAAAGCAAGGAGAACATTAACTGTTCCTCCTAGAGCACATTCTACACGAAAACTAGGAGCATCTATGGCATTCTTAGGGAACATTCCCCTAGATGACATATGTAGAGCAGCAACTTGGTCTACACCACATACATTCACAAAGCACTACTGTGTTGATGTACAGGCTGCACAACAAGCCAGAGTGGGCCAAGCTGTATTAAAAACTCTATTTCAAACAGTTGCGACAGACACTGGTGACCACCGCTAGGGAGGTAACTGCTGTACAATCTATTCATAAATGTACCATCTGCAGCCCATATGCCTCGAACGGAATATGCTACTTACCAGTATGCATCTGTTCTTGGCATAGAGGGCTGCAGAGTGGTACATGCCCTCCCTGCCTCCCCGGAAACCTGTGTCTGTCCCAACATTATCTTATTTAGATACACTTACATGGGCATATCTTTATGTATTATACTACACTACTCCATCTAACCCTACTATGGCAAAACAATCTAAGGATGGAGCCGATGCCCATGCGCACTAACACCAAGAGGAGGAGTCATCTATGACGACAAAGACTTCTCCAGAAGAAAAACAAGTGCAATCATCCGAGCCCAACACCAGATGGCGATCTATTCATAAATGTACCACTCTGCAGCCCTCTATGCCAAGAACAGATGCATACTGGTAAGTAGCATATTCCTTACCTGCAACCTGAATTTTCTCCCATTGGATAACATTGTCAGATTTCCCCTGAAAAGTTTCTAAGTGTGAACTTTTAAAATACCTTTTTGTTCCTTAAAAATCATTGTAATAACCAAAACGTTTTTACTAAACTGGTTCCAGCTTAGACCCCAGGACTGAATCTAGGATCCAGTCTTGGACTTACCAAAGTAATCTACCAAGTAATCAACTGCAATTCTGTAGAAAAACCCATTGAGCTCCATGCTAAATTGTGTGTAGAACTGTGTTGCCTATTGCAACCCCTGTACCTATTGTGTTTACCAAGTCATTGCCTTTATGCAAATCAATCACCTGAGATTACTCATCACTGAGAAAAGTATATTTTGATAACTGTTGGTTCTAAAAATAAAGCAACTATATCTTTTGATATAAAAACAAATGGCCTGGAGTTCAGTCCTTGAGTGTGTGAAACCTTTTGCTAACTGTGTATAACAAATGCTTTACACTGTCCTCTAGTACTGCCTTACTGCTCGACCTAGCTACCACTTTTGAGAATGTCAGCCCTGACTTTAACCTCTGTTATACCTCTGGGGTCGGTGGCCTCTATACACACTGCACCTTACTTTGGTCCAGTACATTTAGAGCCAGTTTCTCACACTAAGCAGTAGATTTAATGCATAGAAGATAGCAACCTTTCTGGAAGCATTACCCATTGGGTGATTGATCTAGAAAATCTGCGACTTTCAGGTGGAACATCTGCACAACTTGTTTCCTTGAAATCAGCCCTTCCCAATGCATTAGGATCTGTGGATCCGCATTCCCAGTCAAAGGGAGGGAGAGCAAAACCAGTGAGTAACGAAATTTAATTGTGATTTTGAGTTAATCATGGCTTGTACTTGTAGCCAGTGCATACTTGTGTTATTTGGACCATCCTTGGGAGGTTAGTGTTGGTCCTGCATCTCCTTGATCAACACATTCAAGCCTCTTTAACTTGCACCTTTGCATGTTGTAAAAAACATAGAAATGGAGTGCTATACTTCGTTCATGCGTGAGTAGTTCTGTCAAGGGCAAACACATTTGCATATTTAGAGTTCCTGAATTCTGTTATAGTGAAATGAAGCATTTTTGCAAGGGCCGGCAATTATTAACCAGTTGTAAAGGAGTAGCAAGGGATGTTTCCAAGCTATGTTTAATCGATTAGTGATCACAGAAATTGGACTTTTTTGTACTTGTTGCGTGCTTGGAGTTCAGCACTTCAACGTTTCAAATAAACACACTGTTTGATTTCCCATTGGATAGTTGAGGGGAAGGAGTATGTCCAACAACACCCTTCATAAGGCGGTGACAGAGCGGATGCGGATTCTAACTGCCGTAGCTCTGCCGTCGATACGCATAACATGATATGCTTTTAACTTTTAAAACCTTTGCTGATTGAATCTGTATTTATTTGAATTTTTAGCCTGTATTTTAATATTTTGTGACGTTTTGTAAAGCGGAAATAGTTATTGGAGGCTATTTGGTTTGGTGCAATGCTTCAATGTACCTGAGGCTGCTTGCGATTCTCACGTCAGTGCTCCCCGGTCCGTCACGGCAAGTGCCGCTTGTACGGAGGGTGTGGAGGGCACTCAATACTCACTTCCGGGAGGGAACCATTTTCGGGTGGTGAACGGGTTAGTCGCCCACAACTCGCATCCTTCATAAACGAATGACAGAGGGGACGCGCGGAGGGCGCGCCAAAGGCAAGCCCGTATGCGCCTGTCCGGGCCAGGACCCCTACTCAAAGTAAGGTAAATCTTGAAAGGATAGCATATAGTGGTAATGAAATGTTTAAACTTAGGACTAACGCACACTGCCCTATTCTAAACCTGTTGTCTGAAAATAAACATTGCCCGAACTGTACGTTTACTTTCAACTACACAATGATTGAAGCACTAACTCAGCACTGCCAGCACTCCAGTAAGAAGGTAAATAAAGTTGTCAAAGCAGCCCTACTCAATGCACGGTCTTTAGTGAAGCACAATATCGAAGTAGCTAACTTAATTGAAACCCATGACCTGGACCAGTTGTACATCACAGAGACATGGGCAGACGAAGCCTCAGATGTAGATCTGGCATTTGCACTTCCCGGGGGTTACACGATAATTTGAGCAGATAGGAAAGGAAAACACGGGGAGGGCTAGCCATCAATTGCAAAGAAGATCTGCAGGCCAGGGGTTGGGCTTCAGGTAGCAGCCCAGACTGCGAAATCTTATAATTCCAGATTACCATCACCAAAAACGATACTTTTAAAGGCCTTTCTACTCTACAGACCGCCAAAGGCAAAAACCCCCTTGACACAATCACTTAGTCCTTTAGTTGAATCCAGTATAAAGGGTGCAGATTTTACTATATTGGGGGATTTTAACCAACATCTGGAAAAAGACACGGAGAAAAGCATGCGATTAATTACTGAGACAATGGCCAGCTGCTCCCTGACACAAATGGTCCAGCAGGATACACATACAGCTGGTCATACACTGGATGGGATTTTTACCTCCAACACCAATATGGAAATTGGGGAAATAATATCGGTTCCATGGTCGTACCATAAAGTTATAAATTTTTCCCTAATGATGGGACAGGGAAAAATAACTAGGTCTACCCAGGCAAGGCATACAGCCTACCAGGAATGGACATACCTAAACTACAGGAGCAACTCTCCATGACCGTAATGGAACTAGGCTCAGATAGTAATATAGCCACCGATCAAGTAACCACCTGGATTAAATCCGCGGTTTTAATTGTTGCCCTCATAAAAAAGAACCTCGAGGAAGAAAATTATTTCAGAACCTTTTTTCTCGGAGAGGCTGAGGTTACAAAAGCAGATATGTAGAAGGGCTGAAAGAAAATGGAGGGCTAATTATGAGGCCAAGGCTAAAGAAACTTATTGTAGTACCCTGGCAACTTATAAAAAACTAATAATAGAAGAAAAAAGTGAATACTTTACAAGGAAAATAAATGAAGCCAAAAACTCGACCAAAGAACTTTTTACCACTGTTAAGAAGCTAACAAATCTCGCCTCAAATGAACAAATAGAAGGTAGCACCGTTGAATCAGTGTGTGAATCCGTGAAGACGTCAAGCATTCCTAACTTTCCACAATCAAAGGCATACCCCAACCCTAGCGGGCGTACAGAAAATGGCAACTTAGGGTTCCGGTTTGTGACTCCATTTGTAGAACAGATAAGACAAATAATAACGTCAACTAAGTCAGGAGACCTTGCAGACCTCTGTCCGCCTAAGGTGCTTCATCGTTCCCAGAGCTACTCAGCAAGCAACTGCATTTGCTTTTTTACTAAGATCATAGTCGAGCTGCTTCCCTGATGCTTGGAAAATTGCATCAGTCTTGCCTTTGCTGAAAAAGCCCAATCTGGATCCGCATGATCCGGCGAGTTACAGGCCGATTTCAAGAATACACTTTCCGGCCAAAGTGCTGGAAAACCTTCTGAATAAACAGCTGTCTGACTTTCTCACATCTACCCATGCCTTCGACCAATCCCAGTATGGGTTCAGGGAGGAACACGGAACTGAGACAGCCCTGATCAAGGCAGCAGAGGAACTCCGGAGTGTACTGGATGCAGGTGGGAAGGCTACCTTGATGCTTTTAGATCTATCGGCAGCCTTCAACACGTTAATCATGGTATACTCCTGACGCGTCTAGCAGAGCTGGGAATGCATGACTCAGCACTTGCTTTACTATCATCGTTTTTAGGGGAGAGAACCTTTACAGTTAAATTAGGGGTTCACACATCTAAACCATTTGTCTCCCTGGGGGGTGCACAGGGTTCCTTCCTGAGCCCCACCCTCTTTAATTTATATGTTGCCCCATTAGCGGCCATCATCAGAAACTGTGTTTCTCCCGGTTTCATACGCAGATGACGCACAAATAGTGGTGTCAATCTCTAACAACGTAGAGGAAACAGTGGACAGGTTTAGTAACTGCATGGAACAAGTCAACCAACTAAACTGTCTAAAACTAAACGGTGATAAAACAGAGGTTTTGATATTCGGGGCGGAGCCCAACATCTGGTCACATAAATGGTGGCCTGATGGTTTGGGCAAACGCCCGACCCCGGTGGACAAAGTTAGGAACTTGGGCTTTGTATTTGACACCAAACTAACGTTCCAAGCACAGATTAACAAACTATCTTCCTCTGTGTGGTACATTTTGAAGCTGATAAAGACTCCTGCTGTTCATTCCCGTAGAAACCTGTAAAACACTGGTAACCACGCTGGCTTTGTTCAGGCTGGACTACGGGAATGCTCTGTATGCTGGGTTACAAACTCAACTCCTGTCATCTTCAGCGCCTACAAAACGCTGCAGCTAGGTTAGTATCCCCAAGGCCGAGCCGGTGGCCCACAGATTAAAAAGCCTACACTAGCTACCGGTGCTGAAAAGGATACGGTTCAAGACAGCTTGCCTAGCATATAAGGCTTTTCGGGGGGTAGGCTCTCAATTTCTAAAAAACAACTCAAAACAGTATGAACCTCCAAGGAAACTTAGATCAAGCGATGCAATGCTGATTAAGACTCCCAGATTCAAGCAACTGAGATGGGGGAGGGGGAGGTGGGGGGAGGGGGGGAAGCTTTCTATCGCAAACAGCTAAGACTTGGAACCAACTACCACTCTCAATAAAAAATAGTCCCATGCTGCTAGTATTCAGAAAGGCCGTAAAAACTTGTCTCTTTTCAGCATAGCTTGATGTCCATTCCGGGCAGCTCCAGACTTGGTGCACTTAACTCCGAGCCAAGACGCCCCAGGGCATTCATACGCTCTATAAATCTATAAATCAAATCAAGCAAATCACCTTCTTTCTTATCACCATTGCTCTTCTAGAATGACAGTCATTCTATATGGCAGCTGGTACACTTTTTTCATCATTTCAGAAATATGCATGTTCAAGGCATGTGTGCTGTTGATACACATGCTTTGCGTACTCCTGTCACCTAGTGGAAGGTCCGCATGTTTGCAAGTTGTTGTTCCTAAAAGAAGTCTTTCCAGGCACAAGGTAAGATGACTCCTTTCGGGGATAGTATGCATGGGCATCGACTCCATTGGTTTTTTTTTCCGCCATCAGTTTCAGACGTGTATTGCATGCTCCAGTTCGAAAACCGTTTTTTGGGCAGTCCACTCTACCCTTGACTGTATTGTTTCCATACGTGTTTTCCCTGTTCTCCACGTATCGATTTGATTGACAAACTCCATTTTCGATAAAAAGCCATGTGTGCGGCCGTCAACTTCTGCTGATGGAACAGACACCTTCCACTTCTGTCCTTGGTCCCATGCCATATATCACCGCACCGACCTACATCCAGTTTCTAACTTGTGCCTGTCTCTGGAGCACATGTAGCAAGACTGCGACGCTTGTAAGTCGTTTCGGTCCAAGAAGACTCTACGCAATCATCGGGAATTTGCAGTGCCAAAACATCCAACACACTCCGGCTGTCTTCGTGGAAGAATCCGACCAAGAAGAGATCGAAGCGTCTGCCTCAGAAGAGGCCCCCTGTTCCAGAGTCCGATTCTGAGCTCGAGATCGATCTGGAGTCTGAACATGTGCCTCCTGGACAGGATGCCATGAGTACCGAAGACCTCTTGACCCCTAAATCCTCTTCAATAACTCTTAAAGCTATGTCAACACCTCTGCCTTCTGGCCACGCTTGGCACCGAGACAATGTTTCCGATGCCCGCCTCTCAGCTCAGCACTGAAACAACCTGTTGATCTGTCCGGCTAGGGACTGAGTCTGCCGAAATCCCCTTCGGATCTGAAATTGTGCTCCAAATACAAATCTGCTTTGGAGCCAAAACCCTCCGCTTTGAAACACAAACATGATTCGGAGCTGAAACTCTGCTTCGGAACGCAAACATGCTTCGTAGCCGAAACATTCCAAAGAAAAGTCTATTTAGATGCCAACATTTAAGGACCGTGTTTCCGAGCCTCCAGAACCAGTTTAGCCTTTCTTAAGGCCAAATTGTATCCCAAACAGAAAAATATTTTATTGATCCCGATATATATATATATATATATATATATATATATATATATATATATATATATATATATATATAATATATATATATATATATATACACACAAAAAAAGGAGAGAACTCTGGGTAGTTCTCAAGTTTAGGTGGAAAGCAGCCCCTGTAAGAGCACTCTCAACACCAGCGACACTCTAGATCTGCTCACCTCAAATGTCTGTTTTTCTATCAAAGTTTTTAAGCATAGGATTAGCACAGTGCTATCCACGCCGAGATAGAAAATGACAAAGTCTTCTGCAATTTATACAGCAAAGTCTTTAAGCATAGGACTAGTACAGTGCTGTCCTTGCCGAGCTGTAAAAGGACAGCACTGTACTAGTCCTATGCTTAAAGACTTTGCTGCTTTCCACCTAAACTTGAGAACTACCCAGAGTTCTCTCCTTCTTTTTTGCATTATTTATGCATCACTCTATGCCTGAAAGGGTTTTGTTATATATATATAATTTATTTTTTAAAGTTTTATGTGGCTGAACTTGACCCGAATCGGGTATTAGAGTGCTTTCTGTAGTAGGGGATCTCTGTGTATAGTCATAATGTAGTGAATAGTCTCGCTCATGTGCGGGGACCCCGGAGCAATCAAAAATAATCTCTTAAGCGGTCTTCTTTGCAGTCCTGCATAGACACTTAAGAGAAAAACAAAGACAAATAATGCAGCCTATAATCACAAGGCTACACTGGCCAGTACTTCAACTTAAAGTGAAAAGGATAGCCAAATAAAATCAAATTTAACACATCTTGCCAAGGTTCACCCGTAGAGAAACTTCCTTTAACCAAAATCCTTGAAATGATAGAGAGGAAGGGTTGGACAGACAAGCCCCCATAGGCTGCCATTATGTGTCTGGAAAAGGGATACTGTGCCTTTAAGGAACTCTCCAGAGACCCTCGGTATCCCAGGATGTACAGCCAAAGTCCTTTTACTTTCAGTTTTTTTCCGGCTCCTGCTAGCAGGACCCTGGAGCATTGAGCTCTCCCTTTTGGGTATTTCTTCAATTTTTGGCACTTTTCCAGTGTTTTGAATTTCACTCGACGTCTAGGGTCTTCCTCTTCCAATTGCTGTGTTTTTTAACCAGTTTTACCACCTCTTTTTGTCAAAAATGCCAGCTTTATTTGACAAGTGCCCCGAGTGTGGTAGGAAGAAGGCTAAATCTGACCCACACAAATTATGCATACTCTGGCTCCCTTCCACCCCTATCCCTGACTCCTGTGATATCTGTCACTCTTTCTCCAGGAGGACCCTGCGTGACAGGGAGAAGATTCGTCTCCAAGGCCTGGAGCAGAGGAGACATAAAGAGCCAGATGGGGACTTCTGGGCATGGAGGGATTCATCGTTCTCTGCCTGTGCTTCGGCCTCTGGGAGGCTCCCCAGTCAAGAAAAGGCCCAGAAAATTCACAGATCCCGGTCGACATCGATAGCTTCGGCGTCGAGCGGTATGACTACCATCCACTCCCCGTCGACCCAGGGCTCTGGGTCCAAGCGGCGTCGCCGCTCGACGTCGTAGGGCAGGATGTTGAGACCTCTGACGAGGCCGACGACTTCACCGGCGTCGACACACCATCGACGTCAAGATGAGTCCAGGAGGCAAATGCGTTCGCCGTCGAGGCTGTACCGCCGTTCGCCGTCAACTTCGACACAACGGTCGACGTCGAGAAGAGGCAAGTCGACGTCGAAATGAAGATATTCGACGTCGAGGAGTGCGTTGAAGTCTAGAAGATCGACGTCTAGGAGTAGTAAGTCGAAAAGGTATACGTCGAGGAAGGAAAAATCGATGTCGAGGAGACGTCCAAGGACCAGGACAGTGTCCCTGGCCTCAGTGGTCAGTCTGTCGTCTTCATCTGCGAGCTCCCGGTTGGGGCGGCGCCGGCGCTCGGCCAAAAAGAGGTCTGCCTCCACAACATCATCTTTAAGGCCTGCTCAGAAGAAGAGGAGAGTGGTGAGGTCATTGGAATTGGAGTATTCATGGACCTACTCACCTTCTAGGCCCAGGACGCCTACACCTCCACCACTGCCTCAGAGGATGCCTTCTCCGCAGCGTCCTCCTCCTCCAGCAACGATTCCTCCTCCTCCTCTTCCACTTCCACCATCTCCTACACCGCCCCTGACTCCTCTTCCGCCTCCTCCCCGACCTCCACAACCTCGGCCTGAGGTTCCGGCTCAGACTCCTCCGCTTCCGCCTCCTCTAAGACCGGCGGCTCTGGCGAGGCCCAGGAGATCTAGATCAAGGTCTAGAGGAAGGGATTGCACTCGCAACCATCATAGGTGGGACTGGTCACGGTCCCGGTACACTGGCTCCTCGAGTGACCGGAGGTATTCTCCAACATTATCGGATTCCCCTCCTACGAGAGTCACCTGTGGATGACATTGTGACATTTCAGGAGGTGCGGCTGAGGGGGCAGCGAAGTTAGGGATCACATGGACGGTACACACGCCATCTACCTCTGTGATCTTTGAGACTTTGCACAAACGGCATCTTTCTCGCCCGTTGTTGCCCTTGGCGCCAGGCCTGGAGGAACCGGCCATGGAGCTGTTTCTAACCCCGGCATCGGTGAAGTCGGCTCCATCTTGGCTGCAAAAGAAGTACAGGCCCCCGGATTCTGATCCGGCGTTCTTGAGGTCAGATTCTGTACCGGATTCTGTCATCGTGACAGCAGCCAAGAAACAGCATGCTACTGCTCCGTCTTCTACGGTACCTCCGGACAAGGAGAGCCGTAAGATGGATTCAGCCGGACGGAAGGTTTGCGGTACGGCTGCCACATCAATGAAAGCGGCGAGTGCCTCGGCGCTCTTGGGTCGCTATGACCGTGCTTTGTGGGAGAGTCTCTGCAACAGATTCTCGAGCTCCTCCCGAGGGATAGGAGGAAAGACTTCCAGGAGATATTGAACAAGGGCATGATGGTCTCCAATCAAGTCATCAGCTCTGCGGCGGACGCCTCGCTCCTGGTAGCTCTTGGTTATTGCAATGGCATTAATTTAATACGCCATTCCTGCTTGCGCCTTACCTCTCTCAAACCGGAGGCGCAGCAGAGAATCGCAAATTTGCCGTTCTCTGGATCGACGCTCTTCGGGGCGCATGTGGGTGAGGAGATGGCCCGCATGAACGCGGAAGTAGAGACATTGAAGGCCGTTGGTTTGGAGCAACCAAAGGAACAACGGAAGTCCTTCCGTCTGTTCCGGAGGAGATATGGTTCCCAGAAGCGAGGACAAGGTAGTCAGGCTGGCCAGCAGCAACAAGAACAGCAGCAGCAGAACCAGCGGCAGCCATTCCAGAAGCGTCAGAGGGGCAGAGGCGGCCAGCAGTCCTCCTCAGCGAACAAGGGCCCGGCTGGGTCTAAGCCCTGAGGTGCTACTTCCCCCTCGTCCGTTACCCACTCCAGTGGGATGAAGCATACAAAATTACCTGGCAGAGTGGATAAAAATTACTCCGGACAAGTGGGTGCTGAATATTGTTTGCAATGGATACAGTCTTCGTTTTGTCAGCCCTCCTCCAGCAATTCCACCGGTTCGCTCGCAGTTCCAGCTGCGTGAGCTCCAAGTGGAGGCCGATACCCTGTTAAGAAAAAGGGCGATAGAAGACGTCCCTCTGTCTCAAAGGGGAAAGGGTCTTTACTCACGGTTCTTCCTGGTGTGCAAGAAGGACAAGAACGAGTTCAGGCCCATTCTGGATTTGCGACAAGCAAACAAATGGATTTACAGGGAGACATTTTGCATGTTGTCTTTGCACCAGATTTATCCTCGGCTACAAAAAGGAGACTGGCTTTGCGCAATAGATCTACAGGATGCGTACTTCCATGTGCCCATTGCACAGAATCACCATAAGTTCCTGCGCTTTCTAGTAGGCGCCAATCACTATCACTATCAGTACACCGTACTACCATTTGGTTTGAAGTCTGCACCCAGGACTTTTTCAAAAGTGCATGGCGATGGTGGCAGTGCACCTGAGAAAGAACAAGGTGTTTGTCTACCCGTACCTGGACGACTGGTTGATCAAAGCCTCCACCTTCCAGGAAGCGCAATTGCACTTCAACAGGACGGCCGTTCTGTTGAACCAACTGGGGTTGCACATAAACATGTCCAAGTCTGTTCCTACTCCTGTCCAGTGCCTACAGTTCTTGGGAGCCTCCATCGATACTCTTTCAGCAAGCGTGTCTCCTTCGGAGGAGCGACGCTTATCGATCCTTCGGAAGGCTCAGGCTCTCATAGCTGTTTCATCTACGACAGTGAGGACGGTGTCTTCTCTACTGGGGTCGATGGCCTCTTACATCTTCCTCACGCCACACGCACGCCTCCACATGAGGCCGCTGCAGGAATGTCTGGAGGATCAGTGGGACCAGAAGCGGGGGAGCTGGGACGACAGGATCCAGCTGTCCCTTCACGCTCAACAGTCCCTGAGATGGTGGTGCTCAGCAGAGAATCTCCTCAAAGGGGTTCCATTCCACAAGGACATTCCGATTCGGACTATCGTCACGGATGCTTCTCTCCACGGCTGGGGAGCGCATTCAGACCATCTACAGATGCAGGGAACGTGGTCCACGGCGGAATCCATGTATCACATCAATTTCCTGGAACTCAGAGCTGTTCATTTGGTGCTGAAAGCCTTTCATCCGTCCTTCCAGACCAACTCCTTGCTTGTACAGACGGACAATACGACCACAATGTATTACCTCAACAAGCAGGGGGGCTCGAGATCGCTCACACTGTCACAAGAAGAGCAGGCGATTTGGCACTGGCTGCTAGCCAGAGGACTGGCAATAACGGCTACCCATCTGCCAGGTGTGCAGAATGCTCAGGCAGACACACTCAGCAGGCTGGTGCAAGAAAAGCAAGAGTGGGTTCTGAACGACAAAGTGCTAGGAAACATCTTCGACAGGTGGGGCACTCCAGAAGTAGATCTGTTCGCCACCGCCAAAAACGGAAAATGCCAAGACTTCGCCTCCAGGTATTACCAACCGGGGACTCTGGGGAACGCGCTATGGATCAGCTGGTCGAACAGCTTTCTGTACGCTTTTCCACCCATTCCCCTGATTCCGGCGGTACTCATCAAGCTGTCTCGGTCCAGAGCACGGATGATCCTCATTGCTCCGGAGTGGCCCTGACCGTGGTGGTTCACGGACCTGCTTCACCGGTCTCTCCTACCCCACCTGCGGCAGCCATGTCGGCCGGACCTTCTCACGAAGTTCGGGTGGCAGATTGTGCACCCCAAACTATAATCGTCGAGTTTGGCGGCATGGCTTCTGAGATAGTGCAATATGGACACCTGAATCTCCCTGACGATTGCATGAATATACTCAAGGAGGCTAAGAGACCTTCCACTAGGACTTCCTATGCCTACAAGTGGAAGAGGTTCTGCATCTTGTGCACTTCCAAGAACTATGATCCGATGACCTGCAAGGAAGATGTCATTCTTCCATACCTTTTGCATTTGGCTCAGTCTGGCCTTAACTTTCATTCTATTTAGGTTCACCTCACAGCATTAACTACGTATAGGAAATGCCCTTCACAGACCTTCTTCCAGATCCCTGTGATTAAAGATTTTTTGGAAGGATTGAAGAAAGTGTTTCCTCCTGTTCGGCGTCCTTCGCCTTCATGGGAGCTGAATGTGGTGCTGTCCCGGTTGATGAAGGAACCTTTTGAACCTATTCATAAGGCTTCACTGCAGCACTTATCGTGGAAGGCGACTTTCCTCGTGGCCATTACATCGGCCCGCAGGGTGAGTGAAATTCAGGCATTGTGTTGCCAAGAACCTTGTACTTTATTTCATGCTGCTAAGGTTGTGATGCGTACTCACCCTAAGTTCCTTCCTAAGGTAATTTCTGATTTCCATGTCAATCAGACTATTACTTTACCTACGTTTTTCCAGAATCCTTCCACTCCAGCGGAAAGGTCTCTGTACTCCCTGGATGTCAGAAGGGTGTTGAAATTCTCCTTGGATAAGACCAAGGACATTCGTAGGTCAGACCAATTGTTTGTCAATTATGAGTCGGTCAGAACTTGTCTTGCCACCTCCAAACAGTCCATCTCGAGGTGGATTGTGTCCTGTATCCAGTTATGTTATTAGAAAGCTAACAAGACCTTAGGGGGTAAACCTAAGGCTCATTCTACCAGTGGCAAAGCAGCGACAACGTCTTTACTCCGTAATGTTCCCATTGCAGATATCTGCAGGGCTGCCACTTGGAAGTCGGTCCATACCTTTGCTAAGCACTACTGTCTGGACTCTGATGCCAGGGCAGATGCTCAGGTTGGGCAGGCTTCGTTGAGAAATCTGTTTGTACAGTAGTGGTGTTGTCTTTTTCCTCCACCGCCGGATTGGTTGTTGGGATGGGCTTGCCATTCTATTCACCTCATTATGACTATACACAGAGATCCCCTTCTACAGAACGAGTAGTTTCCTACCCGTAACTCCAGTTCTGTAGTAGGGGAATCTCTGTTATAGTCATAAGCGCCAGCCCTCCTCCCCGGTGGATAAAATGATAATGTACTGTATGCTACAGGCCGTGCTTTATACACCTTCAAAAAGAACTGAAAGTAAAAGGACTTTGGCTGTGCATCCTGGGATATCGAGGGTCTCTGGAGAGTTCCTTAAAGGCACGGTATCACTTTTCCAGACACATAATGGCAGCCTATGGGGGCTTGTCTGTCCAACCCTTCCTCTCTATCATTTCAAGGATTTTGGTGAAGGGAAGTTTCTTTATGGGTGAAACTTGGCAAGATGTGTTAAATTTGATTTTATTTGGCTATCCTTTTCACTTTAAGTTGAAGTATTGGCCAGTGTAGCCTCGTGATTATAGGCTGCATTATTTGTCTTTGTTTTTCTCTTAAGTGTCTATGCAGGACTGCAAAGAAGACCGCTTAAGATATTATTTTTGATTGCTCCGGGGTCCCCGCACATGAGCGGGACTATTCACTAGATTATGACTATAACAAAGATACCCCTACTACAGAACTGGAGTTACAGGTAAGAAACTACTCCTTACATAGCACCAGTTGCATTACATGAAGACACAATTTTGGCGAAAACTCCAGCAAACACAAGCTTCCTGCAGAGAATCCTCCTGATAACATTACCTTAAAGAGGAAGAAGGACATGGCTACCAGCCCTGTTTATCCTGCCCCCACCTCCACCATCTTGTCCACAGTTAATAATTGAAGATCCATTACCCATAACACCTCATTGATCTCCACATACAGATCCAGATGCAGATCAGGGTGAATGCTAGTACTAATTTGCCTGCAGACCAATGAAATGATTACTCCATTGACCCTCCAGTAGACAATGAGCCAGACCTCTATACTGCAAAGCCTTCACCACCAGATGATAATATGGCTCATCAACTGCTCATTACTAGAGCAGCAGAGTATTGTGAGTCACCACTACATATACAAACATTAGAAGTAGACTTTATATTTGGAATACTTGAGTCCACACACAGATCAAGTCACACACTCCCTATGCTTAAAGGCATGCAGATGATATCTTTAGAGACCCTGTCAGAGCATGTATTTTAACTCCTAGGGTAGATAAAAAATATAAACACTCGCCATCAGATCCTGTGTTTATTAAGGGAAAGTTACCTCTTGACACCCTAGTAGTGCCAAGTGCTTGCAAAAGACCTAACTCACAAACCTCTGGGGATGCACCTCCCCCAGACAAAGAATCCAAACTTACAGATGCCTCTGGAAAACTAGTGGCTCTTCAAGCTGCTAACCACTGGCACATCGCAAACACACATGGTCCACTAGCTCGGTATGACAGGGCACACTGGGATGAGATGGAGCAACTGCTCCAATATCTCCCAGACAAACACAAAACGAAGGCGCCGCAGTTAGTTGAAGGGAAACTCATCTCTAACTCCTCAATCAGATGTGCTTGAGATGCAGCTGACACCACAACTGGGGAGATGAATACCAGCATTCTCCTTAGAAGATATGCATGGCTTAGGATCTCCGGGTTTAAGCCTGAGGCTTAACAGTTCATTTCGAACAGCCCCTTTGACAAGGAACACCTGTGTGGTCCTGCAGTCCACCAATCCTTAAAAAAGATGAAAAAGTACACAGTAGTGTCAAAATCCATGAGTGCTCCTGTCCCCATCCAATAGAGGTTCCTTGCGCCACTATTTTACAGAGCAGGGTCCAAAGCAACATTCTCAGACCTAAATGTTTCCTCTTATAAAGGCAACAACCAATCCTTTCCCTCTAGAGGTTTCTACAGTGAAGGATATAGAGGTAACCATTCCAAAGGTAGGGGTAAGGCGCCACACCACTTAACATCCCTTCTAATAAACAGTGACTTGCCCACACTTCCCCCGATCACGCCACACCTGTCAAGGGAAGACTAACAGTTTCTCCCC
Source organism: Lissotriton helveticus (assembly GCF_964261635.1). Lineage (NCBI taxonomy): Eukaryota > Metazoa > Chordata > Amphibia > Caudata > Salamandridae > Lissotriton > Lissotriton helveticus. The sequence goes on from NC_136068.1 coordinate 743,868,607, forward strand.
CATGTGGCAATCTAGAACAACCGACAAATGGGTACTCAACCTTATCCAACATAGTTATTGCCTGGAGCTCACCTCCAATCCACCAAACATCCCACCTCGCGTTAAGAAACTGTTGTCAGACCATTTGCAGTTACTCAAACGAGAGATGCAATTTCTTACAAAAGGCAGACATAGAACCAGTTCTGTTTCAGTACTAGCATTCAGGGGGTTTACTCTCTTTATTTTCTAATTACCAAAAAGGACGGTTCCTTAAGACAAATTTTGGATCTCGAGTTAAACCAGTACATACTGTCAAAACATTTCCATATGGCAACGCTTTAACAGGTTTTAACTCTCCTACTGCAGGGCGCTTTAATGTCCACACTGGACTTTAAAGACACATATTTTAACATTCACCTTCATCCAGCTCATCGCAAATATCTCGGGTTTGTGATAGCAAGCACACACTATTAGTTCAAAGTACTTCCATTTGGAGTAACTACTGCTCCCAGGATATTTACAAAATTCCTAGCAGTAGTTGCAGCTCATCTCAGAAGATAACAAATGCATGTCTTCCCGTACCTAGACGACTGGCTCATCAAAGCCAGCACAACCCAAAAGTGTTTAAAAAACATTCGGACCACTCTACACCTACTCCACCAATTGGGTTTCACTGTCCGCATTCAAAAGTCTCATCTACAGTCTTCACAGATACAATCTTATCTAGGAGCCACTCTCAACACTCACGCAGCTCTAGCCTTCCCCAATGCAGCCAGAATTTCCAGTATTCAAACTCTATTGCTGCAGTTCCAAACCTTGCCAGCCAAGACTTTAATGCGGCTACTGGGAATGATCTCATGCATTGCGAAAGTACCTCATGCAAAACTAAACATGCGTCCATTACAAGAATGCTTAGCACGTCAGTGGAATCAGTCACCAGGGTCAATTAACAGATCTAGTGTTGGTGGACAGCCGCACCCATTGCTCTCTGCAGTGGTGGAACCCACAAAATGTATCAAAAGGGCGGCCTTTCATCGACCCTGTTCCGCAAGTGCTAACAGCAGACACATCTCTCACGATTTGGGGTGCTCATCTCCATCATTACACAATTCAGGTCTCTGGTAAGACAAACATGTCCACATCAACTATTTAGAGCTTCCAGCTGTGTTTCTTGTGCTGAAAGCTTTTCATTCTCATCTTACAGGCGTAGTGGTCCTAGTCCCCGCGGACAACATGCCAACAGTGTGCTATGATCAAAAACCAGGGGAACACACTCTTTCCAACTGTCACGCCTATCTCAGACATTTTGGAAATGGGCAATCCATCACAACATTCACCTTCGAGCAGAACACTTCCCGGGAGTGAACAATCAAATTGCCGACCTCCGACAGGAGACCGCAAATACACGAGTGGGAAGTTCATCCCTGAGCCCTCTATCCATACTTTCTACAATGGGGATACCCACAAATAGATCTGTTCACCACAGTAGACAATGCACAAACTTCGGCACCAGGTTCTCACACCCTCTCTCCAAAGGCAATGCCTTATAGGTGAATTGGTCAGGGATATTTGCCTGCGCTTTTCTGCCTCTCCCAATCCTTCCGTTTCTGGTTCGGAAACTCAGGCACACATCACTCACTGATTTTGTTAGCTCCCACATGCTCCCATCAACCGTGGTACACCACCCTGTTAGAGCTCTCAGTAGTTCCACATCAAAAGCTACATCTCCCCTCCAGTCTCCTCACTGAGAACCATGGAGAAATCGCGCATCCAAATCTTAAGGAGCTCAACTTCGCAATTTGGCGCCTGAAGTCATAGTTTGGATATTTAAATTTGAAACCAGACTGTATGACTATTCTGAAAGAAGCTAGAAAACCTACTACCAGAGCTTGCTATACAGCAAAATGGAAACTATTTGTTGTTTACTGCAACAACAACAAATTCTACCTCCTAGATTCTCCTGTTTAGAAGATTGTCTGTTACCTTCTGAACCTACAGCAATGTGGGCTAGCTTACACATCAATTTGGTTGCACCATGCAGCATTAGCTGCGTATTTGCAAAACAGACAGCATTTGTCTTTGTTCAAAGTTCCTGTCATCAAAGCCTTTATGGAGGGCTTAAAGAGTTATATCACCAAGAATTCCACCGGCACTAGAGTGGACTCTTAATGTTGTACTCACAAGACTTATGGGTCCACCCTTTGAACCACTACACAAGTGTCCTTTACAGTTTCCCTCATGGAAAGTTGCATTTCTAATTGCAATCACTTCATTAAGAAGAGTTGATGAGCTACAGGCATTAACTTTAGAAGAACCCTTCTTTCAGCTCCATAAAGATATGGTAGTTAGTTCTTCGCACCAATCCCAAATTCCTTCCCAAAGTGGTTTCTGCATTCCATATTAATAAATCAGTTGTTACCTGTGCTCTTTCCTCAACCCGATTCAGTAGCAGAAAGAGCTCTTCAAAGACTTGACGTCAGAAGAGCTTTATTGTATTATATCGAAAGAAAAAAGGATTTATTTTAAACAAGTCAGCTTTTGTGAGAAGAAAATATACAACAAATTAGTCTAATAATAATAATAATATTTCTAAACACGGGTGTATAGTAGAAAAATGTTATTGTATTGAAAAATCGAGGGGTACTGGAATTTGTCAAGCACACAATGTAACAGGAAGTTCTATTTTAAAACAATTATTTATTGGGCTTCTCAGTTACAATTGTTTACATTTTTTTCTGGTGTAAAGATAAGGCAAAACAAGAGAATAAAACAATCAAGTATTGCCTATACAATTATAATACAGAAAATAAGTGTAGTTGTCGATTTTTCGGTCGATTGGCTGTCGTCTATTCGACCATCTTCAGGACTGTAGAAGTTGCTAGTGTAGCCCCTTAAAAGATCGATTTAGGAATATAATGGCAATAAACAGATGAGTATTTTATAATGGCAATACAAATCTGTATTTTGATTTGTGGCGATGTGTGCCAATTTACTCACTTGGGCAGTGTAGTCTTCTTACCCAAATCAGTAAGAAAGCCTTGCACTTAGTATGTGTGATTAGGATCTGAATTAATTTGTGGCGATGTATGCCAAAATATTCAAATCAGAAAGAAATCCTTGGACTTAGTATTTGTCGTTAGGATCTGAATGATATGGGCTGGCAATGTTCTGCTGTCTTGGCAAAATACACGTGAGTTCCTCTCAGTCGGCGTGTGGATTCTGCCTGTGCCAGGGTGAGAGGCGCCAATGAAAGGGGGGCCTTTAGGACTGATCAATAATTGTAGTCTCACTGGGTAGTGGTCCGACAGACCTTGAGACATGATCTTGACTTTTGGTATTCTGTGGGCTTGTCCACTGGTGATGAATACATAGTCCAGTCTAGAGAATGAACCATGATTGGATGAGAAGAATGTGTACCCTGATGTTGTGGGGTGTAATGCCCTCCCAAGTATCTGTCCATCCCAACATCTGTCTGGGGGCCCAATCAGGATTCTTTTGGTATTCCCTGCGGAGCTGTGTCTCCATCTGTTGTGTTCCGGATGGATCACATCATTCCAATGTCCCCCAATTAATGCAAGGCTTTCCGTAATCGACCCCCATATTTCTATTATACGTTCGATGAATGGTTGGTTTAGAGGTGGGGTGGCATATACACGGCCCAGCACTATAGAATCTCTGCCCACCATACTGTGTACAAAGATATACCTGCCTTGTGGATTGACCCATGTAATTAGTAAAGCGACCCCTCTGGAGCCTCTAGTGCATCCTGAATTAAATATGTGCATGACGCCGAAGTGGGCCAGGCACAGTGTCTTGGTTCCCTTAAGAAGAGTCTATTGTAGGAGCAGGATGTCTGTTCCCATGCAATTCCCTTGTTTGAGAACAGCTCTCCACCTTATCAATGAGGCCTTGGATATTCAGTGTGCCTAATTAAACTTTCCAGCTGGAATCTGCCTGCTCAAAGCTGTCATCAGAATGTGTGGTGTATATGGTATGGGGTGTATCTGTTAGGGTGAACACTACGTCTGTGTCAGATGTGCTGTAAAAACATTTATGAAACAAAACCCACAACTGAACCGACCCTACCCACCCACCCCCACCCCCACCCACTCCCACCCCAATACCTCAGGAAACCTTGAAGCATCTGTCGCGGATGGTGTACTGAGCCCACCCCGACGGGGGTGAGCACATGACCCGTCCAATGGTTCCCCATACTTCCCATCCCAATAAAGTATCCCGAAGAGTTCTAGATGGTTTGTTGGGGTTCTGTAGCCCACTTTTTGTGCCAGCATAATTATCGTCTCTGAGTTAAGTTTCTTTATCTTGAGTTCCTGTGAGTCTGTTGCTCTTGGTATCATCTGTAATCAACTGCCTAGGGTCTTGCGTTGTCACCTCATGATCTGGAGCACCAGGATGATCTTAATCTGTGTAGTCGTTTATCTTTCTTGGCATTCTTACTTTCATGGGTTGCCGGATTAAGAGTCAGAGTCTTGAGGAGGAGGCGTATGTGGCTCAACTGGACGGATCTCATCTGTCCACTGGAATACCGCTTTGGGTGTATTGAAGAACATGGTGCTATTTTGGTAACTGGCTCTCAGTCGTGCTGGGAAAAGCAGCATGTATGGGATCTGTAATTCCCGCAGGCGAGCTTTAGCTACAGTGAAAGACTGACGCTGTTGTGATGCTATCCTGGTGCAGAATATCATGTGGGTAGATTTATTAGTAAGGGATTCTTGAGTCCTGGATAGCCGAATAATGTCTGCCGTGATAATTGAGTATACGCGTGATGAACGGCCGTGCTCTAGCACCTGGGAGAGGTTTTGGGGCTAGAGCTCTATGGGATTGTTCAATGATGAAGCACGTAGACAGGGTTTCTGCTGGGATCCATGATTTGAGCCATTGGGCTAGGTATGTGCCCATATCTGTGCCATCGCAGTCCTCAGGTGAGCCCATAAAGCGAAGAATATTTCTATGAGCTCTACCTTCAGCATCTTTTACTCAAGATTCAAGCCCTTGTGTAAGTTTTTCGAGGGTGTTTACCTTCCCTTGGAGTGCAGTAACTGCGTCTTCTACTCCAGAAACCCTATATTCAGCCTGGGTAAAGCATCCCACGGCGTTGCGTACATCTTGGCGTAGCAGCCTGACATCAGACCCAACCCCGCCTATTTTAGCATCTAACATATCCCTTGATTGGGTGATTGTGGCTAACAGCGCAACATTGTCCGGGAAACTGTTCTGGCTACTTGCAGCTGTGGTCGTTGCCGTGCCCTTTACGGTGAACTTATCCATTGTTTGGACGCAGTGTCCATGGGTAGACATGACTGTTGTGAACCCTGAGAGGCCGTCCTCTATATCTAGGGAGCTTTCTTAGGTAAGAGGCTCAGTGTGCTGCCCCTAGTGGGTTGATGGATGTGGGGGTGTCTGCCAAGTATATATTTTCAGTCAGAGATTTGGAGTTATGTTGGGGATCTCCATCACCACAGGTCGCACAGAGCCTAGTCTGGCCGCTTTTGCGGAAAGAGATATAGTGATAATATGCTGGGAGGATTATGATGAATGCAGATTGGGCGACAGGAGCTGTTCTACAGCGTGTCCACCATGTCTGACCGCTTGGCCACGCCTGACTTAACTTGCAGCAAACTGCTTTAACATGATTATTTTCGATATCGACCATCCACAGCCCAATTTTCCCCTAGTTGGTGAAGATGTTCATTAATATCTGCTCCGATATTTTCTGCTTCACCCTTTCCTCTGTGCTGTCTTTCATCCTTGGCCGAATGAGTGCCTCCTGCCTCTTCAAAAAATGTTCGACATAACCACTTTCAACATCAAATTCTGCTACTTATCCAGCCCATTAAAGGTTTGCATGAGCTTCACTCCTACTTTTACAAAAGGCCCCTGAAGAACAACAGCATCTAGAAATACAAGATCCTAGAGTTTAGAATTTACTCTCATAAAGATGTAATGCTGTCAGTCTGCCAATTTGTCACAGTTAGCATTCAGTAACAGGCACAGAGTTCACTTCTCTCAACCCTAGAGTACCTTTACTGTACTCTTTTGCAGCCTCTGCCATTTGCAGTATTTGTTAGTGGTTAGTGGTTAAGTCCACTAACTTAACCTTGGCTCTCTCAGGCAGCTTTTATGGTCTTAGACAAGTTTACCCCATGAAAGTTGCCATTGTAATGTCCAACTTTAAGGTCATTGATAGCTTACTCTCTATTGAGTCTTGGGCACTCTCCTTGGAAGCACTACTAATTTTTGTATTAACCGGTTTGCCTAGCTTTGCTTTTAAACTACTCGCTACCTTTGCCACAGAAGACCAATTGGTCCTTGAGTGACTAAGGTCATCTGGAATAAACAGATCCTTAAGGTCTTCCCACTCTTCTTTCCAAACACCAGTTGACAGTCTCCTTCCCGCACCGCTTGATCATACCTTATTTTTTGTTGTATTCGCACTGGACCCTTTGCCAATCCAGAGACATTTTACCTTCCTCTCCCAGTCAGTTGGGGTTTCGTGCATGCATTTGGGCAGAACCTTGTTTTTGATTGTGATTGGCTTACTTTTCCCACCAAAATGTATGTGATGCTCTGTTATGGCTTCTGGAAATGCCAGTTCTCTGTAGATGGGGTAGCTTTTAAATGCCGGCGTTATCTGAAAGAGACACGTTAGTGATAGATTCCTTACCTTAGAATATCCCCAGGCGTCAGACTGGATCCGGAAATTTTTGCGTAGCAGTACCCTTGTGCGTCGGTAGGCGTCGTCTGCGTCCGTCGTCGGCGTCGTGGGCGCCGTGATGACGTCGTCGGAGTACTTAGACGCCGCCTCCGCGTGCTGACGTCAGTTCTTCTTCTTTTTTCCGCGCCAGCAGCGCAGATCCAGAAAAAGTGGTAAATTAGTCATTATTTGACTAAAATTTTTTGATCCCTTTTGATAATTTTTCGAGTCTTCGACTCCGAACGGTGCCGATGGGGATGCCAGGTTTTAAGCCCTGTGAGGACTGTGACAGACTGATGTCGGTCACCGACCCTCACCGTCGGTGTCTCCACTGTCTCGGCGCCGACCACGACGACAAGACCTGTTCCTACTGCCGGGCCCTAACTTCGAAGGCTAGGCGGGAGCGCTCCTGCAAGCGACTCAAACTCCGGCAGTCGGCCCGCGCCGCGAGAGGTCCCGGTCCGGACGGAGGTCGAGGGACCGGTCGCGGGAGCGGAGCCATCATAGCTCCGGGAGTCGACATCACTCCTCAGGGTCGAAGTCGTCAGGTAAGCACAAGAAGTCAGAGACGTCATCGCTCTTCCGATGCCCGCGCGACGCGGCTGGGGGTTCGGGTGACACCGCCCACGCGGCTCCGTCGTAGTAGTCGCGTCCGGCTCCATACCCTCCGGTCCCTGAGCCGCGCCTGCGACGCCGGAGGAGATCGAGCGGTTCCTCATGGCCATGAGGTCCCTCACTCCCCCGGCGGGCTCCGCGGCGCCTTCGGGCCCAGCAGACCCGTCTGGGTGTCCTAGCGGGTCGGGGGCTTCGGCGCCGCAGGCCCCCACTGGATCCGGTTCCGGATCCGGGTCGTCGCCGGTTGACCTAACGACCTCCCCGGCGCCGGTCCCTCAGGTGTCACCCCCGTCGAAAGTGGCGTCAAGCAGCGCCGTTTCGGAGCCGGAACCGGAGCGAGTGAGGCATCGGGGACGGCGCCGTCCGAAGACAGCGCCGTCCCCGATGCCTCACTCGCTCCGGTTCCGGCTCCGAAACGGCGCTGCTTGACGCCACTTTCGACGCCGTTTGGAGACTTTTACTTCAATGAACCGGCCCCATCCTTTGACACCCCTGAATATCAGGAGATGGGTGATGAGGAGAATTGGGAGGGGTCTGAGGACCCTCTGACATGGGAGTGTCAGTCCCAGGAGGACTGGACAGGTGGACTTGGGGATGCCAGTGGTCTGGATACCTCGCTGGACACTGGTTTTGTCTCACCTCCTACCGTGGCTACGGAGGAGGGGGCAGCCTGCAGTGTGGTGCTGACGCGGGCAGCCAAGGCCTTGGGCCTTGAGCTCCCCGTCGCGGCCGTGAGGACTAACCTCCTCACTGAGGTCCTTAAACCGCAGTCAAGCTTGGCTGAGCCTCTGCTGCCGTTTAATGAGTCCTTGACCGACGTTCTTTTGGGCACTTGGTCCAGGCCCGCTACAGGTTCGCCTGTAGATAGGAACGTCGCCAGACGCCACCGCCCGGCCCCGGGCGACCCTTGTTTCCTGTCCACCCACCCCACCCCGAGAGCCTGGTTATTCAGGCTTCGAATTCCCAGACTGCATTCCCGTCTGCTCCACCTGACAGGGAATCCAAGAGGTATGAGCAATACGGCAAGAAGGTATTCTCCTCCCTGAGTCTGGGACTGCGCTCTTCCAACACTGCATGCCTCTTGGGCCGTTACACCCACTCCCTGTGGGATACGGTCGCGGACGTGCTGCCAGAATGCCCGTTGGAGGTACGGGCTAAACTCGGCCAAGCCCTTGTGGAAGGCCGAGATGCGGCACGTTATTCTATCCGGTGTGGACTGGATACCACCGACTCACTGGGCAGAGCGATGGCAACCACGGTGGCGATTCGTCGCCACGCCTGGTTGAGGTCCGCCAACTTCTCGGCTGATGTCCAGAACACACTCATGGACATGCCGTTTGATGGCCGTTGCCTTTTTGGCGACAAGGCAGACCATGCGCTTGAGCGCTTTAAGGACTCCAGGGCTACGGCCAGGTCCTTGGGCCTCTCGGCCCCACGCCAGCAATCGGGTGCCTTTCGCTCCTTTCGTGGCCAAGGAAGGGGTGTACCCACACGTGCTGCCAGCCACGCACCGCAGAGTAATGCCCAATGCGGTGGCGGCCGTGGAAACCGCCGTGGCGGCGGTCGGGGACAACGGCGAGGACAGTCCACACCTTTCCCCGCAGCATCCGCCTCAAAACCCTCCTAGTCCGTGCTTTCAGGCCCATGTGTCACCAGTGGGGGGCAGGGTTCGCCATCACCTCCTCCACTGGCGCACTGTCACGTCGGACAGGTGGGTGCTGCAAATCGTCCGTAGGGGCTACTCCCTCCCCTTCGAGGCGACTCCTCCAGCCATGCCACCGTAGAACCACCGTGTATCGGGGGTTCATTTGCGACTTCTGCAGGAGGAAGTTACGGCCCTCTTGGCCAAGGGGGCCATCGAGCGCGTTCCTAGGCCAGAAGTAGGGTGTGGTTGCTACTCCCACTACTTTCTGGTACCCAAGAAAGGCAAAGAGGGCCTACGCCCTATCTTGGACCTATGGAACGTCAACGGCTTCCTCCGGAAGGAGAAGTTCAAAATGCTGACACTGGCTCAGGTCTTGGCTGCCCTGGACCCAGGAGACTGGATGGCAGCGTTGGACTTGCAGGACGCTTATTTCCATAACCCCGTCCTGCCGGCCCAACGGCGCTACCTGCGGTTCACGGTTGGCCACGAGCACTTTCAGTTTACCGTGCTCCCCTTCAGCCTTACCAGCGCCCCACGGGTGTTCACAAAGGTGATGGCGGTGGCCATCTGCGCAGGTTAGGGGTTTCAGTCTTCCCCTACCTCGACGACTGATTGTTGAAGGCGGGCTCGCCCCAAACAGTCGTCAGCCACCTCCAGACTACAGCAGATCTCCTGCACCAGCTGGGGTTCTCCATCAATGTGCCGAAGTCACACCTGTGCCCCTCTCAGAAGCTCCTCTTCATCGGAGCAGTTCTCGACTCTGCGCAGTTTCAGGTTTATCCACCCGAACAGCGGGTCCGGGATATTCAGGCTCTGATTCCACTCTTTCAGCCTTTATCCCGGATCTCGGTCAGGTTGACGCTGCGGCTTCCGGGGCTGATGGCCTCCTGCATCCTTCTGATGCATCACGCCCGGTGGCGGTTGCGGGCTCAGCAGTGGGACCTGATGTTTCAGTGGGCCCAGCATCAGTGCAACCTATCTGACCATGTCCTAATCTCAGAGGGCACTGCGAGACAGCTGCAGTGGTGGCTCACGGACCGAGATTGGGTCAGCGGCAGATCCCTCTCCCTTCCCCAACCGGAGCACATAGTTGTGACGGACGCGTCCCTCCAGGGCTGGGGAGGCCACATGGGAGAGGCGGAGATCAGAGGCCTCTGGTCACCGGCGGAGTCCCGGCTCCATATCAACCTTTTGGAGCTGCGGGCGATTCGTCTAGCGCTGAAAGCATTCCTCCCCTCTGTTCGGGGGAGTGTAGTGCAGGTGTTCACGGACAACACCACCGCCATGTGGTACTGCAACAAACAGGGCGGGGTGGGGTCGTGGACCCTTTGCCAGGAGGCTCTGCGCCTCTGGCGGTGGCTGGAACATCAGGGCGTGATCCTGGTGGTTCAACACCAGGCAGGTTCCCTGAACGCCAGGGCGGACGAGCTCAGCCGTCGGTGCATGATGGATCACGAATGGCGTCTGAACTTGGATGTGGCTCAAGGCCTCTTTCAGCAGTGGGGAGAGCCTTGGTTTGATCTATTCGCCACAGAAGAGAACGCGCAATGTCATCTGTTCTGCGCGTTGGAATTTCCAAGGCGGCACTCACTCGGAGACTCTTTTCGTCGCGAGTGGAGTTGCGGTCTGTTGTACGCCTTTCCGCCTATACCACTTCTGCCCAGAGTGCTGAAGATGATCAAGCGCGACCGGGCCCAATCATCCTTGTGACTCCGGACTGGGCACGAAGGTACTGGTATCCCGAGCTACTCAGTATGTCGGTCGATCCCCCAGTTCGTCTGCCTCTTCAGGAGGACCTTCTGTTGCAGCAGCAGGGGACGGTCCTCCACCCGAACCTGTCCAGTCTCCACCTCCATGCTTGGAGATTGAGCGGCGACAGTTGAGGCCATTTGACTTGCCTCCTGAAGTCTGTAATGTCATTCTGGCAGCCAGGCGTCCCTCCACAAAATCGGTATACGCCTGCAGGTGGAATAAATTTGTGGCATGGTGCACAGCAAAGGCTGTGGATCCACTTTCTGCCCCTCTTTCTGAGGTTCTTCTCTTCCTTCTTTCTCTTGCCCAGCAGGGCTCTGCTCTGGGCACTATAAAGGGCTACCTTTCTGCCCTTTCAGCCTTTCTAAGGCTGCCTGATCAACCTTCTTTGTTCAAGTCCCCTATTGTAAATCGTTTTCTTAAAGGCATCACACACACGTTCCCTCCTGTTCAGTTTGTGATGCCTCAGTGGGGCTTGAACCTTGTTCTTATATTTCTGATGTGCGCTCCCTTTGAGCCACTTCACAACTGCCCTCTCCGCCTTCTTTCTCTGAAGACTGCTTTCCTGGTTGCCATCACCTCTGCCAGGAGAGCGAGTGAGCTCCAGGCTCTTTCATCTAAACCCCCATTCCTTTCTGTCCATCCGGACAAGGTTGTGTTGCAGACTAGGCCATCTTTCCTGCCCAAGGTTGTCACGGCCTTCCACATCGGGCAGTCTATCACCTTGCCTACCTTCTTTCTGCCACCGCATCCCTCTAAAGAGGAAGAGCGGCTCCACCGTCTGGACCCAAAACGTGCGCTCTCTTACTATCTGGATCGTACACGCCAGTTCCGGGTGGATGACCAACTCTTTGTTGGTTACGTGGGCGCTAAGAAGGGAAAGGCGGTGCACAAGCGGACCATCTCTCGGTGGATCATCTTGTGTATCCATGCATGTTACTCCTTGGCTAAAAAGGAGCCCGCAGTTGGATTACGGGCTCATTTCACTCGGGCCACGGCGACTACAACTGCCCTGGGCCGGCGAGTGCCCTTGCAGGACATTTGCCAGGCAGCTACGTGGGCCTCGCTGCACACGTTTGCAAGACACTACTGCCTGGACAGCCAAGTCCGGAGAGATGGCTTCTTTGGCCTTTCCGTCCTCCAGGACTTTCTGGTGTGATTATTGGTTCGCAGACCCACCTCCAGGGTTGGTATTGCTGGGGTATCTATTCTAAGGTAAGGAATCTATCACTAACGTGTCTCTTTCAGATGCACAAGTTACTACTTGTGTAACGATATATCTGTAAGACATTAGTTAGTGATCGATTCCTTACCGACCCACCCATCCTCCCCGTTCTGCGAACCGATATCTTGGGTTAAGGTCATCCCCTTCAGGGCCCTAGTTTCAATGGCACCAGTGTTGGTTTTTAACATAGCTCTGCGTTTCTGGCGCGGAAAAGCTGTGTCTAAGAACTGACGTCAGCACCGGAGGCGGCGTCTAAGTACTCCGACGACGTCATCGCGGCACCCACGACGCCGACGACGGACGCGGAGCCGCAGACGACACCTACCGACGCGCAAGGGTACTGCTACGCAAAAATTTCCGGATCCAGTCTGACGCCTGGGGATATTCTAAGGTAAGGAATCTATCACTAACTAATGTCTCTTAAAGATATATCGTTACACAAGTAGTAACTTGTGCGTATTGGGGATAGTCCCAGTCCATGTTAATTTTCCCCTTGCTCTGTGGTAGAAGAGATCAGTAGATCGAAAGCTCATAGATCTTTTCCCAAACTTCTTTGTATCCTCAGACACCCAGCAGCTGTCCATACGGAAGGCAATGCGATTAATGACCTGAGAGCCCAGAATCGCAGGTATAAGGATTCCTCTTTTATAAAGTCCCTTCTTCATGATTTTCACAGTATTACCAATAGCCACCATGGCCTGTTAAATCTACCCAGGAAAAAAAAGAAGGCCTGCTGTGCATGCATCAAACTGACAGGTCTATGCCTAGTCCAGGGAGCCGATCTGCTGATATGGTACTTTCACATAGCCCCCTCTGCCCCAACCTAACTTTTCCTGTCATCTGCCCAGCTCCCCAGGGTTTGAAAACCGAGTGGTAATGAAAAACGAATATTGCAGCTCGCCCCTATTGGGGCATATATCATTGTCCTTAACTCCACTGGTAAAATCACTGATTGATTTCTAAACTGAATGTAAGCAGCGTTAAAGTAATCCCCGTCAGCGATTTAGTTGGTGTTTTATGTTCACATGTTTTACCTAATCTTTCGTTACCTCAGAGTGTTCATTATTTCCAGGATATGTTTCTGTATGTTGTTTTCTAGTCGCATATTACTCTTATTGTGCATACTTTCAAGTGAGTCCCTTCCAGGTGATTGTAACAGGCCGTCTATATGAGTGAGTTTCTCACAGTACCTATCAGTGGGTCATAGTTGATCAGAATACATGGTCATCTAAGCCTTGACCTCTCAGTTGAGTGCACAGAGCAACAGTCACGTATTTCAGGAAATCGATGAGGTGTTAGGTATGCAGATGGATGAGATGGAAAGAGTGAACTTAAGTTTGACTGAGACACTGAAGACTTCTACCCCTTTTACAGGCCTCTGCAATGTTTTATTCACAATCTCAGTTTGAGAATTACAAAATGTTCAATATTATTTACAATAAAATCGTTGTTACTCGTTAATTTTAAACAGCTAATGACTATTAACAAAGCCAGTAGGTCTGGCTGATTTTAGTTCTGTTAGTAGTTGTGCTATATAATCTAAAAACAATAACAGTAAGCTTTTCCTGCCCACACTTTTTCCAACATGCCACACGAGACGACGCAGGGATTTAGATGCCGCCCCAATCAGTAACACTTCCTGAAAACCACACATTCGTTAAAGCCTACAATCCCTACGGTCATAAAAAAAAGTAGTAAACATTACATGGCTGAACAAACTAACACTGATGCAAAGCAGCAAGACCACATTTATCAGTAGAAATCAATCGTATTATCTGGATCTGACAGAGGGTACTAAAATAATGTAGGCTGCCAAATAACCATTACAACGGTTGAAAGGCAGGACTTTCTAGAACTGGAGATTGGCTGATTGACTATGTGAGTTATATAGATTTCTGTAAAATGTGTTCTTTTTAGTTTAAGGTCTGCATGGTGCTTTTATATTTTGCAGTAGATTCAGAAAAGTGTAACGCTTACCTCTGACCCTGCCTAGCATATGCTGCTTATTCTCTGTAAATGCTAGATTTAATTCCATATGCTGTAAATCTGAATTGAATGGAGAGTCTGTTTATTTTCGTTTTTACCAAACTTGCATCCTGGGTAAACATATGGTTCCTTAGGATTCCATTGAGCTATACTTTTAAGTACGATTAGTGGCTAAATATGTGCACTAAATGGTGTAATTTTCACAGTGCAATGCAATGTTCACGTTTAAATACTTTCTTTGTTTACAGGATTCCCAGCAGTCAAGCTTTGGCTCCACAGAACAAAGTGAGTTTTTACATGGGTTGCTATCTTACTTCCCGTCTCATTGCTTTTCCCTTCTATTGCACAAAATTAGTAGAAATCTGAGTCTGTATATCCGAGAGGGCTGTCTTTTTTTTTTTTAACTCTTTATTGATGACTGCAATAAGGGTTCACATTTACAGTATTATATGCATACTTATCAGTCATGTTTTTCTTTTTTGTGGTAACATGTACATCCGTCTTGTCTCACAATAACTAAATACAGTCTCTTAACCAAATAACAGCCAGAAAACAAGTAAGGGAGGCTAGGTCCAGCCGCACCCTTGTCAGCATTCTCGTACTGACTGCATCGTAAAATTTCACTGCATACAAGAGCAATAACCCTCTCGAAACCATAAAGTCCCACCCTCAGTGCAACTCCCACCCTCTAACCCACCCTCTCCTGGTCGCTATGAAACCTTCTATAGGAATCTTCGTAGGGCCAATCGTTATGTCTGTTGGGCTGTAACAGCCGGGCGTATCTATCCCATACACTTTCCTGCGGGGGGGAAACAAAAAAGGAAGGCGGGCCTCCCAGGCATCCTCTGCAGCCCAACTCCGCTCACTGGATCAAATTATTGCAACCTCCCTACCTGGGTGACTTCTAACTCTATTTCCTCTAGTGTCAGTACCAGTGCGTCCCATTCCATTGCTATAGGCTGCTTCCTATGTCCATTTTCCTCCTCTTCACGTAAAGCTGCACCTTCTGCACCACCCCACTGCACCACATCCGATTGCCATGTGGTGATCCTAGGAGGCCTGGGGGACTTCCATCTCATCGTTATGCATCTAATCGCTAGTAGCAAGGCCAGGTCTATACATTTTAATTGCACTTTCAACGACTTGGATCTCTTGCGCATCCCCACAAAACTTCCATCGGAACGGGCACCTGTGTAACAGTGTGAAGCGTCTGACACAGGTCAGCCCAGTAGCTTAGCAATCGTGGGCAGGACCACAGCATGTGAATGAGATCAGTAATCAAAGATGAGGGAGTGAAGAGGTAGTGCTAAAGAGCACTTGGGTGGATGCATCCTCCATGCAATGGTATTAGAAAACAAAAAAGATCCACCTCTAGGAGGTTTTCTGTATGTATAGAGATGTAAGGCATACACAGTATTTGTTAAAATCCCCCTCACACACCAAAAGGGCCCTTGGTGTCATGCTTCATCATCGGGGTCTTCCCGCCCCGCTGCGGGACGGGGCGTGCTGCAACTGGCGACTACGCTGGAGCACTTTAAGTTTGTGAGTGCTTTGTGAGGTGTATTTGAGTGAGTGAAGTAGGGTCAGGGGTGAATGGCAAAGTGATGTTAAAAAATACCTGGCCTTATGGATTCAAAAAACTTTATTGGTACCATTAAAAGCAGTGTATCGGAGAGTCACAGCTATTAATGTGCTGGTTCTCCTGGTGATGTCAACATGTTTCGAGGCTATGGAAGCCTCTTCGTCAGGACGGAGTTAGATCCCTCTGTCACTCACTTAGTTGCTATCAATATGTGAAAAGTATATATACAAGTGATTAGAAATACAATACCTATGTGGTATGGATATATGTTCTGTTTTAGCTCTGTCAGTATTTTTTTTAAATAAGCCTGTAAAATAAAGAGCATAGTTACTTTCCGTGCGCTTCCCAATGCGCAGGCACATGTCACCTAAGGAAGGTAAAGGTGACATATAGTGACTTTGGTTGATAAAATATCCTATAGTTGAACATAGGTGCTGTGACCTGTTCGGGTAAAGGGAGAGACAATACATAACATAACACGCACATAAAACAGAAAACACACACTCTATATAGTGAATATTAGAGTAGGCTGCTGTTAGCTGAAAAAACATTGGCGTGAGTTTTGTCTGTAAATCAAGTACATACTGGAAAAGTAAAGAGTCAATGCCCCATGAGCCTTTGGGTCGAGAGGTAATTGCAACTCATCTGTTGGTTTGGAGAAAGGAAAGGACAAAAAACAGAGACTTCGCTCCTATATTTGGGGGGGGGAAAGGAAGAGATCTAGTCATTTGCAGGCGAAAGGCAATCCTGATTGTTGTCAGATCCCTCCTCAAACGGCTATGCCGTACTTACTTGAAGTTGTGTAGTCCTCGCCTCCACTCTCTCCTGCTGCTTCCGTGGAATGAAGGGGAGGGTGGGTGGAGGCGTATTTATGTGCAACTTAATTGGTTGAGGGTTTTCACCTGGCCGCCTTGTGCCACGACGGCGGGAGTGTGAACACTAGAAGGCTACCGCCGGAGCGTGATGGTAAAATAGTGGCCATCTTGCTTCTTCGAAAGGAAAAAGGAGAAGACATCTGGTTTGGGAATAACAGACAATCTAAAAGGAAAAATGCACTGGGGCACACGAGTATAGAACTGGAGGCGCGTGCGCCAATGGGCGAAAGAGCTGGAACGTGCCCCACATGCTGAGGCTGTGTAGCCAGAAGTATGTGGTGTGTCGGCCATTTTGGAGTGGTCTCGCTGAAGACACGGGCCCTACTGTTGGCTGGGCTCGGCTGAATAGAAAATGGTAATTCTAGTACTGGGGCAAGTGCAGATGCCTTAAAAAGGTGATGTTATCTAAAGGGGCTATGCTAGGGGATGATTTGACAAGCTGGCAAAACATGAGTGGTAATTCCTAGCCTTACTGTCATAGGGGGTATTACCGTAAGGCCAGGAATTACCACTATTTATTTATTTGAAAGTTTTATAGAGCGCAAACAAGATCCTAGGCGGATATCAGAGCGCTATACAGTCAGTAAAGTTAATAGAGTACAGACCGGTCCAAAACCGGTTAGGTTACGTAAAGTGCTTAAATACATGATAAATCATAAACTTGGGGATGGTCAAGTTGAGAACAAAGTACATGATCGTGCCATCTTGGCGTAGCTGGTTAATGGTGTGTCGTCATCTTTGTCTCGGTATGGGCGAAGTAGGTAAGTTGAGGAGAAATAGAGGGCTCTTAATGGAGCCTGTCTCCGGTATAGGAACAAGGACCGAGCTGAAATAGTCTTGCTGTGTCTGAACATCACGCTCCGCAGAATTTGGCCATGAGGATCGACCTCACTTGTTTTTTTTAAGGAGGCTGTGGAGGGGTACAGTCTGACTTCTGGGGGAAGAGCATTTCAGATTCTGGGTGCCATCCCGGAGAAGGATCGGTTGTATGTTTTCTTCTTGTGGAATTTTTGTGGCTTCAGTAATAGGTTTTGCGTGCTTCTTAAGGCTCTAGCCCCGCCCGAGAGGGTTAGTTTCTGCGCTAAATAGCTGGGTGTATTTAGATGCAAGGCTTTATGAGTCATACACGCAATTTTCAGATGTATTCGGGCTTCCAAGGGTAGCCAGTTCAGCGAGTGTAGCTCCGGGGATATGTGTGATCTTCTATTGGCACCGGTGATGAGTCTCGCTGCGGCGTTGATTGACGCTCTTAGTGGGGCGGTTGATGTCTTGGGGAGGCCACAGAGAGAGATGCATCCATAGTCCAGTCTTGGTAAGACTAGGGATTGAACAGCCTGTTTGAGGTCGTTGGCTGGTAGGAAGGGTTTCAGTTTCCTCAGTATGTTAATGTGGAAGTTTGCTCCCTTTGTCGCATTACTGATTTGTTTCTGCATGGTGAGGTTGCTGTCCATGGTTATTCCTAATGATTTTGCTGAATCCACAATTGTGGGTTGGACATTGAGTGCCGAAAGATGTTTAATCCATTCTTGCATCAGGGGTAATTTGGCGGGAGGGGCTATTAGCAAGAATTCTGTTTTTAGGGCATTCAGTTTGAGATGGTTTTCTGCCAGCCATGTTTGAGTGTTCCTGAGGGTTACGTTAAGCAAGTTGATGTCGTCTACCGAGTGAATCTTGAGGTATAGTTGTGTATCGTCTGCGTACATGTGAAATTGAACGTTGGATGCTTGCAAAACTTGAGTGAGAGGCTCCATGAAGAGGTTAAATAGTGTTGGGGAGAGTGCGGAGCCTTGTGGAACACCCAGGGTTACTGGCACCGGTTTGGATAGAGAGTTATTTACCTTGAATTGCTGAGTCCTGTTCTGGAGAAATGATGTGAACCACTTTAACACTGTTCCTGAGAGCCCCATTCTGTGTTCCAGAATGTCTAGCAGGTGCTCATGCTTGACCGTGTCAAACGCTGAGGAGAGGTCGAGTAAGATGATTAGGCAGGAGCCGTTTTGATCGAGGATGTGCAGTGCATCATCAATTGTGTGTCATGGCTGATTCGGTGCTGTGCCCTGCTCGGAAACCTGACTGGTGTGTGTTCATGAGGTCGAAGTTCTCGATGTGCCTTGTCAATTGAAGTTGTACACATTTTTCCAAACGTTTGGCCACTGTAGGGATGTTGGAAATAGGGCGATAGTTATTTAGGTCCGAGGGATCAGCCGTGGGTTTCTTTAGGATAGGTGAAACCTGTCCGATTTTGAGGGTATCTGGAATGTGGCCTTGGTCCAGTGAGCTATTGATAATCTTGAACCAGAGGGGTAACAGCAGGGTTGAGAGGTCTTTGACTGCATTTGTGGTGAGGGGGTCCGTGAAGTGATTGGCAGGGTTCAGGGTATTGATCAATCTGCCAATGGAGTCTTCAGTGTAGTTCACGAAGGTTGACCAAGCTGCTCCGTTTTTCAGGCCTCGGTGAGGTTGGGTAAAGTGAGGACCAGCAAGAGCTGCTGAGACCGTAGTAGAGTTTTGAACCGGTAGAGATGTTAGATGTATTAGAATGTTCGAGGCATGTGGGCTGCTAAATTCATATCTTAGCATTAGATCGCCGCCTAGTGTTGGGCTCGGATGATTGCACATTGTTGTCCTGGAAGAGTCTTCGAAGTATCCTGAGATAGGTGGCTCCTCCCCTGGACTACAGTGCCCATGGGCATCGGCTCCATCCCCAGATTGTTTTTTTCCGCCATTGGGTTCGGATGTGGTCTCGACGTCTTACTGTCGGAACCAAGTAAAACTAACTTTTAGCGGCCAAAAGGCCTCGATTTTATTGCGTCGGTATTGTCTGCGCGCGGTCTCGAGTCTTCCGTCTCTTGGAGCCGGAATAAGCGGAGTTTTCTTCGCTCTCTGAACTTTGAGGCCTTCTCATCGCGACACGACTGCAAGCCTTTTCGGACATGGAGCGGAGCCCGTTTAAGTACTGCCCGCTCTGTGGGTCTAAGTACCCACACATCGATCTACACCCCGTCTGTAACAAGTGCCTTTCGCCTGACCACGACGACGGAAAGTGCAAATTGTGTGCGCAGTTCCGCTCAAAGAAAACTCTCAAGCTTCGGCGCGCGGTGCGCTTGGAAGCTAAGCAAGCGGCCCCGGATCCGGAGAACATCTTCGGCGACCAGGACGAAGAGGACCAGGGTCACCATCTACAAATCTCCCCACCAGAGACGGAGGTCGAGGCGGATCCGGGAGACGACGACTGAGTCGCGGGTCAAGGCCTTGAATACGTCGAAGAGGTAGGAGACGACGATGAGATTTATGGGGCCGCGGCAGACAGCTCGGGGGACGAGCTCTGCCCCGAAGGTTACGAAGATACCGACCGGGACACGGGATCGCCTGTCGGCCTTACCCAAGACCCGTTGCCGCAAGCCACAGCCCCGCCTTCGGGCCCGGCTACGGACTCACTTGCTGAGCAGACCGTTTCGAAAACGAAACCGAAACCATCGGGATCGACGACACCTAAAATGGCCGACCCGAAAACGAAACCGAAACTTAAGGACTCGAGTGTCCCTAAGATGGCTGCCGTGCCGGTGAAAAAGACGGTGCCCGCTACCCCATCGGCTCCGTCGACCTCCGGTCCGCAGAAGCCGAAGAAGTCCGTCGATTCCGATGCTGCAAAATCGAAACCGACGCCTGAGGAGGGGTCCTCCAAGAAAGATGGTCGGCACGGGTCAGCGGCTACGACGCCGTCCAAGCCCGCCAAAGTCGGCTCCAAGGAGGCTACGCACAAGAAGTCTGCGCCCCGGACTCAGGATTCGGAGGCGCTGAAGACGGGTTCCGCGCCCAAAGCGCACAAGGCCCACAAGGACGTCGGATCCGAGGGACCGATCAGACCATCCTCGTCAGTAACGAAACCCACTGTGAGTGAGACGTCCCTCATTGCAGACTCACTGCAAAGAATCAGGGAAAAAACCTTTGCCCCGTCGGCTCCGATACCATCGCCGCAGCCGCAAAAGGACACTCCGGCAAAGCCTTCTGGGAAACTTCTCTTTCTTTTGCCACCTAAGGAGGCGCCGAAAGCGTTTTCAACCAAATCGGCTCCGAAACAAGTTTCATCACCGGCTGGCCCGCTTCCACGTCGGGTACTCGAATCAGAAGACGATTCAGAGCATTTAATCGACGCTGACACAGGCAAGCTGACCCTCTATAAGAGGAAAATCACTTCGGAGCCAGTGGACTCCTATGTCATCCCACTGAAAAAGAAGAGGGTGCCCCTTGACGCCTCAGGCCTCACGGAGCCAATCCAGCCTCCTCCAAGACGGAGCCCTACTCCCTCCCCAGAACACTCTGCGGGTGAGGGGTGTGATGAGGACGAGCAGTACAATTTCCCTATCGATGAACCTGATGCACAACCGGATTCATACGATGACACTGGTGACCAGAACACCCAGGGTGTGGGGCAGGACCCGCAGCTCTTTAATGCACGTGCATCCCCGACTGAGGACTCAGCAGGCTTTCATGCACTACTTGAAAGGGCGGCAGCCAATCATGATGTGGACATGCATGCCGACCCGGTTGAGGAAGACTTCCTTTTCGACACCTTTTCAGTCTCTGAAAGGACAGTAAAGACACTTCCTATGCTAAAAGGAGTCCTCAAACATGCTGGGGACATTTTTAAGGAGCCTACAAGAGCGAGAGTGGTCAACCCTCGCATTGAAAAGAAGTACAGGCCTGCACCTGCGGACCCCGCCTACATCCGGGGACAATTGCCACTGGACTCTCTTGTGGTCGCCAATGCCAGGAAAAGTGCCAACTCCCAGACAACGGGTGAAGCTCCTCCCCCGGATAAGGAGTCCAAAGTGCTAGAGGCAGGGGGCAAAAGAGTAGCTGCACAGGCATCAAACTTTTGGCGCATCGCCAATACACAGGCGCTCTTGGCGCGTTACGATAGGGCACACTACGATACCCTAGAACAAATTGTACAACACCTGCCTCCACAGTTCCAAGAAGCTACACAACTGCTCATTAACGAAGGGAAGCTAATCTCAAACGCAGCCATCAAGTGTGCGCTTGACGCTGCAGACACAGCTGCTAGGGCTGTCAACACTAGCGTTATGCTGAGACGACAGGCGTGGCTACGCATCTCAGGCTTTAAACCGGATATTCAGACAACAATTCTTAATCAACCGGTCAATCCTGATAGTCTGTTTGGTCCAGATGTTGACACCACCCTAGAGAAGATAAAAAAGGACACGGAAACTGCTAAATCCATGGGGGCCCTGCAGTCTCAGCAGTTTCGTGGTAGCAATTTTCGTCGCTCAGGTGCACGTGGGGTCACCAGAGGACAAATGGGTCAACAATCCCAGTTCTCAAAAGGTGGGGCACAATCCTCGTTCACGAAACAGAACAAGGGAGGTTACAGGAATAACAGCAACAGAGGTCGCGGCAGAGGAAACAACAACCCCCGCTCCTCTACTCCTAGCAAACAGTGACTCTCTGTCACTGCCCCCCGACCACCTCACACCTGTCGGGGGGAGACTGCAGCAGTTCCTGCCCGTCTGGAAAAACATCACCACAGACAGGTGGGTGCGACAACTAGTCCAGTATGGTTATTGCCTAGAATTGAAGTCCACTCCACCCAACATCCCGCCAAGGCAAAGGCCTATGTCCGCAGAGCACTTGCTCTTATTGCACCAGGAAGTAGTGGTGATGCTGCAAAAGGGAGCAATCGAGCAGGTGCCGGTGGGAGAGGAAGGCACAGGGGTATATTCCCTGTACTTCCTTATTCCAAAGAAGGACGGATCTCTCAGACCCATTCTAGATCTACGCCCCCTCAACCTGTACATACTATCGGAACATTTCCACATGCTTACACTGCAACAGATTCTTCCCTTGCTAAGCCAAGGAGACTTCTTAGCAACCTTAGATCTCAAGGATGCGTATTTCCACATTCCACTACACCCGTCACACAGGAAATACCTCAGGTTCACTATTCAAGGCAGGCACTACCAGTTCAAGGTCCTACCCTTCGGAGTCACAACAGCCCCGAGGGTGTTCACCAAGTGTCTGGCGACAGTAGCGGCGCACCTCAGGAGGCAGAACATCCATGTCTACCCCTACCTAGACGACTGGCTCGTACAAGCCAAGTCAGAGCAGCAGTGCGCCGCGGACATGTCAACTACAATTCACCTTCTTCACGATCTGGGTTTTTCACTAAACTACCCAAAATCGCATCTTCAGCCGGCACATGTCCGGCAGTTCCTAGGTGCAACGATCAACACCCTGACGGCCATGGCTCAGCCAAACCAAGTCAGGATAGACAGCATGCAGGCCCTGATCCAAAGGTTCAGGCCACAACACTCGCTTCCAGCGAGAGTGTTCATGCAGTTGATAGGCATGATGGCCTCCTGCATCTTCATAGTCCCTCACGCACGGCTACACATGCGCCCGCTCCAGGAGTGCTTAGCGAATCAGTGGACACAGGCTCGTGGACAATTGACAGACCTAGTGTTGGTTACCAGTCGGGCATACAACTCTCTGCATTGGTGGACTCCACACAACCTTTGCAAGGGCCGACTGTTCCGAGAGCCTGTGCCGCAGATTGTCCTGACAACGGACGCATCTCTCCAGGGATGGGAGCTCATGTGCTCACTTACACAGTACAGGGACTATGGTCAACGCAGCAACAGAAGATGCACATCAACTATCTGGAACTGATGGCAATCTTCATGGCGCTCAAGTCCTTCATTGTACATCTGTGCAACAAGGTCGTGCTAGTCCGGACGGACAACATGACCGCGATGTACTACATTCAAAAGCAGGGAGGCACCCACTCGCCACAGCTGTCTCATCTGGCTCAGAGCATGTGGAAGTGGGCCATTCAGAGGAACATTTTCCTCATGGCAGAACACCTCCCAGGAAAGGACAATCAGATGGCGGATCTGCTCAGCAGGTACAGCCATCAAATGCACGAGTGGGAGTTACACCCATCTGTCCTCCACCCGTACTTCCAGCAGTGGGGTCATCCGGAGATAGACCTGTTTGCCACAACAGAGAACGCAAAATGCCAACACTTTGCCGCCAGGTTCCCTCACCCACAGTCGCAGGGGAATGCGATATGGATGAACTGGTCAGGCAAATTTGCGTACGCTTTTCCGCCAGCCCCTCTAATACCGCTGGTCGCAAGAAAGCTAAGGCAGCACAAGATGACTCTCATCCTAGTTGCTCCAACGTGGGCGCGCCAAGCATGGTACACCACGTTCCTCGAACTCTCAGTGGTGCCGCATCAAAGACTGCGTCTCACGCCCAGTCTTTTGACGCAGAACCATGGAGAAATTCAGCATCCAGATCCGCAACAGCTCAACCTGGCGATCTGGCTCCTGAGGTCCTAGAGTTTGGGTACCTTAACCTGCCTCCAGAATGCATGAGCATCATCAAGGAGGCGAGGAAACCAACTACTAGAGCATGCTATGCTGCAAAGTGGAAGCGTTTTGTCATCTACTGTACGGCCAATGACATCAACCCGCTTGATGCATCTATCCCCAACATCATCTGCTATCTGTTGCATCTTTACAAGTGCAATCTGGCGTACACTTCCATTCGGATACATCTATCCGCCATAGCGGCTTATCTTCAGAACAGGCAGCACCTCTCTGTCTTCAGAGTGCCCGCCATTAAAGCCTTCCTTGAAGGTCTGAAAAGAGTCATTCCCCCAAGGACACCGCCAGCTCCAGTGTGGAACCTCAATGTCGTCCTCACCAGACTGATGGGACCACCATTTGAGCCACTGCACTCGTGTGAACTCCAGTTCCTTACGTGGAAAGTAGCTTTCCTTATAGCTATTACGTCTCTGAGGCGTGTCAGTGAGCTGCAGGCGCTCACAATCCAAGAGCCATTCATTCAAATTCATCCAAATAGGGTAGTGCTACGCACTAACCCCAAATTCCTTCCGAAGGTGGTGTCACAGTTTCATCTAAACCAAACTATTGACTTACCAGCATTCTTTCAAAACCCGCAAACGGTGGCGGAAAGAATGCTCCATACCTTAGATGTACGGAGGGCGTTGATGTACTACATAGACAGAACACAACCCTTTAGAAAGACAAAACAACTCTTTGTTGCCTTCGCACCACAACACAAAGGCAACCCAATTTCCAAAGCAGGGATAGCCAGGTGGATTGTTAAGTGCATCCAGATATGTTATCAAAAAGCCAAGCGCACTTTAACAATACCCCCCAGAGCGCACTCCACACGCAAACTGGGGGCATCCATGGCTTTCCTAGGGAACATTCCTTTAGAGGATATTTGCAGAGCAGCCACGTGGGTCACACCACATACCTTCACAAAACACTACTGTGTTGATGTGCATTCCAAGCAGCAAGCAGCTGTAGGACAGGCTGTTCTCAAGACACTTTTTCAGGTTTCTGCAGCTGGCACAGGCAACCGCCGCTGATGGAGGGACTGCTATGTATTCTATGCTAAGATATGAATTTAGCAGCCCACATGCCTCGAACTGAATATGTTACTTACCAGTATGCATCTGTTCTTGGCATGTAGGGCTGCTAACATTCATATCGCCCGCCCTCCTCCCCGGTGCCTGTCGCAGCTGCAGATATACTATTGTATTTATTCATTAGCATGGACATCCTTTACACTTTTCACTCCATCTTCTGCCACAATGGCGAAAAACAATCTGGGGATGGAGCCGATGCCCATGCGCACTGTAGTCCAGGGGAGGAGCCACCTATCTCAGGATACTTCGAAGACTCTTCCAGGACAACAATGTGCAATCATCCGAGCCCAACACTAGGCGGCGATCTAATGCTAAGGTATGAATGTTAGCAGCCCTACATGCCAAGAACAGATGCATACTGGTAAGTAGCATATTCAGTCCTTCTTGATGTTATCGGTTTTCTGCGCGAAGAAGGTAGAGAAGTCTTCGCTGCCCGGCTGTGAACTATGTTTGAGCTGTGAATGCTGTGTTACCTCCTTAGTTTGTGTTTTGATTAGTTCAAAAAGCTTTTTTGGGCGGTTTCTTGCTCGGTCCAGTTGGAGGCTGAAGAAGTTGGTTTTGGAGCGCTTGATCTTCCTGTGGTACGCGTTTCTCTTTCTCTGTAGTATCTTGAAGTGATTGGCCGATGGGACTGATCTCCAGGTACGTTCAGCAGCTCTGAGCGCACGCCTGTCCTCATTGAGTGAACCATTGAACCAAGGCTTCGAGACCTTTGTTGAGACGTTCTTTAGTTGGAGAGGAGCGACTTCATTTAGGATTGCGGTCATGACCTCGAAATAATGACTCGTGAGGTCCTGTACTTTGACTGATCCTTCGGGGGCTGGAGAAGATTGTGGCTAGAGGAAGGCACGGCGACAGGGTCGATTCTTTTCAGATCTCTTTTCCAAGTTTTCGTTCTCATTACTTGGACCGGGTTGAGTTTCACCTTTTCGTTGATGATGGAGACGATATGGTGGTCTGACCAATCGCATGGTTGGATAGTCTACCTGAATGGAATCTCCCTTGGAGATAATCAGGTCCAGGGTTGATCCCTTGTCATGTGTGGGGTTGTTACAGATCTGGGTTAGGTCTAGATCATTGAGGACGTTTTTGAGGCTATTGACCACTGTGTCGTTGTGGTCGTCCCAGTGGAGATTGAAGTCTCCTAGAAATGTTTGTGTGACCTGACGCCCAGTGAACGTGGATACCATTTCCATAAAGTGTTCGGTGAATCTTAGATTATCGCCCGGTGGGTGGTAGATGGTGTGTAGAGAGCATAGGGGTTTGCCCTTGCTGGTGATGTCGTGGCCTAGATATTCATAGGAGGGGGAAAACGAGTCTAAGGATCTGTTGATTGATATGTTGCTGCAGTGTATGCAAGCGATCCCTCCGCCCGATTTGGGACCGGGTCTATCCATTCTGATGATGCCATAATTAGGAGGTACCAGTATGTCAAGGATTGGGGTGGAGGCTTCATTTAACCAGGTTTCGGTTAGTTGTATTAGGTCAGGTTCCTGTGAGAGAATGAGGTCAGCTATGTCTGCTGCATGTCTCACGGCTGATCTGCAGTTTAGTAATATGCATTAGAGCCGTGGAGAGGTGGTCGATAAGGTGGGTTCCCTGGTGAGAGGGATTCTTTTTAGATTATGGTCGATGACGCCTCTGTCGTTTGGTTTAGAGAGCCTATAGGGGTTAATGGGAATGGTAGGGATCATCATTGGAGCGGGCCGGAACGGGGTCCCAGGGGAGGACTCGTAGGAGAATACCAGAGAGAGTAGCTCCTGCTCAGATAAAGAGTTAACATATCTAGCTGGTCGGGAGGCATTGTTGTTGGAAGGGGCTGTATTCCTGCTGGTAGGCGTAAGGTGGTTCAGGGGCCCCGTTTGCCTTGACTGTGTTCTAGCTCTAGTGAGCCCTGGGTGTCTCAATAAAAGCTTATTGAGTGATTGCAGTTCCCTTTTAATTTGATGAATTGACATCATTATCTCCATGAGTGTAGTGTGTGAAGCCTGAGTGTGTGTGATGGGGGTCTTGGGTCTAGGTGTGACTGTGAACCTTGTTGCCTGGTCCGGTATGCGACCTGGGGGGGAGAGTATGAGGTGGGCGGGGGGTGGCATGTGGTGTCTGGAGCGGGGAGGGGAAGCTGAGGAGGGGACTTGCTTACTCGGAATGTCTGTGTTCGGTGGTGGGGACGGGTGAATGTTGGTTAAGACGGTGGTGGTGATATTGCTTGGGACCGTAGTTGGTGTAAATACGGGGTGTTCTTTCTTCCTAGCTTGGGCGTAGATAACTGCCTGTGTGATAGGTGAATGCATGATGTTAGAGTCTGATGGAATGGAGGCGGGTTGTGGTCCCAATATAGGTAAAGGGCTCTGCGTTAGCGGGCCCGGCTTAGCTGTAGGGTGATGCCACTCGCCAGCCTGAGAGGTGGCGTAGAGGGCATTACGGCTAGTGGGGACGTGTGGCACAGGTATAGGAGATGAGCGATACGTTTGTGGGGTGTGAGGGAGCTCAGGGATAGGGGTTGTGCTATGTTGTGAGCTAGGTGATGGGATGGCACCAAGGGCCCTTAGGTGGTTAACGACTTGTTCCTTGATGATGGGGAAAATTTTGTCCATGATGAGGAGATTTCGGTCCGTGGATTGTATAAGAATGGTTCCATTATTGTAAATGGTGATGGTTGCAGTTGCTTGAAAGATCTGGGAGGGGAAGATTGAGATAACTAGGGCATGAGCAATTTTCCTAGTGGAGGCGATCTTGAGTAGCGTTAAGAATGCGTTCCTCCATTTCGCTCTTCGTGACGTGTGGAAAATTAAGTCATTTGTTGTGTGTCTGTTTAGTATAGAAAAGTAGTGGTTAGCGAAGGGGTTTTCAGTGTGTTGTTTTATGAAGTTGTGTTTGAATCGTTTTGCTGCAGTTTTTGATAGGTTCGGAGGGTATGTGATGGAATAGGTGTGTGTCCCTGTAAGTTCCATGGTGGAGCCGAAAAAGATGGCGGGGGGAGATGGCGTTGTTAGTTTAGAGAGGGGAGCAGCTTGGTAGGGAACGAAGGGGTTGGGCGTGGATTGAGGCGTGGTGATGGTACCAGGTGGGGGTAGGTATTTGTGATGGGCCCAGGTACCTTGTTGTAGACCCGTTCCAATATGGCTGCCTCCTTGGTATCTCCTTTAGAGGATGGCGTAGTCCTCTATCCATTGCAGTGAATCACTGGGGAGTGTATCTAATTAGGGGGACGCGTAGTCCTCTGTCGGTTTCGATGCGGCGCTAGAAGTGCCCAGCTGAGAGTAGTCTTATTTCCCTTGCCACATTTGTGAGGGGTCTTCTTAATTGGATTGGCTTCACAGGGATGCACTATGACCCAGCTAAAACAGTCCGGTCAACCATTTTGAGCCTCAGAGGCTCCCGAAAACAATGATGCAGCCCCGAATGGTTGAACTAAAACTAGGTGATCACAGACTCCTTCAGGGTTCCCTCGGGTGCTGTA
Organism: Lissotriton helveticus; assembly: GCF_964261635.1. Lineage (NCBI taxonomy): Eukaryota > Metazoa > Chordata > Amphibia > Caudata > Salamandridae > Lissotriton > Lissotriton helveticus. The sequence goes on from NC_136068.1 coordinate 743,896,929, forward strand.
GCACTGTATCCCTGTAACATGGAGCTGGGTAAATGATCGATGAACCAGCTCCGTGAACTTAATCTTGCCCGGCTCTACCCTGAGCAGTTGGGGACACAACTGGCCATAATGAGCTGATCGTGCACGTTAGACAAAGCGCCTGGGGAGCTTGTGTGTTTATAGTCATCCGGCACGTTTTGTAGGCTGTTTAAGTCCTTGTTTATATCTTCGACCCGGGGTCGGGCCGCCTCGCAGTTTCTTCCGCTATGTTGCAGACGCGCTGCGTTGTGTATTCCTGTCGGGAGCTGCCTTCCCTGTCTTAGCGGTGTATATCGCGCACTCACCAACTCCCCCAGGAAGAGGGCGCAGGGGCTAGCTCAGCTCCCCCGCCTCCACGTCGTACATCCAGGCTTCCGTGATGTGGCGCGAGCCGTCGCAGGGCGTCCGCCGCTCCGGACGAGGCTCCCAGTGTCCGATCCAGGCAATGCTCCCGAGGCCAGTGGAGAATGCGGGCGACGATCGCGGCGTCTGTGGTGTCAACCGCTGTGTCCGTAGCCAGGTCCCAACTACCCGACCCGACTTGGTGAGCGTGGGTGCCGGACCCCCCGGATGTCCTGCACCAGTCAGAGTGGGCACCCGTCAGTGCTCCTAAACAGTTCCTGAGGACGGTCGAAGCCACGGGTGAGCTCAGATATAAGTAGCCCTATTGCTTCCTGTTACTCTTGGGCGAAATGTAGCTCTTCTTGGACTGGCACTATCTGGGATATACCCGTGTCGGGATCCCGAGCGCTCCGGAGCTCCTTCGAGGGGCTCCTCTCAGACGGCCATCTTCTATAAATGCCAGTTTGGGTGCATGCTACTAACTATATTTGTCTCTATAATGCATGTTTTGCCAGCTTGTGACAGCCTCAGCATGTGGGGCACGTTCCAGCTCTTTCGCCCGTCGACGTACGTTTCTTCAGCGAGACCACTCCAAAATGGCCGACACACCGCATATACTTCTGGCTACACAGCCTCAGCATGTGGGGCACGTTCCAGCTCTTTCGCCCGTTGGCGCACGCGCCTCCAGTTCTATACTCATGTGCCCCAGTGCATTTTTCCTTTTAGATTCTGTTATTCACAAACCATGTCTTCTCCGCTTTCCTTTCGGAGAAGCAAGATGGCCACTATTTTACCATCACGCTCCGGCGTTAGCCTTCTAGTGTTCACACTTTCGTCGCCGTGGCAGAAGGTGACCAGGTGAAAACCCTCAACCAATTAAGTTGCACATAAATACGCCTCCACCCACCCTCTCCTTCATACCACGGAAGCAGCGGGAGAGAGTGGAGGCGAGGACTACACGACTTCAAGTAAGTACGGCATAGCTGTTTGAGGAGGGATCTGACAACAATCAGGATTGCCTTTCGCCTGCTAATAACTAGATCTCTTCCTTTTCCCCCCATAAATATAGGAGCGAAGTCTGTTTTTTGTCCTTTTCTTTCTCCAAACCAACAGATGAGTTGCAATTACCTCTCGACCCAACGGCTCATGGGGCATTGACTCCTTACTTTTCTAGTATGTACTTGATTTACAGACAAAACTCACGCCACTGTTTTTTCAGCTAACAGCCTACTCTAATATTCACTATATAGAGTGTGTGTTTTCTGTTTTATGTGCGTGTTATGTTATGTATTGTCTCTCCCTTTACCCTAACAGGTCACAGCACCTATGTTTAACTATAGGATATTGTATCAACCAAAGTCACTATATGTCACCTTTTCCTTCCTTAGGTGACTTGTGCCTGCGCATTGGGAAGCGCACGGAAAGTAACTATGCTCTTTATTTTACAGGCTTATTTTCAGAAATACTGACCGCTAAAACAAAACATATATTCATACCACATAGATATTGTATTTCTAATCACTTGTATATATACTTTTCACATATTGATAGCAACTAAGTGAGTGACAGAGGGATCTAACTCCGTCCTGACGAAGAGGCTTCCATAGCCTCGAAACATGTTGACATCACCAGGAGAACCAGCACATTAATAGCTGTGACTCTCCGATACACTGCTTTTAATGGTACCAATAACGTTTTTTGAATCCATAAGGCCAGGTATTTTTTAACATCACTTTGCCATTCACCCCTGACCCTACTTCACTCACTCAAATACACCTCACATAGCACTCACAAACTTAAAGTGCTCCAGCGTAGTCGCCAGTCGCAGCACGCCCCGTCCCGCAGCGGGGCGGGAAGACCCCGATGATGAAGCATGACACCAAGGGCCCTTTTGGTGTGTGAGGGGGATTTTAACAAATACTGTGTATGCCTTACATCTCTATACATACAGAAAACCTCCTAGAGGTGGATCTTTTCGTGAATGAGATCAGCCTTGTCTCCCTGACACCGGGGACAGCAATGTGGGGAATCGGTGAACATGCGGTGTAGTCGCTTGGGAGTTAGTTAGGCCCTATGGAGCACCATCGTTTGAATGAACCTGAATTTAGCGTTGCGTGACTCTTTTTTTGGGTGCACCAATATAAGCTGCCACGTCTTGTCTGTCAGTTCCGAACCGTAGGTCTGAGCCCAGGTCGTTCTAAGGGTCGTCAGCGGGATTCCAGCATGTTCTCTGATCCCTGTGTAGAGCCAATGCACAAGGTGTCCCCCCTCCCCCATGTAATACATCAAATACACCAATTCGTGTTGCGCAGGTTTGAGTCCTAAGAGTGCCCACGTGTTCTTAATATAATGTGAGACAGTGGCGTATAACAGGTATAACCTCGGGGAAGCTCCTGTGATCTGTATGAAGGAGTCGTGATCTAACATTGCTTCGTCACCAAAAAAGGCCCCCACTACTCCAGCCCCGCTATCCTCCCACTGCCGTAACGCCTTCCTTGTAAGCCTCCCTTGCTGTATCGGAATGCCCAACAAAGGGATATTTGCCGCATAAGGCGATACTATGGATGTATAAGACAGGGTTTTCTTCCAGCATGTCAAAGCTGTGCGTAGGAGGGGGGCGCAATTCTGTGGGATGCGGGCCTTCGGTAGTAGCAGAGTGTGGAGTTCCCCACGACCCAACTGCTCCTTCGTAAAGGCAGTCTCCTGTAGGTTCCTACCTGCAACCCAATAGGATAGCCACTGCATTTGGCTGGGGTAGTAATAGCCCCTGAAATCCGGTACCCCGAGTCTCCCAAGCTTGGTACCCAGTTGAAGTTTACGCAAACTAATGCGTCTTCGGCCAGTACCCCAAATAAGGGTAATCAAGAGTGTCAATTGACGTAAAAATATGTTGGGGTAGGATTGCCGGTATATTCACAAAATAATATAGTAAGCGGGGGAGCTTAATCACTTTAAAAAGAGCAACTCTGCCCATTACCGATAGTGGTAACGAAGTCCAAAACCCCACGCTATTGCGAAGTCGTGTGATGGCTGATTTAGCATTCCCGTCAATCTGGTCTTCAGGCTCCCTGTTTGCCTGTGTACCCAGGTATTTAAAAGATATCAGAGCTACCGGAATCAGATACGTTCCAAAGGGGATATGAGATGGTTGCACACCTTCCCTAAAGAAGAATCCAACCGATTTTCCAGGGTTAATTGCAAGACCCGATATTGTTTCATATTGTCGAAAAATAGTGGAGAACGCCATGTGATCTGCCTATATCATCGGCATAAATAGAAATCAAGTGGTGCGACCCACGTACCAAGATGCCCCTCCGCTCCAAAGTTGCTCGTAATGCCAACGCTAGAGGTTCCAGTGCTAGCACAAATAAAATTGGAGACCGGGGGCAACCCTGTCGGGTACCCATTTGCACTGCATAGCAGTCGGAGACATACCTACCCGTGCGAGCCCTGGCCGTGGGGTTAGTGTACAATAAGCGTATCCAGCGTATCAAGGTGTCTGGAAATCCATACCGTTTGAGCACCTCAAACATGAACGCCCAGGACAGAGAGTCAAATGCTTGCCTCAAATCAAGCGCTATACAACCTGACCGCGGGAGATCTGGAGGCGAGGACGACATCAAAGCATGCAATCTACGTATATTCAATGAAGTACTGCGCCCTGGAATGAAACCGCACAGCCATGTATGAGTGTAGTGAGGTGGGGCTGAATGCGCAGAGCCAGGGCTTTACTAAGGATTTTGTGTTCCATCGAAAGGAGGGAAAGAGGCCTATAATTGGCCATCTCCAAAACATCTCTGACCGGCTTAGGTATAGATGTAACCAGGGCCTGCATGGTCGACTCCGGCAAATGACCCTCCGTAAACGCCATTTTGTATATCTTCTCAAGCACGGGGACAAGGGTTTCTGAGTACGTTGAATAAAACTCTACTGGTAACCCATCTAAACAGGCGTTTTATTACGATTGAGGCTCTTGATCGCGGCGCGTATCTCGTGCTGCGTAATGGGGCCCTCCAGCGTCCTTTTGTACGTCGTCTGATAGGACAGGGAAGGGAAGATCACTCAAAAAGTTAGCCATCTGTGTTAAATCCCCTGAGTCTACGGGTGCATAGAGGCCACTCAGATGGGCAAAAAAGGCTTGATTCACCTCTACTTGCGTACAGACCAAGGTACCCGTCAGGTCCCGTACCTGCATTATGGTTGGTGGGTCCTGTTGGTCCCGTACCAGTCTGGCCAGTAGCGCGCCTAACTTATCAGCTTCCATTTGTTGACGACGTAAGTATTCATTATGGTCTATCGTCCTCAGTGTTTCTAATACTTCTGCGTGGTCAATGTATCCTGCCTGTAAAGCCCCCTTCTTCCCAGGATCGAGACTTGCCTCTCGCTCCAGGATCTTTAACCGATCTTCTACTTCGCAAAGTTTCTTATGAATCTCTTGTCTGGCTCCCACCAATTGTCCTACTGCTGCACCCCTGATCACGACCTTCATGGCATCCTAGACCACTAAGTTCGAAGAGGCAGAATTTCAATTCACTCTAAAATAATCATTGAGGGCATTTGAAAGAACTGCATGAAAGGGAGGGATCCTCTAAGAGGGAAGGATTAAGTCGCCAGGTAGGCACCGGAGTCGGTACTCTGCCCCAAAGGAGTGTAAGAGTTAAGGGTCTGTGATCTGAGAACGTTTTTGCTAAATATTCTGATTTCCCCACTTTGGTAAGTGTCGATTGTGAACACAGAAACCTATCGATTCTAGCATGTAAATTATGCAAAGGGGAATATAACGAATACTCCTTATGTGTAGGTTATAATTCCCTCCATGTATCTGCTAGTGTCCAACCCTCGACCCAGGAAGCAAACAGGTCAGCCAACTTGGTCGCCCCTGCAGCCTGTAAGGGAGGATGTGACCTAACCATACTCTGATCTAGAACCGCGTTCCAATCACCGCCTAACACCCAGGGTATTCCAGCCCAGTCCAAAAGTGTAAAGCCCAGTGTGTGTAATTTGGTGCATATACACTTCCCAAAACTATCAACTGCCCATCCAGTGTACCTTTCACTAAAATGTACCTGCCTTGATCATCCATCCTCCTTTCCATCTCCACAAACGGTACTCCATGTCGGACCCATGTAGGCGCCCCTCTAGAGAAGGCTTGCACCCCTCCATTTCTTTCTCAGTTTCTGTGACTCCGTGTCAGTAAGGTGGGACTCTTGAAGAAACGCAATCTGTGTATTGCGCCTAAGAAGAAAGGAGTGGACCCGGTGATGTTTTTGGATTGCCCCTAAACCCCTCACATTCCAGGTGAGAAAGTGGTATGTTCCGACGTTCTCAGCCATGTGTGTCTTCTATCCTGTGTAAAAGTACCTTTAGCCCTGAAGTATCCTCCATTTTGTGAAGCGACCAGGAGCCCCTACATCCCAACAATAACATTAAAACCCAACCAAACTCTGCACAGCATCTAACATATGCCGGGCCCAACCTTAGAATAACAAACATATTATTCCAAATTATGGTGCATACACCATTGGGGGGGGGGGGGGGTCAAGCGTTCATGCTAATTCGGCATTGTTCATGGTCAGCTCAGTTGGCTCTACGCAATATCATCCCGGGAAACCAGGATATGGAATAGCAAGCGGCACGGCACTGTGGGAATAAGGGAAAGGGCCTCGGAATAAATAGGTGAGCCTAATAAGGGAGTCTCCCATCAGGCACATCCGCCGCCTCTAGATGTGTACCTCCTCCCAACCCATCACAATCATCTCCCTTTTCCCGAGGTGTACATAATGAACCATAAGAAGAAACCAAACAGTACAGCTAGTATTGCATATAGGGTATCATGTATAGTAACTCCATAGTTCTATGTCAATGCAGTCTGGCAGAATCTCAGTCAACATTCAGCACAGTGTACTTGATGAAACATGAGTACAAAACAGAATATTAGTTATTGCTGTTACAAAAAAGGATACGTCCCATGCAGACACCACGTTTTCATGTCAACTCTGATCTTCCTCCTCTTCAGCTATCAACTATATCATCAGCGGCTCTGGGTGTGATAGTAGGGAACAGGACAACACTGCGATCAGAGTCCGACTGAATCGTACTGTCTTCAGAGTCAGTCCCAATCAGCTCTCTGCCTTCACGGAAGGCATCTGCTGTCGCCAGCGCACCCAGCTGGTCCTCTTTTTGTTGTTTCTGCGATGGGCCCGGGCGTCCAATCCTTCGTCTGGGCGCTATGGGTCTCCTCTCTTCCTGGCCGGACTCCTCCTCAGTAGCCGGACCGGATTCACTTTGAACAGGGTCTTGGCTCTCCCGTAAGTTCATCACTTCCATCCATTCCTCCACGTCTGTGGGGCTTTCAAAAAAGTGGGTCTTCTGTTCATGAACAACTTTCAACCGGGCAGGAAAAAGGAGTGCGTACTTCAGCCCAGCCGTCTGTAGCTTCCTCTTCACCTGTTGATACGACGAGCGCTGACTCTGGACCATAGCAGTATAATCCGGGTACAAGGAAATTTTGTGATTCTCAAACTGGATCAGTGACTTCTCTCGTGCCCTCTGCAGTAAGACATCCCTGTCTCGATAATTAAGGATCTTCCCTATCAGTGATCTGGGCGGTCGTCCAGGTGTAGGCTGGCCCGTCGGGATCCTGTGTGCTCTCTCCACACAGAAGTATGGGGACAGACCCTCCGCAGCAACATGGTCCCGGAACCACTGTTCCATGAAGTCCGCAGCACGAGTTCCTTCACATCGTTCCGGCAGGTCTATGACGTGTATATTATTGCGTTGGTTTCTCCCTTCAGCATCCTCCACTCGATCCGTCAGTGAGGTCACTTGCTGCTGCAGCTGTTGTATGGAGGAAGTGTGATCAGCCACCGTCGGTGTGAGATCTGCAAGGACAAGGCCCTGATCCTTTACCTTATCTGCCAGTTTACCATGGTCTGCCTTTAAAAGAGATAAGTTCATAGTTAGGGCACCTAGCTGTTGCTCCATCGCCGTTCTGGAGTCTCGTATCTCTTTCAGAATTAAGTCCAGCTTGTCCGCTGGTGCCTCCCCGCCATTGCTTGTACCTGCGATCCCGGGCGGGGTCCTCCCATCTCCGCCGCCCGACCCTGTTCGAGTCGTCTCTGGATCCCCCAGGCTCTCCAGTCCCTTGACTCCTTCCTGGACCATGATATCACAGTAGCGGAAAATCTAAAAGAAAAAAAGGGGGGGGAGGAGGGGGAGTGGGGAAGGTACTATTATCCCCGTGCAATTCCAGATGTAGCCGTCTCCGTCGCAGGAATGGAGTCCAGAACTGCACCCCCCCCCCCACCAAGATCAGAGCTTCCCAGCTACTGTGGGTGTAGCGCCCCCAGGCAAAGATAGTCGTATAGTAGGGATATCAGGCCGTAGCGTTTAGGCAAGAGCGTGGCAACAAAAGAATCAAAGGGGGAGCCATCCACGGAGGCCCCATCCAGTCGGTGTATAAGGGTGTTTCTATAGCCACTGCCCCAGTAGTGGAGGGGGAGGAGGCCACAGCTCTCAGCAGCTCACCATCTCCAAAGCCCTCAGTAATCGCCCATTCTCCAGGGGGGAACCATCCTCATTCAGTCAGCATGAGCAGGCCTTCACTTCCAAAATCTAGGCACCTGCCCCGACCGTCCTCCAGTCAGGTATCGCCACCAACAGCCAGGAGGACCTCTCAGGTCTGACACAGTCCGCCACCAGCCAACAATCTCTCCTCCGTACTCAGGCCAGTCCTCCGCAATCAAGGTTTGACCACGCTAGTCCCCAAGTCACCACAATGCAGACAAAGGGGGAATCGCGGCTCTCAGAGCCTTCAAAGTGTGTAGCTCCGGCGGCCGTATACAATAATCTGGGGGGGGGGGGGGAGGATCTGCATATTCTCTCACCCGGAGCTCGTCGTCCTCTCTCCACACCGGCCTCAGGATGATCCTCTGCTGTGGGGCTCGACCGTCCCCGGGCCAGTAGCATGCACCAGAATCCGTGTAGGCCCCACAGTTCTACACCACCGCAGAGCGATCCTCCTCCGAGCCGCGCCTTCGCCCCAACAGTCCAGTGCCACTGCTCCGCACAAGCTTCGCGGCCTCTTAACACTCCCCGTCCGGAGTTATTACAGAACAACCAGACCTCGCTCTGGTCACCGGTCGCTTCCGTCCAGGCCGCCCGCGTCTCCCTCAACTTCCGCCAGTACCAGAGTCCCCGGCTTACAGACGCGGAGTGCTGCAACAGGCTCTGCTCCTTCGTCGTCGCGTCCCAGCTCGGGCAGACATAGTTTCACACGTCGGTCCTTCTCAGGGATATCCACATCACTCTCGCTGCCTGTGCGCTAATCTGGGCTCCAGTAGAGGCCCGGAATCAGGATTAATTCCCGGGACGACTCCGGAGCTCAATCGACAGCCGTCATGGCTGGCTAGCCACGCCCCCCGAGAGGGCTGTCTATACAACCAAAATAGCACTGGCATTATTTTAACGCCAGGCATTTAGTCCGCTTTTTTGTTGTTGACCGGAACAAAGATTTTGGAAAAATTGATGTCTACAGTTTTGCATGCAGTAGTATACTACTTTCAAATGTATTATCTAAAAAATCTTAGATTTTAGAGACAAATCTGTAGTACTTGAATCTTAAAAAATACTCCGTGAAAAGGCTTCCTTTTTAACATAGGCTCAGCGGCTTTCGCACTGTACCCATGATGCCCCTATTTAGTAGCCTGAACTACCGCGGAAAGTGGAGTTAATTGAAGGGCAACTAGGGAGAGTAATGTAATGAAACGTATTTCATGGCAGTGCTTGCTAAGTAACTTAATTTCATGAGTTAATTTTGCTAGGTTCTGCATCGTAGGATCTTCATCGATAGTCATAAATGTTGAATAATTCTCCGCGACCTGCACGGATCCTGGAACACTATATATCGTGTGTGTGTGTGTGTGTGTGTGTGTGTGTGAGTGTGTGTGTATATATGTATATTCACTGAAAAAACCACAGGTTATAGACCATATATAGTTAGGAATTAGCATTTAGAAAACCTTATTTTACTCACACAAAACCATTGAAATTCCATATATAGTTAGTTGCACTAACTATATATCGTGCACCCGCAATCCACTGCTGATGATGTCACATATTACATCATTCATGACATGGTCAGTGACATCACTGATGACATCACTGATGACATCTCAAATGACATCACTGATGAGATCACTGATGACATCATCCAGTACTGTGTGTTTCTATAAAGTTTAAATATGTCTTACATATTGAAGAATGAGTGGATGTGTAAGTGTCTGGACGAAGGATTTAGTAGGTGCATGACTGACTGTATGAGTGAGTGATTAAATGTGTCTCACTGACTGCATGGGTTAGTGACTAAACTGTCTTAATTTGTGCATCATTATGTCTGTTGTTCTGTAAACTGCTGCATGTGTTGATCAGTAGCTATATGAGTAACGATATGGGTTATTGATTGCCCAAGTATTTGTATGGGAGACTGAGTGTGTGTGTGGCTAGCTGGGAGGTGTGTGACTCTGTGCAGATCAATCTGTACTTGTATCAATGATTGTATAAGAAGGTAAGTATGTGTTAGTATATGTTTGAAAATGTAAGGTGCTCTATGTTTAACTGTATAGACAAGAAAATGGAAGTGTCATTGATTCTTTACAGGACTGACTAGGTGTGTGAGTAACTCCATGGATGAGTGGCAGACTGTGAGTGTCTGTATAGGTGTATGAGTGCATATGATAGTGTTGTAAAGATGAGTGATTGTATGTATGAATGATTGTATGGGTGAATGAGTGAAGGTGTGTGTAGACGTAGCAATCAGTGAGTGCGTATGTAGTAACTAGTATTGGTGTGTCAATGGTTTTAAAAATTATACTCTCTTTTTAACACTGGGTGAAACAGAGGTTATATTAAAATGTGAGGAGATGCATTGTATTGTCACATGAATGATATCATCAGTGATGTGGTCATTGATGTCAAATGAGATGTCATCAGTGATGTCATTTGAGATGTCATCAGTGATGTCATCAGTGATGTCACTGACCATGTCATGAATGATGTAATATGTGACATCATCAGCAGTGGATTGCGGGTGCACGATATATAGTTAGTGCAACTAACTATATATGGAATTTCAATGGTTTTGTGTGAGTAAAATAAGGTTTTCTAAATGCTAATTCCTAACTATATATGGTCTATAACCTGTGGTTTTTTCAGTGAATTTTCAAGGTTTTGTAAATGCTAATTCCTAACTATATATGGTCTATAACCTATGGTTTTTTCTGTGAATTTCATTGGTTTTTTAACAGCTAATATCTGTAGCTGTAAAATGTATTCTTCTTTAAATCCAAAAATATATTTTATATGTTTATGAATAATTTTTTTTTTTAATATTTTTTTTTCTTCGTTCCCGCTTCGCGAATCGGGAAGCTTCCCGTTAGCTGACCTTGATGCCGCGAAATAGACCGCGAGCCGGTAAACGTTTCTTTACCGCAAGTGCCGCGTTAGAAAACAACACCGTGACGCCTCCCGTCCGCATGACGTTTCACGTTGTCGCGTGATACGTCATATGACGTGCTACGTTAGCGAACTGGTACGCGAAGCGAGTCGCAAAGCGCAGGTTTCTGGAAGCAAACCGGGAGGCCCTGCAAAGCGCTTAACGTAAACACAGCAAGTCATGTGACTTGGTAATAACACTTTTCATTGGTTCATTTCACTTTTGGTTTCCTAATGATGTAAGACTAGGTCATATAATCTAAAATGAACACTTTTGATTGGTTGAGAACTCTTGTTTTTCCCAAATGATGAAAATCCCTCCTTCTTTCCTCACTCTGACTTTCATCATTGTGAGAGAAAGACCCTTTGTGATCACTGAGCAATGGCTTCTTTAGTAGCTTCAGCTGGTGCTTCCCCACCACCTCCACCACATCCAAGGAAGAGTGGACCACCTGCTCAAGTTATAATTCAACAAGAAGAAGAAGAAGAGGAACAGGACGACGAGCACGAAGAGAGGCAGTTTTTGCCTGAGCAGCCCAGGACGTCTCACCGGAAAGAAAACTTCATTTGGCAATTTTTTAAAATTCCCAAAGGTCAGAAAAAAGTAAATGCAAGATACGTAACTTGCCTTATATGTCAAGATAGACTGTCCAGAGGAACCGAGAAAAAATACAGTTTCGGAAACTACACAATGCATCGCCATATGACTAGGTGGCATCCTAACAACTACAGTGCTGCACAGTTTCGGAACGACCTAGATAATCTCCCTATTATGGCCAGAAGATCTGTTGTACCGGAAGTAACGGGACCAGAGGGCAGGGAGATGGTGCCAAATATACAAATGAAATTTGGTGAAGTAAAACACACCTGCGTATTTTGCGATGGATTCATTTCCTACGGAGAAAAAAGCATCACTCTGATCAACAGAGCTATTGACTATCATATGCAAGTTTGTACGAAACGCCCAAAATAATAAATACTTCTTTTTTTGTTTTGTTGCTCCTGTTGAGCCCTTTACAATGAATCGTTTTCATTGCCCCCTCCAAGAAAAACCCAAAAAAATATAAAACTTCAGAAAAATTCAAAAAAAGTAAAAAAATGTTCCGAAAAATAATAAAAAAAATATAAAACAACAAAAACAATAAAAAAAAAAGTTCTTTTCAGAACTACCTCCCCGTTATTAAAAAATTGGTACAATATTTGGAACTGTGCCAACCTCTATTTCTCTTAGTTCGCTTCCCAGTTCGCTCGCCGGTACGCGAACTAGAAGCGAACCAAAAACAGTAAGTATAAGGGAAGGAAACAGACACTTATGTTAAAAGAGAGACAGCTATAGGGGAGTAAACTAGAGATACTATTACCCGTAATCCACTGCTGATGATGTCACATATTACATCATTCATGACATGCTCAGTGACATCATCAGCAGAGGATTGCGGGTTTTTTGGCAACGTGCCTTATCCACGGTTTAATAACGCTGCCTTTTGCTTTATATAAGTTTTCAAATTGTATGAAATATATACCAATAGGTCGTTATGAACCTTTAGGTAGTGCTTTTCTTCATGAGGTCTGGTCGCTTCCATACACATACAGATGTTTCAAAGATGATCAAGAAGTTTATCTGAATGGAGAGGAATGCACTGAGACGCCAGATCATTCACTAATGTGTAGGCACATACAGTTACACGGTTCATGCAACAAACACCGACCAAATATGGCTTGCGTGTTGCAAGGCACGCCAGTTCCTGCTATCATCCCCACGTTCAAGTTGTTGGAAAATGGTAGTTATTTGATGCTCAATAATGAAGATTGTTCTGAGTTAATTGAAAAGGGTCTGCACCTCTGTACGGGTGTTCGCTATGTGAAGCACGAAAGTTTCACGGGCCGAACTCAAGGCCACCTCTCTCTGAGACAAAAGAGCTCTTATTCTTGCCATGCCGTTGAAATCTGTCCCAAGGTTGGTATTTGTGGCCAGATTGAAAACTCCCTATGTTCATGTGTGGGAGGAAATAGAACATTTCTGCAGCAAATAACCCGTTCACTTACTGTTACGATAAAAGGAATACTTTTAATTCAGATTTGCCTTTCAATTTCAGCAAGATGGTTCCGACTATCTTTAACGCATCCTCCACAAAGACCCTGGCGCACTTTTTTAAAGTTACCACCAGTGGTCTCGTGACTTCATTTGAGAAAATCTTTGGAGTCATCCCTGCTTCCTTTCATTCCATTTTCTCCACTCCGGTTCGTGGATTGGCATTTTTACTTGCATTACCAGCGGACGCTCTTGTGCTTTTTTACATTTTTAAATATGGATGTCCCTCCTATGCAACCTCCCACCCTGCAGCTGCTGACACTGTTCCGCAATCGCATGCTAGAATATTATGGCACAATGCCGTTGGCGATATTAAGCACGGCATATGGATTATCTTTTCGATTCTCCTACTTCACCTGTGTCCAGCCTGTATTTCACTGCCTGACCTGTGATTTCGATTGGGCCATTGATTTGTGTCTCTGCGGACCGGTTTCTCCTGACGTCGACTTTAATCAGCTGATGACTCCTATCATTACTCACGAGTTGGTTTGTCCTGGCGAAAGGATTATGGCTGTGGCATTGATGCATGGACTACTTGGTCCCTGGAATTTACTGGCGGCAGCACAGTCTTTCTTGGAACAGAGCTTTCTTGAAAACCCACCGAGCTGTCCTCTGATGGTGATAGAGGATCCGGTGCTGGGAGAGCACGTATGTTCTTTTCCGCTTTTAAATTGGATGGCTGAACTGTTTTCGGATGAAGACGGTGACTTCCTATTGGAGGCTGTTGCAGCTTATTTTGCATACACAGTTATGTCATAGACCTTTTTCATGTTTGATATGCTGAGTACTAGCATTTCATTGACAATTCATTGACTTATTTGTCAAGTTTTTATTATTTACCTTGCCTATTGGCTTAAGACTCGATAAAGTACTTGGCTGTTTTATTTTTCTTTAGCATTAAATTTTCCTAGTTTTTAATGCTTTACCTTGCGGACCGTCCACATATAAAGTTGCAATCTGCTCTCATGAGATGGCACTTCTATTATCTTATTCAGTTCGTTTCCGGATCATGGGGAGGTGTCATCTAGGTCCTGGATATCTTTACACCGTGTTAAGTTAGCATGGGCTCATTACCGGTTTAAACGCCATTTTTCCTTTTTTGCAACTTCTGCACACGACACTTAGTTGTTGCTTTAGCTTTCCACCTAGTAGTTCATCGTGGTTTACATGAGAATAATATGTTATTGCTCTACTATCTGCTTTGCTTGTTAAACTATATCTGTACAGCGAGTGCTAAAGTTTCAAGAACAACACGATACAGAATTGTTATGAGGTCTGATCTCCACGACTTCATACTCATAACATAAGTGCAACTTCTGCCAATTCTGGGCATGAGGCGAGTTTTATATTGCTTTGCCGAACACACATACACAACAGTTGATGCGGTTCACATGAAGAGAGAGCTGGTGTATGCTGATGTGATTCCTTCAAATCTAAGACACTAAAGTATGGGCACGCCCTAAACCAACACAAAGAGACCTTCTTAGCAAATAATATAATATGTGTATTAGGGAGGGTGAGATATAAGCGGCCGTGGAGGGAGTTACGGTGGGGCAGGGAGGCGGGGAGGGGGAGAAGCAGGGTGGAGCCCTCTCTACCTTGCCCCTCCCCCTCCCCGCCTCCCTGCCCCACCGTAACTCCCTCCACGGCCCGCGGCTGCTTATAAGTGTTGCTAACTCTTATTCATTTACTGCATGTTAACATACTGTCACCATTCGCTTTTTATGTACTAGTAACTATGCTGGTAATTTTGCTACTGATAATATGTGTACTTCTATTATCTAAGATACTACGCCTGAGAAGACGGCATTAGTAAATAAACATTTCAAATACACATGTGTTCTTCTTAACTCCATGTTCTGGTTTCTAAGAAATATATAACGACCGACTGTTCATGAGTTCCACGTATCCTGAGGTACTATAAGTTCATATTCTGGATTGTCTAAACATTGAGAGTTTGTTATATCCAATGTGACACTGTACCTAGCTTGCTAAGGAGTTTTTGATTACTAACGTGAGTTTTGGGACACCCTAATTCGCCGAGGTTCCAATCCTCTGTCCACAGTTCTGTGTGAGAACAGAAACCCTGCGACAGGGGCACCCCGACCCTTGCTGGAGCTTCATCACACTTGCGATACAACTCCAGCAATGCGCCACCTTTACGGCACAGATACATCACGCATCTGTGCTGTTTTTGCCCCATGATGCGCCGCATTGTAAATGCAGCACACCATAGGTGACGGAACAGCGGCACAGAATGACTAACACATCCCTGGTGATGCGCCAGTCATCATAAATGTATCCCTATGCTTCTTATCTTGTTAGAGATGAACCGCCATATGTATCATCAAAGTTTTTTGCATTTCCTAAATAGCGAACTTTAAGGAATAAATAGCGATTCTTTACCATTCCTAGTTTGCGATTAGCTATTTGCTAATTACAAATTACCCATTCATTTCCTTCATTTCCATAGGGCGGTTGGACTCACTTTTAGCTCGAACGCGAACGGCTGAATGGATTTCCACGAAACTTGGCAAAATTGTAGGGACTGGTAGCCCGATGTGCCTTTGCTATGTCTCAAGATATATGCTCCAGTGGTTTTTACGAAAATTAACTTTGAAAAATATATATTGGGCTACATTGGCCTATATATATGTTGGAGCCCAAATGTAGCCCAATGTAGCCCAATGAAGCCCAATGTAGCCCAATGTAGCCCAAAGATGGCCGCCAGACACACAAAAAAACAAATGTAGCCCAAATATCAGCCAGATGTAGCCCAACTATAGCCCAGTGACAGAATGACCAATCAGCTTCGCAAACCTCCGTTACGCGAAGCGGAGCGCTGTTACAGATATATATCTTTTTTTGAACGTTAATTTCTCAAAATCCACTGGAGCACATATATTGAGACCTAGCAAAGGCACATCGGGCTACCAGTCCCTAATATTTTGCCAAGTTTCGTGCAAATCCATTCAGCCGTTCGATTATTATTATTATTATTTTTTTTTGCCCCGCGGGGCCCTTTTAAAACCTCCACATCAAACCTAGGGGGTCAGCGAGGATCTACTATGCCCCCTTATAGTTATTTCCCCCTTTGTTTTGACCTCCTCTTGTCTCTCGATCCTACCGAGAGACAAGATGGCGGCCGCTACGGACTTTTTGGAATGTTGACAGACGCCGGAGAACCAATCAGCTTCGCTTCACAAAGCTCCGTTGCGCGTAAAGTACGCGAACCGGAGCGCTGCCTGGTCCGCTGTTACAGATATATATCTTTTTTTAAACGTTAATTTCTCAAAATCCACTGGAGCACATATATTGAGACCTACAAAAGGCACATCGGGCTACCAGTCCCTACAATTTTGCCAAGTTTCGTGCAAATCCATTCAGCCGTTCGGGCTAAAAGTGAGGCCAACCGCCCTATGGAAAACTCAATGTTAAAAACACGTTTTGGGACCCCCCTTTTTTCTCGGCCCCCCCTTGACGAACCCCCCCCCAAATTTTCAAGGGCTGCTCAGAAACAAAATGTGGGGGGGGACCCGGTTCCGAGGGCCGACCAGGTTTATCGGCGGGAGACTGGCGTAGTGGGCGATGTGCCAAAAAGCGCTGTCCCCCCCCCTCCCGTGGTCTATGGGGTGTAATACCACCCCCTGTGAAGTTTTAATTTTTCGTCTCTTTAAACTAGAGACTTGAGGCTGTTTGCTCCCCGCCCTTGGCTGGTGTAGCGCTCCTCTCGTTTTTACTTCACAGACACAATTTTTCACTTTCACGGCCCACGGTCGGATGGGCCTTAGCGTGCCTAGACCACCGGGGTTTACACTCTAGGTCCTGACGAATGCCAGGTTAATATACCATACCGGCTGAAACATGTTGACCAACCACACTCTCACGTAATGTTATTGGTACAAGACCATCCAATTAGTTGGCCTTGTTCACCACCACATTTCTTAAACCTTGTCCTTGATGATCACCTATTAAATAATTTTTGATACATCCAAGGCAATTTTAAACCACCACCTCTGACACTATTCACGTTACCTATCACATAGCCCTCCTTCCTCACAAGACCAGCTCCGCAGTAATTCTGGCGTTGCAGCACACCGGGGTGACATTCGGTCACACCCGGTGGGGCCCGATGATGAAGCAAGTCACCGACCAGGTCGGTGAGTGAGGGCTTTATAAACAAACCAAATGGGCCTTTGTTGATTCCTTGTGCTCCGTGCATATTCCCTTCCCTTTTAAAGGGACACTCTTTTGTTGTTTCTTCTGTTAATCCCTGGGGACTAAGAGTGTTCGTACCTCTCCCTACCTCTCTTTTTGTTGTTAAAACAGAAACAAAATGTGCCATTTTCCTGAAAATTTCAGCCAATTCCGTCCACAAACGCCAAAGTTATTAGACATAGAATTTTCAAAAAACCCATAGAGAAAAAATCCTAACTATATATACCTACTGGCGACCGCCAGTAGGTAATATGTATATATTTATATATATATGTATATATGTATATATGTATATATATGTGTATATATATATATATATATATATATATATATATGTATATATATATATGTATATATATGTATATATGTATATATATATATATATATGTTCGAGGCATATGAGTTGCAGATTGTACACTATGCATTAGATTGCCACCTGGTGTTGGGCTCGGATGATTGCAGGTTGTTGTCTTCTTGGAAGAAGTCTTTGTAGTCACGAGATAGGTGACTCCTCCCTTGGACAATACTGCGCATGGGCGTCGGCTTAAGACTTTTCAGCAACTTCGAAGCGCAGAACTTGCACAAACTTCCAATAACTACCTTCGACATCGACTACAATACTTTTCGACGCCATCGTTTCCATTCCGGTCATCGAAGTTGGCCGTTAGGCCTATCGACGCCGTGCGGCCTACACCACATGGAAAGAACTCCGTTCAAGAGATGCCCGGTATGTCAAGCAAAGTTTCCACATAGCGACCACCACGTGGTCTGCAACCTCTGCCTATCGCCGGAACACTAGTCGACCTGCACAGCTTGTGCATCCTTCCGATCGAAGAAAACCATCCGGAATCGGAGAGCACGTCGACACGAAATGAGGAGATCTGCTCCAGTACCGGAAGACATCTTTGACGAAGAGGTTCCCCTCGTTCCCGAAGAAGACTCACCTGATCTCCATATCGTATCAGAGGCAGACGACTCAGATTACTCCATTCCATCGGGTCAGCGCGTGAGTACTCCTGCCCCTGCACCACATATTCTGCCCAAACCGAAGGCAAAGGTCAGCACTCCGCCCAAAGGGCCCAGTCGAGACCGAATACCTGCTTCGAAAGCCCCACTTTCCTGCCCGGCTCCGAAGAAACCAACTAAGCCTTCTAGTGCCTCAACACCGATCAAGCCTCTGCCATGGGCACCAAAAAATAAAAGACGCCTCGGCGCCGAAGCCAAAAGACGCCTTGGCGCCGAAGCCAAAAGACGCCTTGGCGCCGAAGCCAAAAGACCCTTCGGCGCCGAAGCCAAAAGACCCTTCGGCGCCGAAGCCAAAAGACCCTTCGGCGCCGAAGCCAAAAGACCCTTCGGCGCCGAAGCCAAAAGACCCTTCGGCGCCGAAGCCAAAAGACCCTTCGGCGCCGAAGCCAAAAGACCCTTCGGCGCCGAAGCCAAAAGACCCTTCGGCGCCGAAGCCAAAAGACCCTTCGGCGCCGAAGCCAAAAGACCCTTCGGCGCCGAAGCCAAAAGACCCTTCGGCGCCGAAGCCAAAAGACCCTTCGGCGCCGAAGCCAAAAGACCCTTCGGCGCCGAAGCCAAAAGACTCTTCGGCGCCGAAGCCAAAAGACCCTTTGGCGCCGAAGCCAAAAGACCCTTTGGCGCCGAAGCCAAAAGACCCTTCGGCGCCGAAGCCAAAAGACCCTTCGGCGCCGAAGCCAAAAGACCCTTGGGCGCCGAAGCCAAAAGACCCTTGGGCGCCGAAGCCAAAAGACCCTTGGGCGCCGAAGCCAAAAGACCCTTGGGCGCCGAAGCCAAAAGACCCTTGGGCGCCGAAGCCAAAAGACCCTTGGGCGCCGAAGCCAAAAGACCCTTGGGCGCCGAAGCCAAAAGACCCTTGGGCGCCGAAGCCAAAAGACCCTTGGGCACCGAAGCCTAAACCAGTACCGGCACTAAAATATAAAGACGTACCAGTACCAAAACCGAAAGAAGCACTGGCTCCGAAGCCGTCTACTTCTACACCTTCGACGCCGAAGAACTCAAAGCCTGATTCCGAGGTGCCCAAATCCTCGAACGTGCCTACAAAGCCGAAAATAACAAATTCGGCACCTAAAAATATGCCACAGGACGTTATAACACCTCCCAAGGCTAAACACACACGGCAACCTCCTCTGGAACCGAAAAAATCTACGCCCAAGAAGGTTGTAGAGCAGGAAGAACTGTTTAAACCAGATCCTCGACAAAAGAAGATCTACATAGACCCAAAAACAGGTCATGTAGGTGCTACACGTCACAAGAGACCAGCAGGTGCACCACCCACACCTGTGGTCCCTGCCAAAAAGAAGGACTGTGCAACATCTCCTATGCACCCTTCCTCTCCTACACCTTTCTTTCCTTCTCCTGATCCTCCTCACATATCGCCTCAAATCTCTCCTGTACATTCTCCATTATCATCACATTCCCCACAGCAGAATGATGATGAATACAATTTGGGTGGAGGGGAGGACATGCAAGACCCTGATTCATACCAGGTAGATGAGGGTGTATGGGATTTTTCAAACCCAAAAAATGTACCTACATGGGATGTTACAAACCCACAAAATGTGCCTGACATCCCGAACCTCCGTCATACCCATCTAAGCCTTCCCCTCCAGAAGATACCATTTGGTTTTGGTCAGCTGTTAAAAAGAGCTGCTATTTACCATGGAGTCTCTATGCATTCCGATAGCATAGGAGATTTTCTCCTAGACACCTTTGAGCAGTCTCAGCGGTCTGCTCAAATTCTTCCCATGATCCAGGGGGTTATAAAACACGCTCCAGAGGTATTTAAAGACCCTGTACGTTCTAGAATATTAAACCCTAGAATCGAGAAGAAATATAGACCAGCACCTGCAGATCCTGTCTACATTAAAGGACATCTGCCACTAGACTCATTAGTTGTGGCCAATGCTAGAAAGAGGGCAAACTCTCAAACGTCTGGCGAAGCACCCCCACCTGACAAAGAATCAAAAGTAATTGACGCGTCGGGTAAGAGAATAGCTGCACAAGCTACAAACATCTGGCTATAGCAAATACACAAGCCCACCTCTCTCGTTACGATAGGGCTCATTATGACCAATTAGAAAAACTACTTGAGCACCTCTCAGATCAGTACAAAGATCAAGCAAATGACCTTATACAGGAAGGCAAGTTAATATCCAATGCCTCAATAAAATGCGCGCTAGATGTCGTAGGCACAGCATCTACAGCTGTAAACACCAGTGTCATACTCCGGAGACATGCGTGTTACGCATTTCAGGGTTTAAACAAGAAGTGCAAACCACCATTTTAAACCAACCATTTAATCAGAACTAGTTATTTGGCCCAGAAGTAGACACTACGTTGGAAAAAATGAAGAAAGGTACGGACACCGCAAAGTCTATGGGGGCTTTACAGTCCACACCAGCTAGAAGCTCCTTTCGTCGCTCCTCGTACAGAGGAGGCTCCAAACAAACTGGAGCAGAAACTACAACATCTTTCAAATCCCAAACATCCTCTCATAAGGTATACTTTAGAGGAGGATACAGAGGCAATAATAACAAAGGAAGAGGTCCCGGTAACAATAACAACCGATCCTCTTCCGCCACAAAACAGTGACTTCCCTCTGCTCCCCCCACAGCATTCCACTCCTGTAGGGGGCAGATTAACACAGTTCCTACCTGTCTGGAACTCCATTACAACAGACAAGTGGGTAAGACAGACTATCCAACATGGCTACTGCCTGGAACTTACAGCAACCCCTCCACACATACCTCCCACGCAGCGTCCAATGTCTACAGAACATCTAACTCTGCTTCTACAGGAGTTTCTATCACTTCTACAAAAAGATGCTATTCAGATAGTTCCTTTAGAAGAACAAGGAACAGGGGTTTACTCGCTGTACTTTCTAATTCCCAAAAAGGACGGAACACTAAGGCCAATTCTAGACCTCAGGCCCCTCAACCATTACATACAATCAGATCATTTTCATATGATCACTCTGCAACAAGTGCATCCACTGCTGCAACAAGGCGACTTTCTTACAACACTAGATCTAAAGGACGCCTACTTTCATATCCCCATACATCCTGCCCACAGAAAGTACCCAAGGTTTGTATTGGAAGGACAACACTACCAGTTCAAAGTCCTCCCATTCGGAGTGACAACCGCTCCAAGAGTATTCACAAAATGTCTAGCAGTGGTAGCAGCACATCTCAGAAGACAACAAATACATGTCTTCCCTTATCTAGACGACTGGCTCATAAAAGCCAAGTCATTCAATCAGTGAGTCCAACACACACATCAGACAATTCAAACATTGCACGACTTAGGGTTTACAATAAACTACACCAAGTCGCACCTGCAGCCTTCGCATGTACATCATTATCTAGGAGACTACAATAAACACGTCTACAGCTCTAGCGTATCCCAGTCCAGCAAGGATACAAAGCATTCAAGCCTTAGTCACAGCTTTTCAACACCAACAATCTCTGCAAGCCAGGGTGTTTGAGACTAATAGGCATGATGGCATCTTGCATCTTCATAGTACCACACGCAAGATTGCAAATGCGCCCATTACAAGAATGCCTAGCACAACAGTGGAACCAGGCTCAATGTAAACTAGCCGACCTGGTGTTGGTAGACAGCCGCACACATCGCTCTCTGCAGTGGTGGAACACCAAAAACGTATCAAAGGAGCGGCCGTTCCTCGAGCCTGTTCCACAAGTAGTGCTCACAACAGACTCATCCCTCACAGGGTGGGGAGCCCATCTCTTACATCACATAACTCAGGGCCAATGGACCAATCAACGAAAACTGCTCCATATCAACCATCTAGAGCTGCTAGCAATATTCTTAGCACTCAAGACTTTTCAACTTCAAGTACAAAACAAAGCTGTCCTAATCCGGACGGACAATATGACAGCCATGTACTATATACAAAAACAGGGGTGGGGGGGGGGGGGACACACTCTCTGCAATTGTCCCAACTTGCATTAAACATTTGGAGATGGGCCATTCCTCAAAACATTTATCTGTTAGCGGAACACCTTCCAGGAGTTCACAATCAGATAGCAGATCTGTTAAGTCGCCAGTCACAACAGATTCACGAATGGGAACTACATCCACAAGTTCTTCAGCCATTCTTCCAAAGGTGGGGGCACCCACACATAGATCTGTTTGCCACACACGAAAACGCAAAATGCCCAGCCTTCGCCACCAGGTTTCCACACCCACTGTCCGAAGGAAATGCGATATGGATGAACTGGTCAGGCAGATTTGCGTACGCTTTTCTGCCTCTCCCACTCATTCCATTAGTAGTGCGCAAGCTCAGACAACAGTCTCTCACACTGATCCTAGTAGCTCCCACATGGGCACGCCAACCGTGGTTCACCACACTACTAGATCTTTCTCTAGTTCCACATCAAAAGCTACGGCTCACACCCTCCCTGTTAACACAGAACCATGGAGAAATCAGACACCCAGACCCAAACCAACTGAATTTGGCGATCTTGCTCCTGAAGTCTTAGAGTTTGGTTATCTAAACCTACCACCAGACTGTATGAACATCATTAAAGAGGCTAGAAGACCCCCGACCAGAGCGTGTTATGCCGCTAAATGGAAAAGATTTGCCATTTCTTGCAAAAATAATCAAATTGATCCCCTGGATGCTTCCATCCAAAATATCATTTGCTACCTTTTACATTTACAAAGGTGTAATTTGGCATATTCTTCCATACACTTGCACCTTGCAGCAATTGCAGCCTATTTACAAAACAGGCAACATCTGTCTCTCTTCAAAGTACCTGCAGTCAAAGCATTCATGGAAGGATTAAAAAGAATAATACCACCCACATTGCCACCTTCTCCTGTGTGGAACCTCAATCTTGTCCTTACAAGACTCATGGGGCCCCCTTTTGAGCCGCTACATAAATGTGAACTGCAATTCCTAACATGGAAAACAGCTTTCCTTGTTGCCATTACTTCTCTCAGAAGAGTAAGTGAGATACAAGCTTTCACTATACAAGAACCATTTTTTCAAATACATCCCAACAAAGTGGTTCTTAGATCTTATCCAAAATTTCTTCCAAAGGTTATCACTCCTTTTCACCTTAATCAATCCGTAGAGTTACCGGTGTTTTTCCAAAACCCAGACTCTGTAGCGGAAAGGGCTTTACACACATTAGATGTTAAGAGGGCTCTCTTATACTATATGGATAGAACTAAATCCTTTCGAAAAGACAAAACAACTGTTTGTATCTTTTTCTCCTCCACACAAAGGCAACCCCATCTCAATGGGTGGGATTGCAAGGTGCATTGTAAAGTGTATACAAATATGCTATATTAAAGCTAAACGTACATTAACAGTCCCTCCTAGAGCGCACTCTACTCGCAAACTAGGAGCCTCTATGGCTTTCTTAGGAAACATACCCCTAGAGGACATATGCAAGGCAGCAACATGGTCTACACCACACACATTCACCAAACACTATTGTGTGGATGTGCAAGCCAAGCAGCAAGCTGCTGTAGGTCAAGCTGTCCTTAGAACTCTCTTTCAAACTACTGCAACGGATACAGGTGACCACCGGTAAGGGAGACACTGCTGCACAATCAATGCATAGTGTACAATCTGCAGCTCATATGCCTCGAATGGAAAATGCTACTTACCAGTATGCATCTGTTCTTGGCATGTAGAGCTGCAGAGTTGTACACGCCCTCCCGCCTCCCTGGGACTTGTATCCGTTCCAGTTTTTCATCTTACTTAGATGCACACGCATGGACATTCTTCTTTCTTTACTTCTACTACCTCCATCATTTCCCACCATGGCGAAAAACAATCTAAGGATGCTAAGGATGGAGCCGATGCCCATGAGCAGTATTGTCCAAGTGAGGAGTCACCTATCTCGTGACTACAAAGACTTCTTCCAAGAAGACAACAACCTGCAATCATCCGAGCCCAACACCAGGTGGCGATCTAATGCATAGTGTACAACTCTGCAGCTCTACATGCCAAGAACAGTTGGATACTGGTAAGTAGCAGTTCGAGGCATGTGGGCTGCTAAATTCATATCTTATGCATAGATCGCCGCCTAGTGTTGGGTCCGGATGATTGCACATTGTTGTCCTGGAAGAGTCTTCGAAGTATCACGAGATAGGTGGCTCCTCCCCTGGACTACAGTGCGCATGGGCATCGACTCCATTCCCAGATTGTTTTTTTCCGCCATTGGGTTCGGATGTGGTTTCGACGTCTCCGTGTCGGAACCGATAAACTTTCATCTTAAGGCCAAAAGGCCTTCGTTACCTGCGTCGGTATTGTTTGCGTACGGTCTCGAGCGTCGTCCGACTCTCTAAGCAGAAAATCTACGGAGTCAAGTAACTCCTCGGACATCGAGGCCTTCTCGTCGCAGCAAGACCCGACGAACTTAACATGGAGCGGAGCCCGTTCAAGTTCTGCCCCGTCTGTGGATCCAAATATCCACACATCGATGTGCATCCGGTCTGTAATAAATGCCTTTCGCCGGACCACAACGAAGAAAACTGCATGGCCTGCTCAAAGTTCAGGTCCAAGAAGACGCTCAAGCTTCGGCGCGCAGTGCGCCTTGAGGCCCAGCGAGCGACCCCGGCACCCGACAACATATTCGACGACCCAGAGGAGGAAGGCGATAGCCATCATCTCCAGATTTCGCCACCGTCGACGGAGGTCCAAGCCGATCCGGAGGAATACATCGACGAACCGGACCCAGACCTTGAATACGTCGAGGAGGTAGGGGACGACGAAGAAGTTTATGGGGCCGTGGAAGATAGCTCAGAAGAGGAGCTATGCCCCGAGGTCTACGTTATTGAGGCTCAGGTCACGGGATCGCCACTCGGCCTTACCCACGACCGTGCACCGCTATCCCCGGCCCCGCCTTCAGGCCCGGCCACGGACACTCAGGCGGAGCCGCCATTGCCCGTAACGAAACCGAAACCGAAACCTTCGGATCCTACGGGACACAAGATGGCCGACGTTCAGTCGAAAACGAAACCGAAACCTACGGACTCGACAAAAACTAAGATGGCCGACGTCCTACAAAAAACGTCAAAGCCTGCTCCATCATCGACTCCGTCGCCCTCCGGGCCACAAAAGTCGAAGAAGGCTGTGGAGTCGACAGCGCCGCAGAAGGTGCACAAAGAACCCTCCTCCAAGAAGGCCGTCCATCAGGCGTCGACCACGGTTGCTCCGTCGCGGACACCCAAACCTCTTGAGACGCCTTCAGACGCTGTTACGGCGCCGTCCAGTAAACGCACGGCCGACCCAAAGTCGACTAAAGGCCACGACCCAAAGGCCGCTGGCTCAACGCATCGGCACAAAGATGCGGGATCTGCTGCATCGGCGCCAAAGACTTCAACGGAGCACCGACGCATTGCGGCCGAAGATTCGTCGACGCCAATACCGTCGACCCCAAGCAACCCCGACGCCACCGAAGATCGGCCGTCGGTTCCAAAACCCGCTACCTCCTTTACAAAGCAGCTTACTGACTCCCTTAAACGTCTAAAGGACAAGACTTTGTCGTCCACGGCTTCCACGCCATCGGCTCCGAAATCGGTGGACACACCTCAAAAGTCCTCCAGCAAGCTCCTTTACACTCTGCCACCAAAGGTGGCCCCAAAGGCCTTTGCAACCACGTCGGTGCCAAAACCGTCGGATACCTCCACGCCAAAAAGCCTCTCGGATCCATATCTTGCCTCTGAAGAGCAATCTGAGCATTGCATCGATGCCCACACAGGAAAATTGACCCTTTATAAAAGGGAAATCACTTCCCAACCACTGGAATCATATGTTATTCCACTGAAGAAGAAGAGGCCAGCACAAGACACTCCTTTACTTGTTGAGCCCATTCTGCCACCACCAAGACGGAGTCCATCACCTTCCCCCGACCAATCAGGAGGGGATGATGATGACCAACAGGACCAATACAATTTCCCAGTTGGCAATGACCCTGATGTTCAGCAGGACTCATAGGGCGACACTGGGGACCAAAGTGGACATCAGGTGGTACAGGATCCACAAGGCTTTGGGACACGTACATCTCCAACAGAGGATTCTGCTGCATTTAATGCTTTACTGGAACGGGCAGCAGCAAATCATAATGTGGACATGCATGCTAACCCGGTTGAGGAAGACTTTTTATTTGACACTCTCAGTATCAGAGAGAACAGTTAAAATTCTTCCTATGCTTAAAGGTGTCCTTAAACATGCCCCAGAGATCTTTAAGGAACCAACCAGGGCAAGGGTGGTGAACCCACGTATCGAGAAAAAATACAGGCCGGCACCTGCAGATCCTGCATATATTCGAGGACAGTTGCCCCTAGACTCGTTGGTGGTCGCCAATGCCCGCAAGAGGGCAAACTCCCAAACAACGGGTGAAGCTCCTCCCCCAGACAAGGAGTCGAAAGTGCTTGAGGCATCGGGCAAGAGTGTGGCAGCACAGGCTGCCAATGTACGGCGTATCGCAAACACGCAGGCACTATTGGCACGATACGATAGGGCGCACTACGACACCCTAGAACAGCTCCTTCAACACCTACCTGATGAGTTTAAAGAAGCAGCCGAAATGCTCATACAAGAGGGAAAGCTTATCTCCAACGCTGCAATAAAGTGTGCACTTGATGTGGCAGATACAGTAGCTAGGGGGATTAACACTAGCGTCATGTTGAGGCGACAAGCTTGGCTTCGCATATCTGGATTTAAGCCTGACATCCAAACTACAATCCTCAACCAGCCCGTCAATCCTGACACCCTTATTGGTCCAGATGTAGACACCACCCTTGAAAAAATTAAAAAGGACAATGAGACTGCTAAGTCCATGGAGGCGCTTCAATCTCAACAATTCAGGGGACACACTTTTCGTCGCTCAGGAGCACGTGGTGTTACCAGAGGACAATTGGGTCAACAAACACAATACGCGAAGGGTGGTGCACAATCCTCGTACCCCAAGCAGGGTAGAGGGGGTTACAGAGGTAACAGTGCCAAGGGCAGAGGCAGAGGAAACAACAACTCCCGTTCCTCTGCCGCCAACAAACAGTCACTCTGTCACTGCCCCCCGACCATACAACACCGGTCGGGGGGAGACTCCAGCAGTTCCTGCCAGTCTGGACGTCCATCACCACGGACAGGTGGGTGAGAAAACTTATCCAGTACGGTTACTGTTTGTAGTTGACATCCACTCCTCCCAACATTCCCCCAAGACACCGTCCTATGTCGGCAGAGCACTTGCACTTATTGCAGCAGGAAGTACTGGTGATGCTGCAAAAAGGCGCAATCGAGCTTGTGCCAGTGGAAGAGGAAGGCACGGGGGTCTATTCCCTGTACTTACTCATCGCAAAGAAGGACGGATCCCTCCGACCTATTCTGGATCTACGCCCCCTCAACATGTACATACTGTCAGAACACTTTCACATGCTGACACTGCAACAAATCCTTCCCCTGCTCAATCAAGGGGACTTCCTAGCAACCTTGGACCTCAAGGATGCTTATTTCCACATCCCACTCCACCCATCCCACAGAAAATACCTCAGGTTTACCATTCTAAACAGGCACTATCAGTTCAAAGTCCTACCCTTCGGGGTGACTACTGCCCCCAGAGTGTTTACAAAGTGTCTGGCGACAGTGGCGGCGCACCTCAGGAGACAGAACATACATGTCTACCCGTACCTAGACGACTGGCTTGTTCAAGCAAAGTCGGAACAGCAGTGCGCCGCGGACATGTCCCACACTATTCAACTGCTTCACAGCCTGGGGTTCTCGCTAAACTACCCGAAGTCGCACCTTCAACCAGCCCATGTGCGGCAGTATCTGGGCGCGACAATAAACACCCTGACTGCTATGGCACAGCCAAACCCAGTCAGAATCGACAGCATTCAGTCGCTGATCCAAAAGTTCAGACCGCAACACTCCCTACCAGCAAGAGTGTTCATGCAGTTGATAGGCATGATGGCCTCCTGCATCTTCATAGTCCCGCACGCGAGGTTGCACATGCGCCCGCTCCAAGAATGCTTGGCAAATCAGTGGACACAGGCTCGGGGACAGCTAACAGACCTAGTGTTGGTGACCGGTCGGGCATACCACTCTCTGCATTGGTGGAATCCACACAACCTTTGCAAGGGCCGACCGTTCCAAGAACCAGTGCCACAGATAATCCTAACAGCGGACGCATCTCTCCAAGGATGGGGAGCTCATGTGCTCCACTACACGGTGCAGGGACTGTGGTCAACACAGCAACAGATGTTGCACATCAACTACCTAGAATTGATGGCAATCTTCATGGCGCTCAAGTCCTTCAAAGTACATCTGTGCAACAAGGTCGTGTTGATCCGGACGGACAACATGACAGCCATGTACTACATCCAGAAACAGGGAGGTACTCACTCGCCACAGCTGTCTCATCTGGCTCAGAGCATGTGGAAGTGGGCCATTCAGAGGAATATCTTCCTCATGGCGGAACACCTCCCAGGCAAGGACAATCAGATGGCGGATCTGCTCAGCAGGTACAGCCATCAAATGCACGAGTGGGAGATACATCCATCAGTCCTCCAACCGTACTTCCAGCAGTGGGGTCATCCACAGATAGACCTCTTTGCCACAAGGGAAAACGCAAAATGCCAAAGCTTTGCCGCCAGGTTCCCTCACCCGGAATCGCAGGGGAATGCGATATGGATGAACTGGTCAGGCAAATTTGCGTACGCTTTTCCCCCAGCGCCTCTCATTCCGCTGGTGGCAAGAAAGCTAAAGCAACACTCGATGACTCTCATCCTGGTTGCTCCAACATGGGCACGCCAACCATGGTACACCACGTTTCTAGAACTTTCCGTGGTACCGCATCAAAGGCTGCATCTCACATCCCGGCTCTTGACGCAGAACCATGGCGACATTCAGCATCCAGATCCGCAACAGCTCAATCTGGCGATCTGGCTCCTGAAGTCTTAGAATTTGGCTACCTCAACCTGCCCCCGGAATGCATGGACATCATCCGGGAGGCACGTAAGCCCACTACCCGGCTTGCTATGCAGCTAAATGGAAGCGGTTTGTCATGTACTGTGCAGACAACAAGATCAACCCGCTGGATGCATCCATTCCTAACATCATCTGCTATTTGTTACATCTTTACAAATGCAATCTAGCGTACGCTTCCATTCGGATACATTTATCCGCCATAGCGGCTTATCTCCAGAATAGGCAACACCTCTCTGTTTTCAGGGTGCCTGCCATCAAAGCCTTCCTAGAAGGACTGAAGCGAGTCATTCCTCCAAGAACACCACCAGCTCCAGTGTGGAACCTCAATGTGGTCCTCACTAGGCTGATGGGCCCACCTTTTGAGCCACTGCACTCCTGCGAGATTCAGTTTCTCACATGGAAAGTGGCTTTTCTCATTGCTATCACGTCGCTCAGACGTGTAAGTGAGCTGCAAGCGCTCACAATCCAAGAGCCTTTCATACAAATACATTCCAACAGGGTAGTGCTCCGCACTAACCCCAAATTCCTTCCTAAAGTGGTGTCACAGTTTCATCTCAACCAAACTATTGACCTGCCTGCATTCTTCCAAAACCCACAAACGGTAGCAGAAAGAATGCTTCATACATTAGACGTTAGAAGGGCGCTAATGTACTACATTGACAGAACACAAAACTTTAGAAAGACACAACAACTTTTTGTTGCCTTCTCAGCACAGCACAAAGGCAACCCTATTTCCAAAGCAGGGATAGCCAGATGGATTGTTAAGTGCATTCAAATCTGTTATCAAAAGGCTAAACGCACTTTAACAATACCCCCAAGGGCGCACTCCACGCGCAAATTGGGGGCCTCCATGGCTTTCCTAGGGAACATTCCCTTAGAAGACATTTGTAGAGCAGCCACATGGTCTACACCACACACATTTACCAAACATTACTGTGTGGATGTGCATTCAAAACAGCAAGCAGCTGTAGGACAGGCTGTTCTCAAGACACTCTTTCAAGCTTCTGCAGCTGGCACGGGCCACCGCCGTTAATGGAGGGACTGCTATGTATTCTATGCATAAGATATGAATTTAGCAGCCCACATGCCTCGAACTGAATATGCTACTTACCAGTATGCATCTGTTCTTGGCATGTAGGGCTGCTAACATTCATATCGCCCGCCCTCCTCCCCGGTGCCCGTAGCGGCTGCAGATACTATCTCTATATTCATCATTAGCATGGACATCCTTTACACTGTTTCACTCCATCTCTGCCACAATGGCTAAAAACAATCTGGGGATGGAGTCGATGCCCATGCGCACTGTAGTCCAGGGGAGGAGCCACCTATCTCGTGATACTTCGAAGACTCTTCCAGGACAACAATGTGCAATCATCCGGACCCAACACTAGGCGGCGATCTATGCATAAGATATGAATGTTAGCAGCCCTACATGCCAAGAACAGATGCATACTGGTAAGTAGCATATTCATTATATATATTATGTATGTATGTATGTATGTATGTGTGTATATGTATGTATGTGTGTATATGTATATATATATATATGTATATGTATGTATATGTATGTTTGTATATGTATGTATGTATATGTATATGTATGTATGTATATATATGTATGTCATTTTTTTCTTTCAATCAAAAGAATGTTCATCACTGAAAATAATTTTCCATAAAGTCTGTGTAATCGGTCAGCGATGTATTTTCCTCTGAATGCTGTAGAAGAATTATTGAAAAAATTCTAGCATAGCCTTTGAATGCTCTACTCTTTGTCATGGAAAAAAGGCTGCTTGTGTGCAAAAAGAATGAGGAAAAAATGAATCCCATTAGGTTGCCACTAAGGGGAGCTGAAAAAGTAGATTGTACCTTTATGAACCTCAGAGGCACCCTATCCCGCAGTGCACTGTAGTGGCAGTTTGCCTGTGAATGTCAGTTTTTTTTTCCAGGCAGGATCTCTAAACAATTCGGGTGTTTTTTCACACCTCTAAAATTTCATTTCATAAAATCTTTATTTCGATATGTGTATCATAAAAGACAATCATAATAAAATTAGAAACATAACATTCCATTCATCCAATTGTATTACATACAAATACAACAAGGGATATGATAGTTAACTTAGTCCGTCCATTAGAAGTATCATTTAGTTTAAAAACCATTTATAAATAGCACTAATACAAAAGGATAAAAAGATTAAAAAACAGGATCAAAATACAATTAGCATCACAGAATAGATTTATAGCTAAAATAACTAAAATGTTACTAAAACGCAGAGTTTTATTATAGACTTAATTTGCGTGCGCGTATTATCCACATCCAGTGTAAATATTTGACGACAGCAATAACCACGGGCTCTGAGCCATTGGTTTTCAAAATTCTTAAAGCCCCACAGCCAGTGGTGATGCCCATCTGCAAACAGATTGGCTTCAACCATGTATGCCTTGGGAATTTATATTCTGGGCAAATAAACAAGATATGGGCTATACTTTCCCGTTGGGAAGGGCAAAATGGGCAGCTGGGATTATTATTGACATTCCATTTAGCAGTAAAGGAATTTACAGGAAGCGTTCCGACCCTAAATTGATGATACCGCTTCCTGTCCCCGGGAAGTGTAATAAAATCCCAGTATCCCTCATAAGCAGCTTTGTGTTTAAGCTCCAGAAAGTCGGTTGTGAGTGACGGACCAATTACAATTCCTAAACTTTCTCAATGAAACCATGCTCCAGTATAGCTCTCTGAAAGCCTTCCTCGGCGGGAAAGAATTTGCGGTGGGGTTTTCCCACAAAGAACCCAAGCCCATGGCAAAATACAGCTCTGGGGTAACCCACAGTCTCCTCCAGTATGCCACCGGTCTATATCGAGCTAGATCCTCTAGTCGATGGCATCCCAAATCGTAAAAAAGAGGCACTAGTGGAGTGGAAGCTGGGAGGCCGGTTATACCCCTTAAGAACTTATTTTGAGCACTTATTAATAGTGCGAGATTACTGAACCCCCATAATTCTGCCCCATAAAGGACTGCCGCGCTGATTTTGGCATCATAACTTTTTAGCGCTGGGGCAATTGGATGTGTTTGAGAAAGGTGGAGCTCCTTGTTAAGGGCACCAGCTAGTTGGGCATGTTTTTGTAACCAGCTGGTTAATGTGGGGTTTCCAGTCAAGTTTCGAGCCCACAGTTATGCCAAGATAAGATAAGAGAAGCACCATTCATAACCACCCTCCCTCTTACATGCTTGTGGAGGACCACAAACTTGGTCTTACTTACATTAATCGAAAGGCCATAGTCCCTGCAGAATACCTCGAACTGTTCAATGGCCTTCTGGAGGCCTTACTGTGTTTTTGAGATTAACAAGGTTTCATCTGCAAACATTAGCAGAGGGATCAGTTTGCCATCCAACTTTGGGGCATCAGTAGGACGGTTCTCAAAATACTGGATCACCCTGTTAATGTAAAGCAAAAAGCGTGCCTCCACCTAGTACTACCACCCGCCAATATAGTAAGACAAATCTAAAAACTTGATCTATTGTGCTTGTATAGCTGCGGAACCCCGCCTCGAAAGGTGACAATATTCCTTCCTCCTCGATCCACCCTTGGATTCTCTGCAAAACAAGCCTAGCTATCACCTTCTGTATGCAGTCTATTACGTTTATCGGCCTAAAATTTCCTGGATCAGAGCGCTCACCCTTTTTAAAGATCGGAATGATCTCAGCACCTTTCCATGTATCCGGTATGGGAGAGCCGTTGGCAATACCATTGGCAAGGGACTGAATATACGGCACCCATACCTCCTTATCATGCAAAAACAAATCGGCTGGTACTTGGTCCAACCCGGGCGCTCTACCCTTTGGGATAGTATTCAGTATTCTATCAACCTCGATTCTGCTAAAGTGTAACGAAGTAGTATCGTTTGGGATAATCACAGGGTCTACATATGTCTCAATATCCGAATCCGGGAGGGCAAACTGTGTCTCAAAATGCGAGACCCAGAGGTCGGGTGAAACGTGGTTACAGGGTTCTTCCCTTGGAGTCCCCCGACCCCATTTAACCAGATCCCAGAATGTACCCATGGTCCTTTCTCTACTGGCACAATACAGCTCCCTCCAGTACTCTTCATCCCAAGCCCGTTTGGCATCCTGTTGGGCTTTCTTATAAGACGTGACTTCCCTGTCTTTTAATTTTATAGCCTTTGCCAAGGCTTTATACGCATCCCTACATGATTTACCATACCATTTTTCTTGCCTATTTTCTGGACTTTTTTGCAAATTAGATACTTTCTTAGTAAAATAGACCCTGAGTTTTAAATTTTTTATTTTTGGGTTTTATTAACGATACATCAAAAAGGTGCATTCATATATACACGTTGCATCTAATAAACCATAGTATCTCCATTTAGCCAAATATCACATAATGAAGCAATTTAACATCACCATTATAAGTCAATGAACAGTTAAGCACATCTCTGAGCCTCCTTACATTCTTTCAAAATCTTGGATTATCCGCAGCGTCAGCATACATTTAATATGAACATTCCTTACATTTCCAGGGCAAGACGAGGCAATTCAGCTAAATATGATGTAGAGGGTTTGAAGCATGGAGAAAACAATTTAAACAGTGCATGACATCACACATAGGTCAGTAGTGTTCAGCAGGTCATGCTAACGTAGCTACATACACTTTGGCACCTTATTCCCATCTCTCGTGCCATGTCACTTTCGAGCACTCACATCGCCTCGTCGTGGGAGGGTTTATCGCTTATGTTTTAATGTGGTGGCTCTGCGTCAGAGGAGTCAGTTCTATCTAGCAGGTAACAGTGCAATGGGGCCCAAATATCTGCCGGTCTTGAGGAAATAAAATAGACCCTGAGTTGGTTAAAAAACTTAGTATGGATAGGAATAAGATTGACTACCAGATACTCCTGTGTAGTACGTTTCTAAAATATTTTTCTGTATGTTCAGTGCTTGTAAAAAATATAGTACTCTACAAGTTGACATCCCTTTTGTCGAGTAAATCCATTTTTTAGGTTTCGCCTCGCCAAAAGCAAAACGTTTGTTTACATGTATGGGGATTCGTCCCGCCTCTCTGTCCCATTGGCTAGCTCCATAATGGAGGCTAGCCATTGGAACAGAGATACGTCACTCATTCCCCGAGCAGATTCATGGGCGTTCCTGCGAGTTTTACTCATCCCGCCCCCTTGCTATCGTCATGAGGCGGTGTTTTTTTCTTTTTTTTTTAAAGCTTTCTTTTCGCCATTTTGTAAGTATCGTTTTCAGGGGTGGGTTGCGCGATGTCCCGCTGTCCGTTCCCGCCCCCCCTCCCGCTGTCTTTAAAATCGTACCAACTACTGAAATGTAAATACTTACCTGTCTTAGGTAGAGGTCCCAGTGCTGAACCTAGGAGTCCAGTACTGGATTACAAAAGTAAGGAGAACCTACTTTACCTGTGACTTGAATTTCCTTCCATAGGATAACATTGCTAGTTTTTCACTGAAAAGTTTCTAAGTGTCAACTTTGAAAATACATTTATAGTCTTTAAAAACTACAACTGTAACCAAAACGCTTTTACTTAACTGTTTACAGTTTAGGTCCCGGGACTGAATCCAGGATCCAGTCCTGGGGTTAGAAAAGTAGTCCTGAAAGTAATCAACTGCATTTATGTAGAAAAACCAGTTAAACACAAGGTTAAATTGCGTTTAGAATTGTGTTGCCTATTGCAACCCCAGTAACTATTGTACTTAGCAAGTCTTTTGCCTTTCTGCAAAGTAAATACCTAAAGTCACTCATATGGAGAAAAGTATATTTTGATACCTGTTGGTTATAAAATAAAACCACTATATCTTTTGATATAAAAACAATTGGCCAAGAGTTCAGTTCTTGAGTGTGTGAAACCTTTTGCTGACTGAGTGTGTACAACAAATGCTTTACACTGTCCTCTGATACTTCCTTACTGCTCGACCAAGCTACCACTTTAGAGAGTAAATTCAGATATAATTTTAACCTCTGTTATACCTTCGGAGATTGGGGACTTGATAGACCTGTCAACCCTAGGTTGGTCTTACCCCGTTTTTTTGTCCCTTTCGCCTTATTTTTGCCACCGTCTTTTGTTGGACCTAGGTCTCTGGGCGCCTTACCACTGCCAAACAGTGCTGAGGTGCAGGTGCTCTTTCCCAACAACATGGCTGCCACAGGCACCTGCTACTGCGGAGTGGCCTTTGTAGACACGCACTAGTAGTTAGGAGCAGGCTGGGACATCATGTTACAGTATCACTGCCATCCCGCCTTTTTGTTCCATAGCCTAATGTGTGGAAGATCCTTGAACCTTCCAGCCATGGGAAGGGGGTACGCTTTGCCGCCTTTAGA
This sequence comes from Lissotriton helveticus, assembly GCF_964261635.1. NCBI lineage: Eukaryota > Metazoa > Chordata > Amphibia > Caudata > Salamandridae > Lissotriton > Lissotriton helveticus. The sequence continues at coordinate 743,932,434 of NC_136068.1, forward strand.
GGAGGGTCACCTGACCTAGGGGTATAAGAGTAAAGGAGGGAAACCTGACAGTTAGTTGGGGCACCACTGGACCTGGGGGAACCTCTGCAGGAGTTTAGGTGGTTGGGCCTAGGGGACGAACCTACTCTACTGGGACTGACTGGGCCTAGGTACTGCTGTTCCTAAGTTAGATGAGGGACTCTGCCAGCCTGCTGATCTAGCCCTGTGAGGGGGAACCCAGGGAACCACCTTCAGTGTGCAAAAAGGGAACCATCCTGCCTCTGAAGCCCACCAACTCAACCCCCTTCTTCCCCCCCAAGAACCTACACAAGGACCTGCCATCCATCCCCCCAAGAAAGGCGCTGTGACCATCAAGCGCTGTCAGGAAGCACCTGCCTGTTGTGAGCACTGCTGGGGGATCAACCAGGTAACCAGCGCTTACTGCCCGAACTGTGCCCCCCTGCGCTGTGCTCCCAAACGCTGTTATCTCACTAGCGCTATTCTGCCTGAACTGTGCCCCCCTGTGCTGTGCTACCAAGCGCTGTGCCATTCCAAGCGCTACCTGCCATCATCGCCGCATCCCGGATTTATCAGCACTGGTGTGTGGCTCCTGCCTGCTGTGAACCGCCAAGCGTGGGTGTGTGACCACTGCCCCAGCATCTGCTCCCTAGCGCCGGGTCCCTAGAGTGCTCCCCTGCCGAAGATCACCGCTGCGGCCCGGGCGCTGGGAGACCGGAAGTGCTGCCTGCGGCCCCACGTGTCTGAGCCGGAGTTGGGAGCTGCTATCACCGCTGCGGCCCCGGCACCTATTGAGGGAAGTGCCAGCTTCTGGCCGCTTTGCCGCTCCGTCCCCCGAAGCCAGGAGAGGGCCACGGCGGCATTGCAGAGGCCCGCGCTGGGCCTGTGAAGCCCAAAACAACCGTCACGTGACGGGGCGACGGCCGCGTCATAGGCCACGCCCCTGCTAGATGAAGCGGCACTGCGATTGGTGGCTGCGGGCGTGCCTCGGCCCCAGCTGCATCCTGATTGGTTCTGGGCTGGAGGAATCACCTGGACGCCCGGAACCTCGGCGAGGGGACTCCCATCAGACGGAGAACCCCACCCCCCCACACCCCCCGATCGGCCCCAGACCTGCAAGGAGCCCGAGCGGACCAATGAGGAGCTGCGGGGAGCCCGCTTAGCCTGCGCGGTCTCCCGCATTACCCTAGAGGCCAAGAACAGAGGTAACATCCCCGGGGGAGGGCGAAAGACTACGGAGACAGTGGGGGCTGCCGAGGAGCCTCCTGGAATTAGTGAGGCCGAGGAGATGTTTTAGTGTTGATGCCAGACCTATGCAATGTTACAGTTAATGAATCTGCTTACATAGAATGTGATTGCCTAGACTGCCCCTACATAATAGCGAGATACTCGCAGTGATATTGGCCTGATGTTTGAGAATTGTTCAATACCTGAATTAATGCCTAGTATGTAACAGTGAGTTACTTACCTGCAATGAAGAAAGTCTAGATTAAAAGTCTTGTTTGAAGTAACAATGTGGTGTGGTGTCATTTTATTGCGTGGGCCTCCCTGTCTGTGTGAGTGTGTGCTGCACTTCTGCTTTATACATTGCCTTCGGGTGCCTTCATGCCTCGCGCCAAGCTACCGTGGTGGAATTGGTGACCCCAGTTCTAACAGGACTCTATACACACTGTACCTTACTTTGGCACAGTGTATATAGAGCCACTTTCTTACGCTGTCCTTGTGTACATTTTATAAATAGTAATGTCTATAAAATATCCATGTGTTGAAACTGCTACAACTGCAAGCATATTCTTAACACAAGACCACATCTGTATTAAAGTGCTAATTAATAAATGTATACACATACAATTCTGTATTGTAAAGCAAACTGAGGGCTATTCTTAAGTCATGAAAATCATTTGTTTTACTTAAAAAAAAAATCATAACTATTTTAGTGAGGAGGTAATCAAATGTGTGATTTATATAGAAGAATGTATTGAATTTTCTTGCATTGGGGGTTGTGCATGACATTTCAGATTAGATATTTCACTTGTAAACAGGTTTTTAGTCATCTTAAAACCTAATTCAGTGTAAATATTCTTTTCCCAGTTACTTTTTTCTGTTGAGATACTTGCAACTTTGACCTGGCCTTTGCAAATGAGGCTTGCAATTATTTTTTTGCATTTGACAATAATGTTCTAAGCTTTTCGTTTTCTTTGTTTGCAGAAAGGTACAATCCGTCATCAAAAACATCCAATGGACATCAACCAAAATCGTAAATAATACATTTACATTTTTTTGTCATGCCAATACATCTTTTTGTTTAGATCATGCTTTTTGGTTCTCATCATTTATCCTTTGGATAACAGTGATTGCTTAGTCTCTAGAAATGGCCCTTTGGAGTAATTGCTTTGTGAAGGCTCTGTTGCTTTGCTTTGCTAATGTCAGCCCTCCTCTCCTGTTTTGGCAGCATATGGGGGTAGCTTTGCGGGATGGGAAAAGTGGAATAAATGTGTGTCCTTCTAGCTCTTTTTTTGTTACTGAAGGATACACATTGGAGCACAAAATAAAATGGTTTACCACTCTGCTGTGAAGTAGTTTGTAGGCTTTTGATCTCATTGGAATGCTTTGACACTTTTAGAAAAGAACCTTTACTATCTTGCAACTTTAAACATTTTGAACACCGAGGAGATTGATTTCCATGTACCTTGTGTACCTCTAATTTGGTGATTGTAGTTGCTGGGTTTATCAAAAATGACCTGCAGTTGTGGACTTGGGCTGGTAACGTTTTTCCACCTATTCCATTAACAACGAATTATCAAGCAGAAATTACTTTGTGCGTTGGAGTCACAGAAACCGCTTTTCTGCATTCAAATTCTGTGCATAATTTTTCTTTGTTGCTGCTGTTACCTTGTGTGTTGTTGCCATTTTAAGATTTTTTCCGCAGTTGGGCCACAAAGCAACAGTTGACGTTCTGCGGACGCCGAACTAAAAACAAAGATAATCAACAGATCGAATACATCATTGGGAAAGGTCTACGGAGAACACCAGTAGAGAAGGAACACAAAATAAAGCTGAAAACCACCAAAGATCACCTCAAAGTAGACAGAACACATGGGCAACAGACAACACGGTTGAAGGGTGCACGATCAGGGGCTGAATTTGTCAGAGGACATGGAAAAAACGCATTTTAGGTTGTGTCCCAAGTACCACCATAAGTTCGCCCAAAGGTACTCGTCAGGTCTGCAGCCTAGGCCTACCTAAAGACCACAGATCTGAGGGCTGTGAATCATGCCCTGAGTTCCAGCCACAAACGTTAAGAACCAGGGAGAAACAGACTACGTACACTACAACACCATGCTGATGCAAAAGTAGAGAAGCTAATCACTGAGGGGTATACGTTTTTCGAGCGAAGAGGACACCGAGGTGGTGCAGGTGGAAGGGTAAGACTCCGAAGGACTGGTTGTCAAAGCGGAGTCACACCAGCTGCCGAAAAAGCCCCACTGGTTTTCATACAAAGGCGCCAGTGAAAGATGTCCCTCAGAGAAACTTTCCACTTCGAAGGATGGTAGTCAGGGGTTTGTTGAAGCGCGACTACTCGCGTGTAAGGCTCTCAAGGCGCTAGGGGGAGGGGGTGCAGGTTCCTTTCCATCAAGGAGGGGGTTGTGTGTGAGAGATGGCAGCTGAACCTCTAGCCCTGAAGATAAAGACTCATACTGTGCTCGACGCTGAAAAGAGTGCTCAAAGTCAATTGGAAGAAGACCCCTCAATGCCAAAATGGCAGGGATCCCACCGAAATAGGATGTTGAGGCATTCGTGCTGAAATTTTGAAACCTGTTGAAACCATCAGGGGAGCAGAACCAGGAGGAGGTAGGGCAAGTCGAACTTGAGCACCCACTACTACATACCCACAAGAGGAGGAGCAGGCAATATTTTTCAAAGAAGACCTGAAGGCCAGGGAATGTTCCAGGACATGAGTAGTGTTGATGACCAGTGACCGTGCTGACTCCCAGGAGAATGTAATTGACTCCTACCGTTTGGACCATACCATCTGCATGACATCGCCGTGTATAGCACTGTGGTGAAGAGACAAATGTGGGGCCCAGCTAGAAAAAGACAAGGCACAACATTTCATTCTACTTGAAACTGTCCTACCCTTACAGAGCATGAGTTATTGCCTCCTGATGCTGCCCAACATTCCAGACCAGGGAAGGGATGCTTTTAGAGAACCAACAGCCTGCAAAGCTTTAAACCTAAGGGTGAAGACGTAAACCCAGTCCTCCAAAGATCCCTTCTACATACAGGACAATACAGCCTTGGATTCACTTGTGGTGGCCATTCCAAGAAAGAGAGCACGTGGATATGAAAGGTCATAAAGCAGAAAAAAGATCAGCAACCCAGTGGAGGATTGCAAACGCCCAACGCTCTCCTGAACTGTTACGCCCACCAACATTGGGAATAAGTGGGGAAGCTAATAAATCATCTCCCGTAGTTGTTTCAGGAATGGGCAGCCTTGCTTAGAGGAGGGAAAGACCATTGCCAACGCATCCATGAAGTCTGCACTAGTTGCTGCAGATAGAGCAAGCAGGCGGGTGGTCACAGGGCCAACCCTGAAGGGAGAGACACAGGTGTCATTCTACAAGAATGAGGTGCAGGTGAGCATCATGAGCATGCTCTTCACTGGAGATAAACTGTTTAACTATTGGTAGGCAACATGCTACAGCAGTTAAGAAAGGGCAATGACCCGTGAGAAGCCACAGGGCACTGGAATTTCAAGGACAGGAGCAATGAGGGACAACCCCCATGAGTAGACTGCCTGGAGGAGGGAGCTTCCAAGCCACTACACCACCCCCGTCCTACCAGCATGCAAGCCAGCAGCAGTGGGCACTGCAACAGTGGCAATTCCAAACTGCACTGCGCCAACCCTATCTGGGAAGAGCAAGTGAAAGACGACGGCCTTTCAGATGGCAAGCTCCTCAAGCAAATGACTCAGAACAGCAGTACCCACCCATCCGACACCAGTAGGGGCAGAATAGGAGCCTTCTTATAGGAATGCAGGGGGTCCCGTCAGACAAGGTCGCAGCATCATCCAATCTATGGAAAGGGGAGTGCGTTCCTTGGACATTCAACATTAAAAGTTAGTACTGGTTGACATTGTAGTTGTTGACTGTGACCTCCAGCTTCCACCCAGTAAACAGGCCAGGTATCAGTAGGGTTTGTGTTTTGGACGGTGTAGGCTATACGTTTATTCAAACATAATAGAACAAGTATCATACAATACCAAAAGGAGCAGAGATGCAACAGCATCCTGCCCAAACCTGTGTGTTATAGCACCTGGTGGAGATAATAGCATCTCTCACCATGAGAAGCCTAATACGTCGAGTCTTGAGAAGAGAAATTGCATGGTCAGGGGTAGCAAGAAAGTCCAATACGCAAGTTCTATGTGGGTGTTGCAAGTGTGAAGATAGTTAAATTATGTAGTCGACTGTCGGAGAAGTTACAATGGGCGGTGTGCCAAGACCCAGCAGGAGTAGGGCAGACTATTTGGAGCCCTCATCCCTGATGGATTTAGTGTCTTCTGCATCTAATGGTGGGGCTGGCTTATTAACTGTTGAAGGTCATCGTATCTGGGTGGCTGCGGAGCCCTTTGCCACTCCTGGCTCCTTTCACTGCCTACCTGTGGAGGGGCACTTGGAATGAAGTGGAACCCACAGTAACTCATCGCTCCACCCACTCCCAAGATCAGTGAAGAAATGTGACTGGCCCTCGACCTGGACACTGAGGCAGGCCAGGAACAGGAGTGAATCATTTGGGTTAGAGTTGCGCAATTTGCTTTTGATCGTGAGAAAAGTGTGCTTTTGCCGTTGGACCGCAAGTGTGTAGTCCGGGAAGATCATTACTCCCATGTTGTCTATTGTCAGGGTTGCTTGCTTCCGTACTTCGGGTAGAATGAGATCCCGGTCTCTCTAATGTAGGAGGTGAGCCTCAAGTGGTTTGGGGGGGGCACCAGAGAGTGGACGCTGCGTCTGCACCCAATGCCCCATTCAGTTGAGAAAAAGGTAGAGAGTCAGAGGCAGGGGTGAACCATTTTCTTTAATTGGCTCAAGTTACCTGTCCTTCCACACATTAGTGGACCCCCATTCTATCCACATTATTTCTGCACGAGCGCCCCTTGGCGTCTTCCGCTCTGTCTTCTAAAGCAAGCAACTGGTTTTGCAATGTGCCTATTTGGGTTTGTATCTCCTGCTTTGGTGATTGAAGCATTGCCGGGTCCTGCTCCAGTGTGCGGACGGTATGGTGAGTTTGAGTTGGTCGTCTCTGAGCAATGCGAGGTTTCTTGCTATTGTCAATTTTGTTCTCAACAGATACCGGGGACCTCTCCGTAGCCGGCGGGTCGAGGTCTAATTTCCCTTCCACTGCAGTGGGCCCTGTAGGAGGCAACGTAGATTTAACATCACTTGAGACCATTGGCAACGGCCCCTGGGTGTGCGCCGTTGTATGGGACAGCCCAGGGCGAAGGGCGGCCAATTGTTGCTGCCCTCTCAGCAATGTCGTCCAGTGGATGAAGGGGCGTGTCACCTTACAGTGGGCCCGCTTGCGAGTGTCAGTCGCAGGAACAGCATCCCGAATAGTCCTGCAGTCTGCTGGTGGCTGTCCAGTGCATTCAGGGGGCCCGAGGGTTTTAGGCTAGGGACCCACTTGTGAGCACCAGCCAATCAAGGCGCTAATGTCCGCTCATCAGTGCTTTCTTTTTCCGCGCCAGCCAGCGCAGATCCGGAGAGCTCAGTACCCCCAGTCAATTTTTGACTGACGTTTTGCCGACTTCTTTTCGAGTCCCACACGACTCCTGGTGCACGAGGGATGCCCGGCTTCAAGGCGTGCGGTTCCTGTAACTGAATGATGTCTGTGACTGATCCGCACCCCGTGTGACTCTACTGCCTTGAGCGCGACCACGACCCCAGGTCATGCTCTGACTGCTGAACCATGGCCCGAAGTCTTTGTGGGAGCAGCCCTGAAAGCTCCTCGAGGCCCGGCAGTTGACTCCGTGTCGCTCTAGATCCCGGTCACGAGGGAGGTCGCTGGCCGATCGCGGAGCCATCACCACTCATTGTCTTCGCACTCTGGTTTGGGTACGTCGAAGCACAGTAAGAAGTCGTCAAAGAAGCATTGGCGCTCTTCGACTTCCCCTCGGCTGACACGACGAACTGTCCGGTTTGTGCCACTCCCGCGGCTCCACTTGCAGAGCCTTCAGGGTAGACTCCAGCCTTCCCTCCCTTCCTGGGAGCGAACCCTGCCCAGCTTCGTCAATTTTACGAAGCGATGCACACCATCTTCGGGCAGCCCGACTCCGCCGGTGCGCCTTCTGGCCCTGCGGCCTCGGTTGGGGGCCCTAGACCTTCGACGCCGGCGGCTCCGGCCTCTGCTCCACAGTGTCCCCTTGGATCTAGGCCTGGATCCGGTTTGGCGCCAGTCGAACTTGTGACACCTCCACCGGCTCCACGTCCGCAGCTGACGCCGGCTGGTCCTCCAGCAGATGTTTACCCCGGCTTCCATCCCCATGTGGATACTGAGCCCGACCTGCGTCGACCAACGCAGGATCCGAAGCCAATGGGTAATTTTGTACACGTATTCCACCCTGGCCATTTTGAGCCAAATTGGGCAGCCAGAGGAGGGTGAGGAAGACTGGAAGGGTTCTGAGGACCCTTTATCTGCCCAGATTGATTATGCAGTACAGTGGGGAATGGTCCCAGTATACAATACTTCAGCAAGAAAATATAATACAAATACTTAGAATAAAAAAGTAATGCAAACAATCCAAAGACTAAACAGTGTTATTTAATCAGACTGTCACAATTACCATTGTATGCATAACAAATCTAGAATATATACACATTGTGCCCAGAAGAAAAAGAAGGGGGGTATTGGAAAAAGATAGGTGATGGATGTGAGTATAAGGTGTCCTGGACAGGCAAGAAAATTGGTGAAATTAAATGATTCACATTAGACGGCGGAATTAGGCATATTATTTCCCCACTACTAAACACAGGTCAACATATTTGAAAATAGCCAAGCTACATAATTAGACACATTAAAAAATTCCCTTTGTTTGTAAGCTGGCTTGAAAAGAAATGTCGACGTTTCGACCCCAAACACTTGTAGGTTATTGGCCACCTTACATAGGGGGTCTTCCTCAGGACTGTGAAGTGGGAGGCCACCTAGGATTCAAGTGAAATATTATTAAAGAAAGGGGTCTCAAAGGGGACCATTAAACATAGTAACAAGGCTAGTGGTCTTCAAATTTACAGTGAAAAGCCCTACACGGAGGGCTAAAACATGAAAAAATCGGGCATGTGGGCTCCGAAGTACAGAGAGTGGGTAAACTGCACCTGACAGAATAAGGTGTAGTTTACATATGAGCCCGTCCAGATAATGGCAAGGGTGCATAAACGGTCAAAAAGTGCGAACACAAGTTTAAACACTCCCGCTTATCGGATTAAATCCGGCTTGTCCCATCTACTATAAACAAATCAAAAAGGCCAGCCGTAGTCATCAGTTTGGACCAAAGAATACAAATCTACAAAGGAAGAGTAACAACCAAAGATTAGAGCGTGGACCCTGCAAAATCCGATACTATATTAAATCAAAAATGGAGCACCACCACTGTGTCCATATCGGAAATAAAAATATGCACCTGCTCTCACTCCCAGAACTGTCTCCCATGGGGGTACTCAATCTGGGGAGAGATATGGGGATATAAGTTAAGTCAAGTTCAAGTCAAGTTTAGATTTGTATAGCGCACTACTCACCCAGAGGGTCTCAAGGCGCTTGAGGGAGGGGGGGAGCTTTACTTATCAAATATCCAAGTCTTTAGTTTTCTGAAGGAGAGGTGGTTCTGTGTGAGGCGGAGGTGGGTGGGGAGGGAATTCCAGGTCTTGGCCGCTAAGTAGGAGAAGGATCTTCCCCCCCCCCCCCATGGTGGATCTTTGGATGCGTGGAACTGCGGCGAGGGCTTGATTGGACGATCGAAGTTGGCGGGTGGGGGTGTAAAAGGACAGGCGCGTGTTGAGGTATTCTGGTCCAAGGTCGTAGAGGGCTTTGTGTGCGTGGGTGAAGAGACGGAACGTTATTCTCTTGTTGACGGGAAGCCAGTGGAGGTGTCTCAGGTGACCTGAAATGTGATCTTGGCGGGGGATGTCTAGGATGAGTCTGGCTGAGGCGTTTTGGATGCGTTGGAGTTTTTTCTGTAGTTTGGCTGTGGTTCCGGCGTAGAGGGTGTTTCCGTAGTCCAGTCAGCTTGTGACAAGTGCATGGGTGACCGACTTTCTTGTTTCGGTGGGGATCCAACGGAAGATTTTTTTTGAGCATACGTAGTGTGTTGAAGCATGATAATGAGACGGCGTTGACTTGTCTGGTCATCGTGAGGGAGGAGTCCAGAATGAAGCCCAGGTTACGTGCGTGGTCCGTTGGTGTGGGTGCGGTTCCCAGGGCCGGTGGCCACCATGAGTCGTCCCAGGCGGAGGGGGATGAACCTAAGACGAGTACTTCCGTTTTGTCCGAGTTCAGTTTTAAACGGCTGTTCTTCATCCACTCGGCTACTTCTTTCATCCCTTCGTGTAGGTTGGTTTTGGCGGTGTTTGGCTCATTGGTGAGGGAGAGAATCAACTGGGTGTCGTCTGCGTAGGAGATAATGTTGAGGTTGTGTTGGCGCGCAATGGATGCGAGGGGACTCATGTATACGTTGAAGAGGGTGGGACTGAGTGAAGATCCTTGGGGTACGCCGCAGATGACTTCGGTGGCCTCTGATCTAAAAGGGGGGAGTCGGACTCTCTGGGTTCTTCCTGCGAGGAACGAGATTATCCAATCCAATGCTTTTCCTTGTATTCCAACGTTGCTGAGGCGTTGTATAAGGGTGTTATGACAGACTGTGTCGAAGGCTGCGGAGAGGTCGAGTAGGATGAGGGCAGCAGTTTCTCCGTTGTCCAGTAGGGTTCGAATGTCGTCTGTTGCTGTGATGAGGGCGGTCTCGGTGCTGTGTTTGGCTCGGAAGCCGGACTGTGAAGGGTCGAGGGATTTGTTGGATTCGAGGAAGGCGGCGAGTTGACTGTTGACGGCTTTCTCAATGACTTTGGCAGGGAATGGGAGAAGCGAAATGGGGCGGTAGTTCTTAAGTTCAGTGGGGTCTGCTGTGGGTTTCTTAAAGAGGGCGCTGAGTTCGGCGTGCTCCCTCTACCCCATTAACAATGACATGAAACAGAAACGGCTAAGAAGGCAGACTCACCGCTCCTCAGTGGTCTAGACCGTATCGGGAGAAATCCAGGCCAAACGTAGCAGAATCTACGGTTACAAAGGACAAGTGTTAGAACGTATAGAGGATGTCGCAGGAACACAAACTTTCAAAAGGACTGAGTGCATCACTCATATTAACTTACCGCTTAGGCTGCTGTCACGATTCGGGTTGAGGGAAACAAGCCGATCTCACGGCTCCATTTAAATAGCCGCAAGCATAGCTCAATTCACGTTCTACACGTACTACTAGCAGACGCTAGATACTGAGCGAGCAGCGTCATAGTGTTGTCGTCATAAGCACTGAAAGGGACAATAGACTTAACCATGTTGGAAGCGTGCTTCAAACAAAAAGGGGAGTCTTAACCGAGATTGCAAGAATGAATGTGTTCGAGGCATGTGGGCTGCTAAATTCATATCTTAGCATTAGATCGCCGCCTAGTGTTGGGTCCGGATGATCGCACATTGTTGTCCTGGAAGAGTCTTCGAAGTATCCTGAGATAGGTGGCTCCTCCCCTGGACTACAGTGCGCATGGGCATCGGCTCCATCCCCAGATTGTTTTTTTCCGCCATTGGGTTCGGATGCGGTCTCGACTTCTCTCTGTCGGAACCGAGTAAAACTAACTTTTTAAGGCCAAAAGGCCTTGTATTCATAGCGTCGGTATTGTTTGCGCACGGTCTCGAGTTCTTCCGTCTCTTGGAGTCGGATTCAGCGGAGTTTTTTCACTCTTCGGACATCGAGGCCTTCTCATCGCGACACGACCGCAACTTTTCAACATGGAGCGGAGTCCGTTTAAGTTCTGTCCGCTCTGTGGGTCTAAGTACTCACATATAGACCTGCACCCGGTCTGTAACAAATGCCTTTCACCGGACCATGACTACGGCAAGTGCAAGGCCTGCGCACAATTCAGGTCTAAAAAGACTCTCAAGCTTCGGCGCGCGGTGCGCCTAGAGGCCAGACAAGCGGCCCCGGATCCAGAAAACATCTTCGGCGACCAAGAAGAAGATGAACAGGGTCATCATCTCCAAATATCCCCACCCGAAACGGAGGTCGAGGCGGATCCGGTAGACGACGACGGAGTCGTGGGTCAAGGCCTTGAATACGACGACGAGGTAGGGGACGTCGAAGAGATTTATGGGGCCGCGGCAGATAGCTCAGGGGACGAGCTATGCCCCGAAGGTTTCGAAGATCACGATCGGGTCACGGGATCGCCAGTTGGCCTTACCCAAGACCCCGTGCCGCAAGCCACGGCCCCGCCTTCAGGCCCGGCCACGGACGTACTTGCTGGGCAGGCTGGATCGAAACCAAAACCGAAACCTACGGTATCGACTACACCTAAAATGGCCGACCCGAAAACGAAACCGAAACTCATGGACTCGAGCGTCCCTAAAATGGCGGCCGGGCCACAGAAAACTACTGCACCCGCTGCCGCATCGGCTCCGTCGGCCTCCGGTCCACTGAAGTCGAAGAAATCTGTCGATTCCACAGGGTCAAAATCGGCGCCAGAGGAGGGCTCCTCTAAAAAGGGTGGTCGGCACGGATCGACCACTGCGACACCGTCCAAGCACGCCAAGGCCAGCGGCACGGCTCCGGTTCCGACTGGGACTCCGTTAGTCGGTCGCGTAGTGGAGACGGAGGCGACACAAGCACACGGATCGAAGGCTGGTACGTCTGCGCATCGATCCAAGGACTCTGGGTCGGCGGCAACTGCATCAGCGTCCAAGACTCAGAAAGGCCACCATGAAGTCGGATCCGAGGGGAAGGTCAAGACATCCTCGTCAGCGCCGAAATCCACTGTAAGTGATGCGTCCCTCATCGCCGCTTCGTTACAAAGAATCAGGGAAAAGGACGCTGCTACGTCGGCTCCGATGCCATCGCCTCCGACGCCGAAGGACACTCCGGCAAAGCCTAAGAGTAAGCTTCTCTTCCTTCTGCCGCCGAAAGAGGCTCCAAAAGCCTTTTCTACGAAATCCACGCCAAAGCCGTCGGATTCTTCTACGGCAGGGGTACCTTCAAGTCAAGTACTCGAATCAGGGGATGATTCTGAGCACTTCATCGACGCCAACACAGGCAAATTAACCCTATACAAGAGGAGGATCACTTCAGAGCCTGTGGACTCCTATGTCATCCCACTAAAGAAGAAAAGGTTTCCTCAGGACGCTTCTAGCCTCATAGAACCTACCCAGCCTCCTCCAAGAAGGAGCCCTACTCCCTCGCCTGAACACTCTGAGGGTGAGGGATATAATGAGGATGACCAATACACCTTCCCCATCAATGAACCAGATGCACATCCAGATTCATATGATGACATTGGTGACCAAGGCACCCAAAGTGTGGGGCAAGACCCACAGCCTTTCAGTGCTCGTGCATCCCCAACGGAGGATTCTGCAGGTTTTCATGCACTCATTGAAAGGGCAGCTGCTAATCATGATGTGGACATGCATGCTGACCCAGTGGAAGAGGACTTTCTCTTTGATACTTTTTCAGTCTCTGAAAGAACTGTGAAAACGCTGCCTATGCTCAAGGGAGTCCTCAAGCATGCAGCTGACATCTTTAAAGAACCTACCAGAGCGAGAGTGGTCAATCCACGTATCGAGAAAAAGTACAGACCAGCACCTGCAGACCCTGCATACATTCGGGGACAGTTGCCACTAGACTCTCTTGTGGTCGCAAATGCCAGAAAACGGGCCAACTCCCAGACGACGGGTGAAGCTCCTCCCCCAGACAAGGAGTCCAAGGTGCTAGAGGCAGGGGGCAAAAGAGTAGCTGCACAAGCTGCCAACTTTTGGCGTATTGCAAATACACAAGCACTCTTAGCACGTTACGATAGGGCGCACTACGACACCCTAGAGCAAGTTGTACAACACCTGCCTCCGCAGTTTCAAGAGGCCACCAAACTGCTTATAGAGGAAGGGAAACTGATCTCCAACGCAGCCATCAAGTGTGCACTTGACGCCGCAGACACAGCAGCTAGGGCGATCAACACTAGCGTCATGCTGAGACGACAAGCTTGGCTCCGCATATCAGGGTTTAAACCTGATATTCAGACAACCATACTTAATCAGCCAGTCAATCCTGATAGACTATTTGGTCCAGATGTTGACACCACCCTCGAAAAGATAAAGAAAGACACAGAAACTGCTAAGTCCATGGGAGCCCTACAATCACAACAGTTTCGTGGCAATAATTTTCGTCGCTCAGGTGCACGTTGAGTCACCAGAGGACAAATGGGTCAACAATCGCAATTCTCCAGAGGTGGAGCACAATCCTCGTTCACAAAACAGAACAAGGGAGGTTACAGAAATAACAGCAACAGAGGTCGCGGCAGAGGAAACAACAACTCCCGCTCCTCTACCTCAAGCAAACAGTGACTCTCTGTCACTGCCCCCCGACCACTTAACACCTGTCGGGGGGAGACTGCAGCAGTTCCTGCCCGTCTGGAGAAACATCACCACAGACAGGTGGGTGCGACAACTAGTCCAGTATGGTTATTGCCTAGAGTTGAAATCCACTCCACCCAACATTCCACCAAGGCAAAGGCCTATGTCCGCAGAGCACTTGCACTTATTGCAGCAGGAAGTAGTGGCGATGCTGCACAAAGGCGCAATCGAGCTCGTGCCGGTGGGAGAGGAAGGCACAGGGGTATATTCCCTGTACTTCCTTATTCCAAAGAAGGACGGATCTCTCAGACCCATTCTGGATCTGCGTCCCCTCAACCTGTACATACTATCAGAACATTTCCATATGCTTACACTGCAACAGATTCTTCCCTTGTTAAACCAAGGGGACTTCTTAGCAACCTTAGATCTCAAGGATGCTTATTTCCACATTCCACTACACCCGTCCCACAGGAAATACCTCAGGTTCACTATCCAAGGCAAGCATTACCAGTTCAAGGCCCTACCCTTCGGAGTCACCACAGCCCCAAGAGTGTTTACCAAGTGTCTGGCGACAGTAGCAGCGCACCTCAGGAGGCAGAACATCCATGTCTACCCCTACCTGGACGACTGGCTCGTTCAAGCCAAGTCGGAACAACAGTGCGCCGCGGACATGTCGACCACCATTCACCTCCTTCACAATCTAGGTTTCTCGTTGAACTACCCAAAGTCGCATCTTCAGCCGGCACATGTCCGGCAGTTTCTAGGTGCGACGATCAATACCCTGACGGCCATGGCTCAACCAAACCAAGTCAGGATAGACAGCATGCAGTCTCTAATCCAGAAGTTCAGACCACAACACTCGCTTCCAGCGAGAGTGTTCATGCAATTGATAGGCATGATGGCCTCCTGCATCTTCATAGTCCCTCACGCACGGTTACATATGCGCCCGCTTCAGGAGTGCTTAGCAAATCAGTGGACACAGGCTCGGGGAAATTTAACAGACCTAGTGTTGGTTACCAGTCGGGCATTCGACTCTCTGCATTGGTGGACTCCACACAACCTTTGCAAGGGCCGACTGTTCCAGGAGCCAGTGCCACAGATTATCCTGACAACGGACGCATCTCTCCAGGGATGGGGAGCTCATCTGCTCACTTACACAGTGCAGGGACTATGGACAACGCAGCAACAGAAGATGCACATCAACTATCTGGAACTGATGGCAATCTTCATGGCGATCAAGTCCTTCATCGTACATCTGTGCAACAAGGTAGTGTTAGTCCGGACGGACAACATGACCGCGATGTACTACATTCAAAAGCAGGGGGGCACCCACTCGCCACAGCTGTCTCATCTGGCTCAGAGCATGTGGAAGTGGGCCATTCAGAGGAACATTTTCCTCATGGCAGAGCACCTCCCGGGAAAGGACAATCAGATGGCGGATCTGCTCAGCAGGTACAGCCACCAGATGCACGAGTGGGAGTTACACCCATCTGTACTCCACCCGTACTTCCAGCAGTGGGGTCATCCGGAGATAGACCTGTTTGCCACAAAAGAAAACGCAAAATGCCAACACTTTGCCGCCAGGTTCCCTCACCCACAGTCGCAGGGGAATGCGATATGGATGAACTGGTCAGGCAAATTTGCGTACGCTTTTCCGCCAGCCCCTTTGATACCGCTGGTGGCAAGAAAGCTAAGGCAGCACGCGATGACTCTCATCCTGGTTGCTCCAACGTGGGCTCGCCAAGCATGGTACACCACGTTCCTCGAACTCTCAGTGGTGCCGCATCAAAGACTGCGCCTCACGCCCAGACTTTTGATGCAGAACCATGGAGAAATTAAGCATCCAGATCCGCAACAGCTCAACCTGGCGATCTGGCTCCTGAAGTCCTAGAGTTTGGATACCTTAACCTACCTCCGGAATGCATGAACATCATCAAGGAGGCAAGGAAGCCAACTACCAGAGCATGCTATGCTGCGAAATGGAAGCGTTTTGTCATTAACTGTACAGCCAATGACATCAACCCGCTAGATGCATCTATCCCTGACATCATTTGCTATCTGTTGCATCTTTACAAGTGCAATCTAGCGTACACTTCCATTCGGATACATCTATCCGCCATAGCGGCTTATCTTCAGAACAGGCAGCATCTCTCTGTCTTCAGAGTGCCTGCCATTAAAGCTTTCCTTGAAGGTCTGAAACGAGTCATTCCCCCAAGAACACCACCAGCTCCGGTGTGGAACCTCAATGTGGTCCTCACCAGACTGATGGGACCACCTTTTGAGCCACTGCACTCGTGTGAACTCCAGTTCCTAACGTGGAAAGTAGCTTTCCTCATAGCTATTACGTCACTAAGGCGTGTTAGTGAGCTGCAAGCACTCACAATCCAAGAGCCTTTCATTGAAATTCATCCAAATATAGTAGTGCTACGCACTAACCCCAAATTCCTTCCGAAGGTGGTGTCACAGTTTCATCTCAACCAAACTATTGACTTACCGGCATTCTTTCAAAACCCACAAACAGTGGCGGAAAGAATGCTCCATACCTTAGACGTACGGAGGGCGTTGATGTACTACATAGACAGGACACAACCCTTTAGAAAAACAAAACAACTTTTTGTTGCCTTCGCACCACAACACAAAGGCAACCCTATTTCCAAAGCAGGAATAGCCAGGTGGATTGTTAAGTGCATCCAAATATGTTATCAAAAGGCCAAGCGCACTCTAACGATACCCCCAAGGGCGCACTCCACACGCAAATTGGGGGCATCCATGGCTTTCCTAGGGAACATTCCTTTAGAGGACATTTGCAGAGCAGCCACGTGGGTTACACCACATACCTTTACAAAACACTACTGTGTTGATGTGCATTCCAAGCAGCAAGCTGCTGTAGGACAGGCTGTTCTCAAGACACTTTCAGGTTTCTGCAGCTGGCACGGGCAACCGCCGCTGATGGAGGGACTGCTATGTATTCTATGCTAAGATATGAATTTAGCAGCCCACATGCCTCGAACTGAATATGCTACTTACCAGTATGCATCTGTTCTTGGCATGTAGGGCTGCTAACATTCATATCGCCCACCCTCCTCCCCGGTGCCTGTTGCAGCTGCAGATATACTATTGTATTCAGACATTAGCATGGACATCCTTTACACTTTTCACTCCATCTTCTGCCACAATGGCGAAAAACAATCTGGGGATGGAGCCGATGCCCATGCGCACTGTAGTCCAGGGGAGGAGCCACCTATCTCAGGATACTTCGAAGACTCTTCCAGGACAACAATGTGCGATCATCCGGACCCAACACTAGGCGGCGATCTAATGCTAAGATATGAATGTTAGCAGCCCTACATGCCAAGAACAGATGCATACTGGTAAGTAGCATATTCAATCATGTACAAAGTAAGATAATCAAGCATAATAAACAGTAGAGCGACCATTCCTGCCTTAATTAAGGGTCTGCACATATGGCCGCTAATGTCTAAGCGGTACCAGAAGAGAAAGTCGTCAAGTAATTTATACCGGTCACATAATATTGCATATAGGGCCTATACATTGTGATGATACCAATATACATCAGACATTTTATCCAAAGTACTGTATCCAGGGATCATAAACATTTGTGTTGTCATCACAACTAAAAGGCTCAACATAGGTAATGAGCGAGCAGCCCCTACAGTGTGATGATACCAATAAATCAGACCTTACATACTGGGATCGTAAACATAAGAGTAGTAATCACAACAAAAAACTCAGCATAGGTGGTCAGTTGCGATAAGGTTGATTAACAATACTATGCAACTAGCCATGGTAAGGAACAGGATACATTACGTCAAGGTGAAAGCATCACATTCGAATTATAAAGGTCACCCCATTTAGAAATGCAGTATGTCTCAATATTGCATTGGGGCCAAACCTTCATTTTGAAGTGAGGCACGCTAACTGCGCATAGCTGGAGTCTTGTTCATTCAGTCCGTTATGTATGGAGTCCAGACGTGTCTTCCATTTGGACTCCCTTGTCTTGAGGATCAATCCCATGTTACCTCCTCTTGGCCAAGGGTCACTTTCTCAAATACTATCCATTGGAGTTCTTTCGGTCCGTAGGTCGCAACTTTGAAGTGTTCAGCTAACGGTACCCCTTGCACATTGCACCTTATCCTGCTGCAGTATTGTAATATCCGCGCTTTGATTTTTTGCTGGCTCTGGCCCACATAAATGAGGTCACAGGGACATACAATGCAGTAAATCACGTTACTGGTGTTACAATTGGTAAATTACTTCAAATCTATACTGTTGTTTGTATGTAAATGTCTTCGTTTGGATGGTCATCCCACAGGCTTTACACTGATCACACTTAAAATGACGAGGGTCACTGGTAGATTCCAGAGGGTTTGTAACGATGGAGTTTGTGGACTCTCCAGGAAAGAGCGGACCACATGGCCTTTCAAGCTCTTGCTTTTCTGAAAGAATGCATGGGTAATGTGGGTTGGTCGATGTCATCTGATATAAGGCTCCAGTGCCTGTTTGATTTTCTTGATGGCGTTGCTTTGGGTAGAATACGTGGTCACGCAGATCATCCAAAAACGTAAAAGATTGATTATGAGCAGGACTGGAGAGAGGAACTGGGGGATGCCAGTGGACTGGATACCTCCTCAGACCTAGGCATGTTGTCTCCTCCTACCGTGGCTACTTAGGAGGGAGTGTCAAACGCAGTGGTGCTACGAGGAGCTTCCTACATTGGCAGATAGGACTAACCTCCCGACAGAGGTTCTTCAGCCGGCAGTGAGCTCTTCAGAGCCCCTGCTGCCGTTCATTGAGGCCAATCCAGACATCATTTTGGGCACTTAGTCCAGGCCCAACACAGGGGCACCTGTGGTTAGGACTGTTGCCCGACGTCACCGCCTGGCCCTGGGCGACCCCACTTTCCTCTCCCTACACCCGAGAGGTCCAAGCCTCTACTGTCAAGGGCGCCTTCCCTACAGCTCCAATTGATAGGAATCCAAGAAGCTGGATCAACTTGGGAAGAAGTTTTCTTCCTCCAGCTTAGGACTGCGGTCCGTAAACACTGCTTGTCTGTAGCGCCGTTATTCCCGCTCTGTGTGGGATATAGTGGTGCAAGGGCTGCCTCAGTGCCCGGAGGAGGCCCAGGCCGTGCTCTCCCATGCTGTCGCCAAGAGGAGAGATGTGGCTAAGTTTACAATACGCTGTGGGATGGATATCGCCGACGCACTGGGCACAACAGTAGCCCTCAGTGCTACGCCTGGTTGCGTTCGATTGGTTTTTCCGAGGATGTCCAATCCCCGCTTACGGACATGCCCTTTGATGGCCATCGCTTTTTCAGTGACGAGACCGACAACGCGCTATATTTCGTGGCTACAGAAGGGGTGCCCCACTACGTCCAGCCCAGAGCCACAGCCGGCACCGGCTGTTTAGCCCCAGCGCGGCTGGGTACGTGGGAATCACAGGCGTGGTTCTGGGGTCCAGCGAGTGGGCCAGTGCACCACAGCCCCCTCTGCATCAGCCTCCAATCCCTGTTGCAGGTCGAGGATCACCTGGCCCTTCTCTAACAGGAATTTTCGTCCCTCTTGGCCAAGGGGGGCCATCGAGTGTGTTCTTGTCCCAGAAGTAGGTCGTGGTTGCTATTTCCGCTATTTTCTGGTGCCCAAGAAGGACAAAGGCCAGCATCCTATCTTGAATCTCAGGAACGTCAACCGCTTCCTCCAGAAGGAGACATTCAAAATATTGACGATGGTCAGGTCTTGTCTGCCCTCGAGACTGGTTGTTAGCATTGGACTTGCAGGACGCTTATTTTCACATCCCCGTCCTGCTGGCCCTCCGGCTTTACCTGCGGTTCACGGTAGGCCATGAGCACTTTCAGTTTACCGTGCTCCGCTTTGGCCTTACCAGCACCCCTCGGGTGTTCAGGAAAGTGATGGCGGAGGTCGCAGCTCATTTGTGCAGTTCAGGGGTTCCAGTCTTCCCCCTATCTCGACGACTGGTTGTTGAAGGCTGGCTCAGCCCAGGCAGTCCTCTCCCATCTCCAGACTGCGACCAACCTTCTGCATTTGCTGGGGTTCTCCATCAAGGTGCCGAAGTCGCACCTGATTCCCTCTCAGAAGCTCCTCTTTATCGGACCGATTCTGGACACAACGCAGTTTCGGTTTTATTCTCCCTAACAGCGAGTCTGGGCTATTCGGGCTATGATTCCGATCTTTCAGCCTCTATCCTGGGTTTCGGTCCGGATGACCCTGAGGCTGCTGTACCTCATGGCCTCTTGTATCCTGCTGGTCGATCATGTCAGATGGCATATGCAGGCTCTGCAGTGGGACCTGAAGTTCCAGTGGGCGCAGCATCAAGGGAATCTGTCCGATTACGTCCAGATCTCGGAGGGCACTGCACGTCAATTGCAGTGGTGACTCACAAACCAGGATTGGGACAATGGCAGATCACTTCCCCAACCAGAACACACAATGGTGACACTCATCCCTTTTGGGATGGGGCGGCCACATGGGAGAGGCGGAGATCAGAGGTCTCTTGTCTCCGGTGTGCTCCACATCAACCTTCTGGAGCTCCGGGCGATCCATCTTGTACTAAAGGCATTCCTTCCCTCTGTCCAGGGAAGAGTAGTGCAGGTGTTCAGACACCACCACCGCCATGTGGTACTGTAACAAACAGGGCGGGGTGGGGTCATGGACCCTATGTCAGGAGACCCTGTGCCTCTGTATACGGCTGGAACATCAGGGCATATTCCTGGTGGTTCAACACCTGGTAGGTTCACTGAACGCCAGGGCGGACAAACTCAGTCGCAGGTGGATCACGAATGGCGTCTTTACTCGGAGGTGGTGCAAGGTCTCTTCCAGTAGTGGGGAGAGCCTTTGTTAGATTTGTTCGCCATCGAAGAGAACACGCAATGTCAGCAGTTGGTATTTGCAAGACTGCACTCGCTAGGCTACGCTTTTCGTCGCGAGTGGAGTTGCGGTCTTCTATATGCCTTTCCGCCTATACCACTTCTGCCCGGAGTGCTGAAGATCAAGCGCGACCGGGCCCACGTTATTCTTGTGGCTCCGGATTGGGCATGAAGAGTCTGGTCTCCCGAGCTGCTCAACATGGTATCTTCTGTCGCAGCAACATGGGACGGTCCTCCACCCGAACCTGTCCAGCCTCCACCTGAACCTGTCCAGCCTCCACCTCCTTGTGTGGAGATTGAGTGGCGGCAGTTGACGTCATTTGGCTTGCCTCCTGAAGACTGTGATGTAATCTTGGCAGCCAGGCATCCCTCCACTAAGATGGTATACGTTTGTGGCATGGTGCACTGCAAAGGTGGCGATCCCCTTTCTGCCCCTCTTTCTGAGGTACTCTTGTTCCTCCTTTCTTTGGCCCAGCAGGGCTCTGCTCTGGGCACTATCAAGGGCTATCTTTCAGCCATTTCTGTCTTTCTCAGGCTTCCTGATCAGCCTTCTCTCTTCAAGTCCCCAGTTGTAAATTTCTTTTTCCTCCTATTCCCTTCGTGATGCCTCAGTGGGACCTGAATCTAGTCTTGACTTATTTAATGTGCACTCCCTTTGAGCCAATTCACAACTGTCCTCTTCGTCTCTTGACTCTCAAATCTGCATTCCTGGTACCCATAACATCTGCCAGAAGAGTGAGTGAGCTCCAGGCTCTCATCTAAGGCTCCTTTTATGGCTGTACATCCGGACAAGGTTGCCCTACGAACTCGCCCATCCTTTTTTCCCAAAGTGGTCACCTCCTTTCACTTCAGACAAACCATCACTTTGCCCACCTTCTTTCCGCCTCCGCATCCTCCAAAAGAGGAAGAGAGGCTCCACCGTCTGGACCCAAAACGTGCGCTCTCCTATCTGGGGAAAAAATTCAATTCAATAAATATAGCCACAATCGTTTCTATATTTGGTGTGACATGTCCAGCCGGACAGAGGTCCAATCTTTACTTTTAAAAGGTATGGGAGAGGAATTCTCCACAGTTCAATAAAGTGGGGCACAAGCCTGTACCCTACTCAAACATACACAGAAAATACAATGGACAACGTGAAACAAAGAAGGGCTTTTTAGGCAAAAGCGGGCGGTTCTTCAACTTTCAGAATTCAAATAAAAGAACAGAAATTTCATCATGCACTTTTACATGTTGAATGACACATGGTACATAAATGTATAAAGTGCGTAATTAGTCGACGGCGTTTCGATCCCACTATCTAATCATGGGGATCATCAGGACAGTGGTCCCCACTCCATCGTGACGGACTGACACTGCTCCTGTACCCCCGGCAATCCTTGCTTAATTTGAAGAGATCACTTACTTCGTTGACGCTCATTCGGTACCTGACTCTGGTACCAGCTACTGTACTTTCACTGCATTCTACTCCGTTTTTAGAGCGCCCTCGGTGTCTCTTACGGCAGATGAGGCTTGATTTAATTAGGCATTTGTCAGAACCAGTCTTTTCTGCTGGCAGTGACACAGGAGCTGAACGACGTAAGCTCCCAATTCCTCCCCAGAACTCCCCAGCCACACACGAATTTTAAATGCGTAGCCAGAAGAGCCCCGACGGGGAAAGGGGAATTGGACAGAGAAGAGAATGCACACAATTGTAGTCTTCTTTCTTCTTTTCGTCTTTTTCTTTGACTACTCTTGTTCTGCTCTGCTGACTTGACAATGCTGTAAAATAAAATCACATATAATTCTCCCTGCTCCTTCTTAACTACGCTATTGATTCTCTAGTTAAGTAGTGACCTACCCAAAGAGCTGTGTGCTTGTTCCTCTCTTCTATTCTGTTGTTCTTCTGTTCTGAGTTGTGAATCACTGTAAGGAAATGTACTGTGTTTATTAAATCTCTTTCTTTCCTTAAAACCCTCTTATCTTTCTTTTATTTCTTGGGGCTCACCTACAGAACAGTGAACAACTGCCTTGTAATTATTCTTCTTGCTTCTCCTTTTTATTTTCTCTGTAGTTGCTTCACTACTCGAAATTTCTCCTAAACTCTTACGCTTGTTTGTCGAACTTCTTGTTTATTCAGACTTAATCTTGTATCACACTCTAGTCTCTTTGACGAGTTATGTAGGTTAATTGGTAGTTCTGAAAGTTCTACAGTACTTCTATGAATACAGGAATGTACACCACTTTTCGATAAACACTGCGCTCTAAGCATTACTCGCATGCCTGAGAAACATACTGTCCTATGGAAATGAAGAGTAACGTTTTCTTTTAGCTTACTAACTCGAGTCACGTATTAATTTTCTAGAAACTGGAACCGTCTTACTTGAATTCAGTTGATACGCTAATCTTCTGTCACTCTGGAAAGAACTCGCGACGCGTTTATTTTTTCCCTGACTAAAACGCGACGCGCAGATACACCTCCTACTCCTCTCGATGATCAGGTGAAGTGCGCAGTTCTCCGCGCGCCTCACCGACATCACTCGAATCCTTCTGGCGGACTAGAGCGCTAACCTGTCCTCCTTTTCGGGACATCTTGCCGCCATTTTGCAGTCTGCCCTGCACCCAATGCTGCTTCCACAACTTTGATAAGGCTGCTATTACCATTCCTCTAGAATTCTTCAGAACTAGCTTCTTTTTATTGGATCGACAGACTGGGGACCTGACCGCATTATACAAATGTCCTGATGATGATCCCCATGATTAGATAGTGGGATCGAAACGCTGTCGACTCTAATTAGGTTACATTTCTACGAGAAAAGGCGCGTTACCTAAGGTACGTAATTTGGCCTTCAGTTTGTGGTCTACTCCACACAAGGTTATTTGCAAGTAGAACTACTCTTACAGATTCTGCAGGAAGAACATTGTGAAGAACAATAATAAAGGTTCTGTTTAGGAAAAGGTATCTGGTCCCGGCAAACTGCATGTATGTTTCCTTCCTGGTGAGGAAAAGTAGTAGTATTGTGGGTTAAAGAAGATACCATGTTTTCTGCTTACATGTTTCCCCACCTTCATTTATTATGCGGACGCAACGTCCTGCGGGTAGTAAACAACCTAGTCGTGCTTTCCATTCGCATGAAAGCTTCCCAACAATTATGTTGGTTTCTCTGAGGCATATTTTGACAATTAAGGCAAAGTTCTTACCTGTCTCACCTTTGTCTATATCTGCAGTTGATTTTCTCTCCGTTTTTGCAATAGATGTTGCAGGGTATGATGGGCCAGGTCTGCCATAAACCCATGTTAGTTTGTTCTAATGGGATGCATTGGAACTGAATAGGACTTAAACTAAACTGTATGTATTGTACTATGATTTTGGTAATGCTTGTATATCATATTTAATTTAGACACATTTCATAAAGCAAGGATTGTTGTGATTATATAAACAATATCGTAATCATCTGATATCTGGATAGTATTGTTTTATTACACTAATCCATCTTTGCCTTCAACGCATCTTAAATGATTGATATTTACGACCTTTTAACTGCTGCTGTTGGAACCTAACTGTAGTTCAATATGCATGTACATGTTTAACTGGTAGGTGGGCAATTGTTTTATTATAATTTTGGATAAGGGCAGGGGCTCTTGTTTCAGTAGCACAATCGCCATTTAAGGAATATGGGTTGTAATGGTCAATACCAGGATCATTAGACTGAAGATTACCACTCAGTAAAATGAGCATTAGTCCTAGTGTTTCTTACAAAATGATATTAGTAGAAATGACCTTAATTGTTCTTTCTTCACACAGGTTGCTTAAAGCTGATTTAAAAGTAAGCAGCAGTGAAGATAGTGATGCCGAACAGGTTAGCTCCTTGATTGTTTAAATTAGATGTTCACATTTCCTGGTACTTGTTGTTGCATCATTGACATACCATAACATTTAATTACATGTATTTGATTAACACATAATTAGCTCCTTGGAGTTAATTATTTCTTTTAAGGATTGCTTGTACATAGCTTGTATGAACGAGTGGGTGATAAACTTAGATTATTGATTTCGCTACATTTCAGTCATAATTACACAAATACACTTCAAAGTTTCCTATAATAATTTATGCTGACAGAAAAATGCTTTTTTGTCTGCTTCTTTGATTAGACCATTACTTTTAACCATATTCCCGTTCCAAATGCAGGTTTTAATTTGCAGCACAGTCTTCTTTTTTCATTACTTGCACTTTTCACTTCATGTTTTGTATACAAGTGTTTGTTTCCCTGAGGTCCTGCCTTGTAATATTCATTTGGTGTAATCAGCAGTAGATGAAGCATTTTCATATTCTGAAGCAGTGATCGAAACTATTGGGTCTATAGTGTTCTTTTTATGTCTAGCAACACATTTGTTAAGGCTGGTGCCTAAAACTTTTGCACTGATAGAATGCTTAATACAATAATATGGTTTTATGTCGCAACGACTTCCCCTACCCCGCCTACCTTTACAACGCAGTCTCAACAACTACCGCGTCTTAACCACGAAATGCTTCACCACAAATTTTGGTGGTAAAGGCATGCATGGTAAACGCCTATCCGTGGGTAAGGTTACATCACCCTTCCCTCTTCACCTGAGCCCTAAATACAGCCCCCAACCTTCTAAAAACTACCCAACCCCTCTCCTACCCCCTAAAAACTACCCAATCATCTCCACCCTCTATAAACTACCCCGAACCCCACCCTTGAAAAACGACCACGAACCCCCACCCTTGAAAAACGACCCCAAACCCCCACCCCCTAAAAAATACCTTGAATCCCCACCCCCTAAAAACTACCCCGAAAACCTCCCACCTGCTAAAAACTACCCAAACCCCCACCCCTAAAAACTTCCCGAACCACCAGCCCTTCCCTATAAACTACCCCTAACCCCCACCCACAAACTACCCGAACCTTCACCCCTAAAAACTACAACAAACCCCTACCCCCTAAAATCTACTCCGAACCCCTCCACACCCTAAAAACTACCCAATCCCCCACCTCCTAAAAACTACCACAAAGACCCCCACCCCCTAAAATCTACTCCGAACCCCTCTCACCTGTCTGTCTTTCTGACTCTCCTCTCTACCCATCCCGAACACTAGACCGACTTTGCCTTAACCATGCATTTGTGTGGTGAAAGCAAAGTAGTTGTTCATCAAGTCGTTGTTCAGGTTGCGGGCTTCTGGAACCTGCGGCTCTGGCCCTGTTGTTTCGGGTTTTTCCCCAATAATATTGGTTTATGATGAGTAATATGAGGAAAGCTCCATAGGTTCAGTACTAATTCTTTCTGAAATAATTTCTTTATATGCTTAAAAACTGATATGTTTGGTGTTGGGATTTGCAAAAAAGTGGCTGCTTCTGTTTTTATCCATTGTGAACCCGTATATCTTTGTAATTTTAGAGTGCTCTCCACTGTTGAAAATAGGATTATACGGTCTCTTTGCCTTTTGTTGATGATTAAGCTTTTTATAGAGTACTACACAGATGTGCTAAAGAATACAGTATTATTTTAGGATTGTAGCCTAACCACAATTCCCAAAATTTTAACTCTCTTCAGTTCAGAAG
Source organism: Lissotriton helveticus (assembly GCF_964261635.1). Classification (NCBI taxonomy): domain Eukaryota; kingdom Metazoa; phylum Chordata; class Amphibia; order Caudata; family Salamandridae; genus Lissotriton; species Lissotriton helveticus. The sequence continues at coordinate 743,958,547 of NC_136068.1, forward strand.
AGTAATAACATGTTGGAAGCCCAATAAAAGGATCTATGTGAATTTGTCAGGTTTTATACATGTCAGCTTGGCCATGTAGTTGACTAACTTTTTCTACGTCCATGAAAACATTTAGTGTTAGTATTAGGGTTAAGACTGATAATGAACGGGTTAGTAACTGTTTCAAGAAACTGTATTTCACATTGAAAATTGTTTGCATGGAATTTTGTACAAAAAGTACAGCCCCCACGCTGGTCACACTACACTCGCAGTAAGTTTGAGGTTTAGCTGTGTGCATTCCGTGGTTAGGCCCTCCCTGGCTGAAAAGCATGCAATCTATAGTTTGACTTAGTGTAGGCTGAAACATGTCAACAATATAGTATACAAAGGATGTCTTTGCATCCTCATTATTCAAAACAATGGTGGTTTTAATATTACCATAGGAAGACCTGCACCAAATTAATCTGTTCACCACTAGTTAATTTTAACAGTTTTGTAGGTGTCTTGTTTTGTCCTTTATAGTTGAAGGGACAGGGATGGATACAGTAACCATTGAAAA